>NW_020954557.1:28581422-28763763 GCF_900497805.2 Vombatus ursinus | reverse complement strand
TGTTCCAAACCAAAGAGCATGATATTTGACAGATGGAGAGGTCTGTGGGTATGTCTGGAAGACAGAATACAATAGAATTTGTAGTGTGGTCCAACATCCCACTCTAACTGAAGGTTAACAAAAACTTTTTTTCCTGAAAACATGCAAAGCACTGCTGATTTGCAAACCCCTATTCAATTCAGACCAGTTCATTTCTTACTCATTTACTAATAATACTAATAATAATAATAAAATTACACCCTAATTAGTTTGCACTTTTAATTATAGTCTTACTAGTAACTTACTAGTAGTTATGTATTACACTTTTAAAATGTTCAGCCTGCAATCATGGTCACCTATGCCCAGGTTTTGGGTCACATAGTTCCACATAGTTCTTCTTGAAGTCATATACATTGATTTAGGGTTAGTTTGTTAGAAAGGTGTTTTTAAGTTAGAGGACTTTTCAGCACTTTACCTTGCTCGCCTCTAAATACCCTTCCTCTACTCCCTTCTCATTTCCTTGTCAGCACCTAAATCCATTGTAGTGATCTCAAGGCTTTAGGGGAATTACATGTGGCTTTTCTCCACAAAAGTTAATTTTAACCCAGAGATGTCAGAAACCTACAGAGGGTACCTGTTCTTTTAGATTTCTACATGGGCAAAGATAATATAATTATCTCACAGTGAATATATTAGATGAGGAAATTCCAAACTATATTCCTTCACATTTGTATTCACAAAGCCTAGCAAATAATAGGTATTTAATAAATACTTGTTGATTGGTTGATTAGTTGTTTGGTTGACTGGAAAGGACCTAAGAGATCACCAAGTCTGGGGGTTCTTAACCTTGTGTGATGGACACTTTTGGGGATGAAGTCATCATTTGGGGTGAAGACTTAGGGATGTCTGGTGAAGCCTATGCACCCCTTTCCCATAATAATATTTCTAAATGTGTAAAATACAGGATTATACAGGAAATCCTTTATAACAAAATGGAGTTAGCAAAAATAACAAAACAAAATAAAACAAATTTAAAGATCTCAGGTAAAGAACCCCTGAACTAGTCTGACACCTCCCATTTTATAGATAAGGAAAACTCAGAACCAGGGAAGTTAACTAAGGCAGGTAGCACAGTAAATATACTTGTAGTCATGAAAACCCACAGTCAAATCTTTTCTCAGACACTTCCTAGTTGTGTGACCCTGGGCAAGTTATTTAACATATCTGCCTCAGTCTGCTCATCTGTAAAATGGCACCTACCTCCCAGGATTGCTGTGAGGTTCAAATGAGATAATATGTATAATGAGCATTGCAAACCTTAAAGCCAAGGATGTTGAGGGTCTTAAATGTTATAACAGATACTTTGCAACAAAATATTTTGTAAACTTTAAAGCACTATATAAATAAGTTATTGCTTTTGTTGTTGTCATCATTGTCATTATTATTATTGTGCAGTTTGTTGAAGACTTCATTCCTCCAGACTTCTACACTCCTGCTGAGTTCAAAGTTACAGTGTTATAGAGGGGTGTGGTTGTAAATATTTATCACCTGGGCTCTCTTGGTGGGGGGGGCGGGAGATGCACACACATTCAAATCCAATTTGCATTGTTAATACTTCTTTACTTTGAGTGAGTCAGCCACAGCCCAGGAGCCTAAATCATTACTGCGGGGCTAACCCAGCCAAAGATGCGTCACAAACAGCCTCCTCCGCCCTCCACGGGGACCTAGAACGCGTCTGGCAGGCCGCTGGGCCGGGGGCGAGGTTACCCTGGAGCACCCGCGCAGCCCCCTCCCCAACCCCCAGCACGACCCCTCCTCGCCATGAGCAGCGGGCTCTTCCACATGCTCTTTTCCAACCTACCGCTGATCCACTGCCTCTTCCAGCCCGCCTTACTCCGCATCTTAGAGCTCTTCGTGCTGCTCAAGGAGCTCTTCCTGCTCTTCACCCTGGCCTCCGCACACACGGCCTTCTCCCTGGCACCCATTACCTGTCCTGAACTTCGGCTGAGCGACTGTGCCGGATCCGGCATGCTTCGACTGGAAATCGAGAAGAATGCCGGACTGGTGGGGCATCTCCCGGGGCCTGGTCATTGAGGCTAAGGTGAAAATGGAAGTGGAGATGCTTGAGAAAAAGGCTGGCAAATTGGAGCTGGACATCCAGCTGAATGTGTCTTCCAGGCGCACAGCGTGACTGATCCAGAAGCCTTGCCCCAGATCTCCCATAACGAAAGTCAGGAGCTCACCCTACCCAAAGTCAAGCCTACTGGGGTGCAGCCCCTGGTGGAGACCAGGTCCCATTTCGAGGTGCTGACTAGAGAAGCCTGGCCACAGGAAGATTACATGATGCAGTATTAGTTTTAGTAGAGGTTATTGCAGCGCCCCGGAGCATGCCACATCGCCCAGGCCTTCCAGCTGGGATGGTGAAGCTTTGCTATTTGGCCTTGAGCTTTCTTCCTATGGTACATTTTATGTAAGTAAATGGAAATGGTAGACAGTGTAGGAGCAGGTACAGAATTTGTGTGATGTAACCCCTCCTGCTTTCAGTTGGGGCCCTATTCATCTTTAAACCTAAGAGGAAAGTGAGCTGTGCCTCTGAATTTGCTAAGTTTGCCTTAATGAGATCACCTTTTGTATCTGGATACTTCTTCCACTGAATTGCCACTCTTTTAATCATTTATGTTGATTAACTGTAGAAGAAAAGTAAAGATATGGTAATTAACAGCCTGATTGAGAAGATGGTGTTAGAGAACAGGTTTGGATCATGGCTTGAGTCATTAAGAAAAAATAGGCTACGTAGAGATGGAATGTATATGACAAGGGCTGGAAAGGATATATTTGACTGGAGACCTATGGAGAAATTTGGAGAATGAAAGGGGAGGAAAAAGACTAGCTATATATAGTTGCTAAACCAGGAAAACTAGTAGTAGACATGCCTAGTCATTAGAAGACAGAATCTAGAAAAGATGCAGAAATAATTCTTAGAGTCCTTGATATTGTTACACAAATGAAGAGATTCCGTAGTAAAAGGAATTATGAATTTGATGCAAGATTGTAAATATATCCTAACTTACTGTTTTCCTCATAGATTGCTCCAGTTGGCCCTTTTCTAGGAACCTCTTCATTCTACCTTTACATCTATGTGTCCAATGACCAAACCTTTGTAAGGAGGAAAACTACTTCATTTTGATCTTTGAATGCCTGATACCTTACATCTTGCTCTCACCAGTAGTAATGCTTCAGGCTTGTTGATTTAAATGCAAAAACAAATCAGCAGTGGTCTCTGTTCTCAACTGACATTCTGCTTGTGGAAATAGGACTTGTATATAAACAAAGAGAAAACAGAATGTGTTAGATTCCTAGAATAGGTACAAATAACAGAAAGCAAAAGAGAGGCTAGGTTAATTCTAGATGAATGAGCAGAGAAGGTCAGATTTAACTGTAAGAAATCACTCCTGGCCTCAGAGTGCTGCAGCACAACTCCTATCTCCTTTTTTCCTAAGCCTGGAGTTCTTAACCTGTGTATGTGTGTGTGTTTCACAGACCCCTTTGGTAGTTTGGGTAAGTCTGTGGACCCCTTCTAGAATGTTTAAATGCACAAAATAAAATCAAAGGATCACAAAGGAAACATATTGAAATAACTATTTTAAGAAAAAGAAGTCATAGTTTTAGATTATGAATCCCCGTTTTGATCTGGACCAGGTTTAGATCTGGGAGAGCCTGGCCTTTAAAAAGAGGCAGCGTGAGAGGAAGCAACTAACTCTTCTCATATTCTTTGGCTAGATAACCTGCTTCAGTCTAGCACCCAGGGGACAAATTATTTAAATATTAAGTTTTGGCTTATATCAAGAGCCTCTCAAAATAAGGCGTAAAAAGATATTCAGTAACGTAAATCAGGAACAAGTGTTTATTTTTTACACATGCAAAACATTATTACACCCACAAACAACTCATTGGACATATTGGCAAAACTACTTAAAATGGAATTTAGTAATATATAACTTATTATTGGGTAGCAGATACTTAAACTTTGGATCATAAAGCATGTTGTAGGACAACTAATTAAACATTTTATATTTCATTTAAGCTCTGTAGTGTCCAAACAACTTCTAGTTCACGTCTTTTGGTAAAATAGATCAGACTTAGGCAAATCCTCATGTTGGAGATCAGCATCTTAATGAGCACTGAAGTAGTTTCTGAAAGGGTCCACCTTTGCTGCCAGTCAGCTTTACCCAGTTATTTCTCAGGACCTCTTGACTTCTCAGATTCACAAAGTAGTCTTCATGTTTTGACACTTCCATTCCAAGACCAATGTCTGATTCTCCTATTCAGTAAAGAAATCACAAGGTGGAGAAGGCCTCCTGTTACCTTGCCATGCTCTTTGGTGGAATGAGTGGCAGGTTGATGAGAAAGAAGATAGACCACCCCCATCACTGGGAATCTAAAGACAAAGCAAGTGACTTGTCACACAGAAGAGGCAAAGTAAGAGACTGAGGCAGAAGCTGTCCATTTTTTATAGGTCCATTGAGTCATTAGCTTCACTTACTCAGCAGTCAATGAACCGATTGCTTCAGTATTTCAAAGCACCCTCATCCTTCAGGGCTGAGCCATCATATGGCCAGAAGTCAGCCAGGAAGTTCATCAACCAACACATATAGTAAGCTGAAAGCAGGAAGGAAGGATAACTCTGAATGTGTTCCATGGGATGACTGTCCTTGCATTGTTATAGATTAATACAGGGATGCAGGAAAATGTATTCCCTTCCCCCCTCCCCAAAACCAATTACATTGTTGAAATAAGAACATATGATGCTATTCTGTTCTAACTGATATATCTATTTCTTGTCCAGATGACTTATCTTTCCAGATTTATAATCTTTACCTCATCAACATCAATGGAGTCTTCAAAATGTTCTCATTTTGCATTCAAGAGACAAGATCTTAATGAATAATCCTCAGAGTTTCTCTGAAAGGGAATTTCATACAGTATGAAACTGAACCTATCATGCTGTTTACTTCTTTCTCACTTAGCTCTAACTAAAGCAAAGCCAAGTCTGCATATATTTTCATTTACAGATGTAAAAATGTTTGAAAAAGTGGGATAACAGTTGATTATCTTTTCTAGATATTACTGATTGAGAAGGAAATGCATGCTAGTCCCTGATAACTGTCTTACCTAGGAAATTAAAATAACAACTAACCACAGCAAGGTATATATTTAGAGTTATTAGCTATTCTATAAGATTCAAATGAGCAAAACTACTTTTTAGACCTTTAGTGTGTTAAAAACAGATACACTTGAAAGGAAGGGAGTACTTTCTCTCTCTTTCTCTCTCCCTCTCCCTCCCCCTCCCTCCCTCCCTCCCTCTCTCTCCCTCCCTCTCCTTCCACCCCCCTTTCTCTCACTCCACCCCCCCCACACACACCGTGCCCTGGTTGTGGTTACTTGTCATTTTAATTTCCTAGGTAAAACAGTTATCATGAATAGTATGTATTTCCTTCTCAATCAGTAATATCTAGAAGAGGTAATCAACTGTACTTTACTTTTTTCACATCTTTTTACATCCATAAATGAAAATGTTTGCAGACATGGCTTTGCTTTAGTTAAGAGTCAAGTAAGAAAAAAGTCAAGATCATAATAGCTTGAGTTTTATACTGTATGAAATATACCTTCATACTGTAAGAAGTAATATAATATTCAGTTTTTATGAAATAAAAATCACAATTTTAGTAGTTTAATATTTGACATAAATCCATGAAATCCTTTTCTTAGATCCACTGAGAACCTTTCCTTAAAAGATTTTACTTCTTGAATGTGAAATAAAAATGATTTCAGGAATTCATAAATATAAATGAGTGAATTTTGAAAATTGGAAGTTCCCTACTTTTAGAACATAATAATTATCAGATTCATTCAGGAAAGAATAGTGCTATGTGTTCATATTAATTTTGATATCTCAATTTTACAGTCCAAAAGAATGTATCTTTTTGATATCTGTAGTTCTGCAATAACCTAGAATTTGATTAGTCTTCAAAATATTCAACATGCTTATAAAACCTTATATTAAAATGTCTCATTTAGGATTTTTCATCCTCAGTTACACCTCTATATAACATAAGCGGGTTGGACTAGAATATCTTTATGGTCTCTTTCAATTCTTTATACTATAGTAATTAATGTTGTTTATATTATTGATACTTTCCTAATGTCCTATGGTTTATGTTTGTGCTCAGGAACTTTTAAAAATAATATCTACCTAAATTACCTTTTTGTTTTTTCATATCTCAGTTTGCCAATTTATTGTGTTACTCTTCCAGTTTGAGCACTTTCCACATCTATAATACTTCAATTAAATTCCCTTTCAATTATGAACCTTTTATCAACACCCCTGTGTTTTCCCTTTTCCCTGAAGTAGACTTTTAAAAGATTAGTACAAATGCCCCAATGCATATTTTTAGAACTGAAGATTGGAAAAATAACTTTTGATTTTAGCTCAATATTTTTGTTTTCATTACTCCTATATGTGAAGATTTCCATTAATAGATTTAACCAGCCAAGGCAGTAGAATTGTTTGTACAGCTGCCCTTTTTTTCTATTGTTAAATACAAATATTTTGCCTAAATATTCCACTTAACACGATGAAAAAATATTGAAAATCTTAGCAAAAGATTGATATGTCAGCAAATTACAAACACCTTAACAACGTGGTGTTGTAGTTCTATGATTTAATATTCAGGTCAAACTATTTCCTTTCATTATAGTTTTTAAATCTTCAACATAAAAACAACAAAATACAACAAGAAACATATTTAAAACTGAACTTACATAAAAATACCTTTTGTTTCATTTTTTACATATAAAGAACGCAGCCGGGATGTAAATTCCTTATGCTATGGAAAGCCTGAGGCTTATTGTCATTCACATGCCGTGTAGCAAATATATGAGACCTATTCTTACTAGTGGTGTTGGATGAAGTGAGTTAAAGGTGTTTAGCAGGAAGAAAGAAGAGAGCACTAAGTCTCCCAGAGAGGACAGTCTTCTCTGCTCTGCAAACACATCACATCTAGCAGCCGTTCTCCACAGTTGCTGCTGTGCTTCCATCTGTCAGATCTTAATGTAACACAAGGAATAAAAGGTACGGTTTTATGTGTCTCAGCACTTTTAAAAACTAAATAATGACAAGAAATTAAAATGAGGTTGCCTTACTTAATACCTGTTGCTTACTGTAGAGCACTATTCAGTATAGAAAGTTACACTTTCTTTCCGTCTGTACACATTTCTACTTGAAAAGGGCTGAGCATAAAATCTCCTAAAATATTTCTGTTGTCTCTAAATCCTGATTTATCGGTAACCTCAAGGGCCTATTGGTTAAGCTATTCTAAGTTTCCAGCATATAGTAGTAATCGTATCCTAGCAATTTCCACACTATGCTGCTTCTACTCTGGCCACCATTCACAACTGCCTTCCCACCCACACATTCTTCTGATGGAACTCTGGGGCTCTTCCCCTGGGTTGCGAGACTATGATAGGTTACCTTTTGCCATATGTTCCCCAGAACCACATCTCCCTGCTCACTTCCGTCCATCTCTATACCATGTTTTGTTGTTCAGTCTTTTTTTAGCCATTTCTAACTATTCTTGATCTCATTTGGGGTTTTATTTGCAAAGATACTGGAATGGTTTGCCATTTCCTTCTCCAACTCATTTTACAGATAAGGAGCTGAGGCAAACAGGGCTAAGAGACTTGTCCAGGGTCATGCATACAGCAAGTGTCTGAGGTTGGATTTGAGCTCAGGCAGATAAGTCTTTCTGACTTCAGGCCCTGCACTTTATCCCCTGGACCACCTGACTACTTCTCTCTATACCATGATGTGACCATTATCCCTGTCTTTACTTTAAAGAAATCTTAGATCCCACCCTCAGCAACACCAGGTTCTGATATATCGTTTCATTTTATATGTGCAATAACCTTGATAAATATGGTAGGTTAGAAATCATTATCTCTACTTCATAGATAAGAAAATAAGCTCAAAGAGAGGGGGCTTGAGAAAGGCCATAGAGCTAGCAAATATTGAACTTGATTATTTTTCCTGCTTCCTAGTCTATTTCAATTTAATTTAAGAAGGATTTAATAAAGTAAAGTTATGAACAAGACACTGGCCCTGGGCTGTATAAAGAAAGAACAATAAAATAATAGCCCTTGTCCTTAAGAAGTTTGAATTCTATTGGGAGATAAGGAAATACTGGGTGATTTGAAGACAGAGAGAATTCTGGTCTGAGGAAATCAGGAAATTCTTCCTGTTGAAAATGGTACTTGAGCAGAATCTTGAAGGGAGCTATGGATTCCAGGAAGTGGATGTAGGAAAAGGAGAGCATTCCAAGTCAGGGCACAGCCTTTGTGAGGTATGTGTTTGTGGGGAAGGGTGTGGTATATGGAATGCTTAGTTTACCTCTTCTGACTGGAATGTAATATTTGTAGCCAGAGTGACAAGTAGATTGTGAAGGGCTTTAAATGCCAAGGCCTCAGATACTTATTGGCTGTATAACCTTGGCCAAGTCACTTAGCCTCAGTTTGCCTAAATCTCCTTATCTGTAAGATGAGAATAATTATAGTACCTACCTCCTAGAGTTGTTTCAAACAGCAAATGAGAAAATAACTGCAAAATGCTTAGCATATTGCCTGGCACAGAGTAATTGCTATATAAATGTTAGGTTATTATTATTGTTATTATTATTGTATATTTCTATATGTTTATCTCCATCTACCAAGTATTTTGCATCTGAGTATAAAAGGGAGCACTCAAACATAATTTACTTTATCAATTTTGTCAGTTGTCAAGTAGCAAATCATTTCAAAAGTTATTCTTTATGATATATGTCTCCCTTCCTTCTATTTTTTGACTCAATTGTTTATCTTTAAAAATATTTTGTTAAAGTCATGTATAGAAATCCAGAGTTGCTTGTCTGTAGATGAAACATTTAGTAGGCATACTTTGCCTCTTTTCCATACACTTTGCTTCAAACTAATTACTCTAAATTATTTCCGGTCTTTTGGTCCTAGAAAGGAAAACAAGACCAGGAAATTTAAGGGAAAAAAGCCTTTATTAAGTGTCTTAATCTGGGTTATTGCAATAGTTTCTTCAATTCTCCTGATTTAGTCACCATAAAATCGCTAAAACACTGATCTGCAAAGGAACTATTTTCCCTTTCTAAATAGTGAGTGGGCCAAAGAGAATCTAATATGCTGAGTAAATAGCACTTGAACAGAAAACAAGAACTCTTATAAAATTAATATTATTTGATGCATGACCCATTGTACTGTCAATAACTGACTTGCTTAAACTATGTTTGTATCTTCATGACACCTAAATGCCTGGTAAATTCAATTAATATTGGCTGTGCTTATACCAAAGCAGTCAAACTCCTCTTGGACTGTTCTACGCAACTTTCATTTGAACTAGTAGACCACGGTCCCTCTTTCTCTTGGTAAGATGAAAGTAGATGGTTCCTCTATGTTTTTACTAGTTATGTAACATAGATTTGGTAATGCTGCATTCAAGAAAATTATAAAAAAGATAATTTGGCTTTGGTACAGTAGTCTCCCAAATTCCCCATTTGGTAAACTGTAGCTTTCTAATTTCTCCCCAGGTCTGGACTTAAGAAATGTGTAAAGGGACAGTTTTTAGGGACTCTAATACCATCTCAAGTTAGTTCAAGTCACCAAGTATTTATTATGTGTCAGAGCTGTGATAATAGCTGTAGATACAAAGACAAAATGAAATGGTCCCTTCATTCTAGGAACTTATGTTTTACTGGTATCACTGCCTTTTCCTCACTTGCCTGTTACTTTTGAGGCTATCACATGATCGCAGTCATCCAGGTTTGCAACCTTAGTATCATCCTCTACTTCTTACTCTCATGGTCCATTATAGGCTGTTGCCAAATTTTGTCTTATCTATCTTCACAATATCTCTTCTAAATGTCCTCTTCTTTCTACTAACAAAGCTGTCGCTCTAGTTCATGCCCCCAGCACCTCCTGGCTGGACAACTTTTTCCATAGCTTTCTAATTGGTTTCCCTGCCTCAACTTACTCCTCATTACATTCCATTCCCTTTTTCTAAAGCATAACTCCATCTCCCCCATTCAGTAAACTCTTGTGGTTCCCCATGACCCCCATTCAGTAAACTCCTGTGGGTCCCTATTATCCCCAGGCTCCACTATAAAATCTTTCATTTGATATTTAAAATTCTTCATAACCTGTCTCTTTCCTACCTTTCCAGGCTTCTTTCATTTTGTTCCCCTCCACTCAATCTGTGATCTAGCTACAATGGCCTATTTTCTTTTTTCTCACACATGATACTCAATATTCCATCTCTGTCTTTGAAGTGGATCTCTCCATGTGTGGAATGCTCTACCTTCTCATCTCCATTATTTAGTTTCCCCTGGATTTCCTTAATACTCAGCTCAAATCCTACCTTATGGGAACCTTTCCTGTACTCTCCCCACCCCAGTTGCTAGTACCTTCTATCTACTCAGTATTTATCTTGTATTTACTGAGTTATGTATGTATTTTCTGTCCCATTCAAATGTAAGATTTTGCACTGGGGAGTTGGAAGTGAATTTTTGTGCTTATGTTGGACCTTTGAACTCACCTTAAAAATTTCTACATTGTTATAAAAACTTCACAATTATAGCCATAGACAATTCTAGGCTATTTTAATGGTCAGATTGTTTAAAATAGTGATGTCAAACTCAAAGAGAAATAGAGGCCATATATAAGGATCTCTGTGGGGTGCATATTGACTTAGAAAATGACAAATAAACATTTATGTTTTATTATATTCTTACTTATTTTATTAAATATTTCCAAATTATATTTTAATCTAGTATGGGCCATCCCCATGGAGAGTTAATAGCCATGTACGGCCTGGAGACCATATGTTTGACACCTTTGATGTAGAGGCATAAATACAAGAGAACCATGAAATGCACAAAGAAGACCATTGTGGAACCCCAGAACCCCAGTCACACTAATTTGCCATCAGTAAGTCTGATGAGGTTCATTGAAGGAAGGGAGGAATAAAAAGGAGAAAAAATAAGGAAGATGGTGGTCTGGATTGCATTTTGGGAAATTGCATGACCTTGCTATGGTTGCAAGTTTCTCTGTGAAATCAGTTAGTCCAGTAAAATAGTATTGTTAAGCACCTACCATGTTTCGGGAACTATGTTCAGCATAGGAGATACAAAGAAAGGCAAAAAAAATGGTCTCTGCTTTCAAGGAACTCAGTCTGATGGAAGAGAAAATATGCAAACAGTTATGTACATACAATATACAGGCTAAATTGAGGGAAATTTTAGAGGAAAATCATTAATATTTAGGAAGCCTGGGAAAGATTTCTTCTAGAAGGTGTAACTTAAGTTTAGACCTGAATGAAGCTCATGAAGCAAGGAGGTAAAGATGAGGAGGAAGAACATTCCAAGCATGGGGGATAGCCAGAGAAAATATTTGAGGTTGGAAGATGAAGTTCTTGTGTGAGGAAGAGTAAGGAGAACTATGTTACTGGATTTCTGAGTATGTGGAAGGGAATAAGGTGTGGAAAGACTGGAAAGGTAGGAAGGAGCTAGGTTATGCAATGCTTTAAAAATAAAAATTCATCCTTTTAAAAATATTCTCCTGGTGGTCATGTATGTTTGTTGAATGAGTAATGTAGCTGGGAATCATGGACTACTACAACATCTGAGTCATAAAAGCTGCCAAAGGACAATGGAGAGATTAAGACAGTACAGATTGGCCTTAGCCTATTAGCAATTATGAATTATTCATAAAAGCTGCATCAAAAATCAAATAAATGTTCCAGCAGAAAAGGACATTGCCAGTTAAATCATAAGAGGAAAGGATAATATATGGAGAGCTCAAATACAGCAGTGATAGTCACACTATGTTAAAACATATAGAGCAAGAGTTCTTAAACTTTATTTTGTTTTGTTTTGTTTTGTGGACGCTGGCAGACAATCTGGTGAAGCCTATGCAACCTTTCTCAGATTCATGTTTTTAAATACATAAACTAAAATACATAGGATTATAAAATAAGCCCATTATTTTGAAATACAGGTATTAAAATATTAAAGAAAACAAGTTTATTGACCTCAGGTTAAGAAATATTGTTAGACAAAGGCTCTCAACATATTGGGTTTCCCTCCTACTGAGGATTTATTGGAGGACAAGAATGAGTTCCATGTGATGAGAAGCATCGATGGATTCCAATAAGCATAGTTAGAATGAGTCTGAGATGGGATGAGTTAATGGAACCACTGAAATATTTTATTTAAATTATTTGCAAGTCAAATTTCTTTATTACTGTCCCAAGACATGCAGACTTGCCATCACTCAATATAGTTGACTGGCTAGCTTGCATATCAATAACAAACTACAACATGAACAAATTTATTAATTCTGCCTCTTCAAAATAAAGTTATAAATAGCTTTTCGTCTTGGCAGCGATCACTTTACTTCTAAGGGTGGATAAGTTATTTTATTACAAAAAATGAATGGGTAGAATTCAATTTTAATTCATATTTCACTGGTGTGGGTACTCCTTCTACAATTTTATATAGATTGTAACCTTTCCACAACTTTTGAAAAGGTATTTTTGTAACTTACTCTAGGCAAAAATTAAATCTCTTAATGGCCAACCTTCTGGCGATGAGCTTCTCCATATGGTCTGTATGCTCTACCAGAATGATACTCAATGTCTTTCTAGCTCATCAGAGCCTGCCCAAATGCTTGATTAACTGTCATAACTTTCAGAAATCCAGGTTCATCAGCATACCATAGCAGGTCATCACAATGGGACTTTAATAGAGGGTAGCTATTATAAGTTATGAAAATATGTTAATGAAGTCTCTATATGGTTTATTTTTTTAAATTCAGACAGTTAAATTCTTACTTTAACTAAATACCTTTTTAAAAAGATGTAAAAAAAATTTCAGGGCTCCCTCTCCTTTTCACATCCCAAAATGTCAGACTTGGTTGTCTTACCCTTTATATTGACCCATTTCACCAGCCAGGGCAAGGACATGTTTCATTTCTAATAACTACAAAAACAAATGGATGCTATTGCCAGTAACCACGTAATTCCCAGTACATAATGACCTATTCAAGTAAACAGGAACATATTTACCAATGTCTGAATAAAAAAAGGCCCCAAAGCAAAGAAAACAATTTATATTTCTTTGTGTTTTGTCAGTGTTTCCTATGAGTAGAATCGTTACTTACTTGTGTATGTAAGAGTTATGTTAGGTGCCTTTTCAGGCAGTTTGACCTTGAAGGAATAAAGTTATAATTATTAGCAGAGGTAGCTTTACATAAATGTTATTCTATAGCCTAGTTTTCTGAAACTATTTTAAGACAGTAACAGCTTGTACTTAAAATATTCAAATGATGATAATAATAATACTGGTTAAACGTTATATAGCACTTACTGTGTGCCAGTCACAGTGTTAAGCACTTTGATAATTATTTCCTCATTCCATCCCCACAACAACCCTGCAAAGCAGGTGTTATTATTATCCTCACTTTACAGTTGAGGACACTGAGACAAACAGTTATGAAGTGACTTGCTCAGGGTCAGCTACTAAATGTCTGATGCCAGATTTGAACTCAGGTCTTCTTAATTCCAGGCTCTATTAACTGTGTTACTGAGCTTCCCCTAAATTAAAATAAATATATATAATTGTGGATCTATGTCTGTATGTGTCTATAGCTATAGTTACATTCATATATCATCTATATCTCTATACCTATCTATATGTATACAATTTTTTCAATTTTCCCAACCCAAGTTGTTGAAAGATATACACCAAAAAAGTCCTTAGGAAAGAATGTAAAAGTTTTCTCTTCATTGTCCCTGATTTTTCCTGTCTTTCATATTCCTGAGCAAATCAAATGCTGCACCAACATGTCAATGTTAAGAGACTAAATTTTCAACTTATTTCTCTTTTGCAATTTGGTGGGATCTGGACGGGGAGGAGGTGTAGTTAGCTGATCATTTCTCAGCTGTAATTTTGAGCTCCACTGATCTGTTATGAATGTTCCATTTTAAAACAGAACATATGTGAACTGAACTGTTCCTATTACACTCCAGTGATGCCTCTGATTGTGTCTGAGATTCACAATTGTGCCTACAGTTATGAACTCATAACTTTGATTACTTAGGTAAAACTAAGTCTTCAATTTCAATCTTATTCTTTTGATAGAAGAGATACTAAAAAACCTGCAGCTGTCACTGCGTAGTACAAGTTTTTCTCGAGTTTAGGATGATATTACTTGAAGTAAGAGCATATTTAATTCTTGACATTAACAAATTATGTTACACTTATGTCAAATTTAAGAAATTGTGTAGTTAGAAAATTCGCAGAATAATAATAGTAATAATAACAATGTATGTAACTTCGAAGAACATGCTTTGTTAATACTTACTAAAGGCTTTATTTTTCTTAGGCATGGTCATAAAAACATAAAAAATCACTACCTAATACCAGACTGATAGTTCTTCCAGTCCAGGATAGTGCTTCTGACAGAAGCACCAAGGGACTTGCATTTGAAGGGCATACTTGTAATTTACATTATCACTTTCAAAGTTCAAGGACCTAGGATGATCATTTTCTGGCAATTTGCATTACCTCTATGGGCTTCTCTTCTTTTTTGTGAAGTGGAGAGAACAGAACTAGATGAATTATCCATCAGTAATTCTGTGGTTCTGTTAATCCTATGATTCTCCCCTTTCCTAATGTTTAAAAGGTTTGAGAGACATAATTTCTGGGTAATTTAATCTTTTTATTAATAATGCCACCATTTTAACAAAAGGGTGGTCATTTGGCTGTCTCTCTTAGACCAAAGACAATCATGGCAGTGGCTCATGGCTTATATGCCCATTGGAAGACAGGTGTTGCTGAGGGTGGCAATCAACTTTGATTAGTTAACAATTAATTAGAGAATGAATATTACAATGAGGAGCTGGACCTGAACTTTGATTATGTCATTTATTTCTTAAGTTACCTCCAGCCTTGGCAAATCTATTCAAAGAATTTATCCCAACCTAAACCTGAGTTAGAGTACAATGGCTTCCCCACCTGGGTGAGGTCTTGATAGAGGAGAAGGTTAGCTCAACTTCAGAGACTTGAGGTCTTGAAATGAGGATAAAAGAAAAAAAGGGGGGAAATCTGAATCTCTCCAAATTATTGGTTATTAATAATCATTTATCTAACTAGCAAATTTTCATGCTTTTCTAAACCTTTTCTGAATCTTGTTACATATTCTCTTGGTACTTCCTCTTACAATCATAAGTTCCATGTACTTAGTTGTGTAATAGGAGCTGGCAGATAGATAGATAGAGAGAGAGATAACTTTTCATAAATTAACTTATTTGAGGTTCACAGTAACCCTATGAGACAAATGCTTTATGTTTATTTTACAGATAAGGAAAAGGAAACTCAGGGTCCAAACCATGAAGTGATCCTCTACCCCTTTCCCCACCTCATCCTCAAGGTCATATAGTTAGAAGTACAGGAACTCAGAAGTAAAAAAAGTCCTTTAACTCCAAATGCACATCTTTACAAACATTATTTCCTTTTATTTATTCTAAATTTTCTTCAGGTTTAAGTAATGCTCACTTATTCTTCCAGCCAGAGCATAAGAATATGTTCTTTTTAATCCTAGCATTAATGATACAGATTTTAGTGACATCTTTTCATCTTCTACACTGTCCTTTGATCATTCATCTGTTCACCACGTAAAGAGTTTCACTGGGCCTAGTGACAGGTTAAAAGATGTATAAGACATTATATTCTATCCAGCTTATTCTATCCTTCACTCCTCACACTTTTCTACCTCTCCACAAACAGCCTTCTTACCCAAGAGATGTCTTTGCTCTGTGGTCTTATATCCTCAATGGTGAGTTCCTGATTTGAACTATGATTTTATCAGCCACCCAGGACATGTTCCCCTCACTCCTGGCTCTACTATGTGTCTATTTCTGAATTCATAAGTCTGACCTTAATTTAATAAAGGAACCAAGATATCCAAACAAGTAAGTACAATGCAAAAGTATAAAGTGTATTCTCTGTTTCAGATGATGCAGCAACTAGTCAGATCAAAAGGGACCTCAACAGGAGATACAGGGTACAACTTACATTGTGCTGAGCACAATGCCTGGGACATAGTAGTTACTTAATAAATGTTTATTGACTGACTTAGGTCAGATGTAGAATGGGAAAAAACAGAAATCTAGACAGGGCATAATTGCTGCACATTTGACCCTAAAAGTTTGTCAAGTGTAAGCATTTTGAAAGGGTGGGTAATGTTGAGATCTGATCACTTGGTAGCTGTATGACCTGGAACAAGTCACTTAATTTCTTTGCACTCAAGTTTTCTCATTTGTAAAATAAGATAGCAATATTTGTGTTGCCTACCTCACAGGGTTGCTGTGAGGAAAGCACTTTGTGAACTATTAATGCTAAATGCACAGGAAATTGTTACTATTATTGCCCAGTAATGACCCTCTCTGTTAGACCTTGCCCATTAGTGACTCTTCCCCTTAACTTTACAAACTGCTTGCTTAGTCTTTTGTAACAATCAGGACCATAGATTTAGAGGCACAAAGAACATATAAGATCATCTAGTCCAATTTACTTATTTTACAGGTGAGGAAATGTTACCAAAAAGGTAACATTACTTGATGAAGGTCACAAAGGTATTAACAACAGAAACAGGTTTGGAACTAAGGTCTCTTACTCCCTATCTGGCATTCTTTCTTCCATTCCACTCTGTTGTTGCTGGCACAGCAGCTGCTGCTAGTGTTTATGTAGCACTTGACATATATTAACTCATGATCCTTTTATCAACCCTGTAGGTTAGGTGCTATTACTATCCCCACTTTATAGATGAATGGGGAGGATGAGTAGCTTGTCCAGTATCACGCAGCTAATAAGTCTCTCTGTCTCTTCTAATCTATCCAGTGTACCAGCTGACACTAATTTGCATTTTTATTTCTGATTTTTGCAGGATATTTTCATTGGCTTCTATATTCTAGGAGTCCTCAATAAAAATGTACTGTTGTAGGGAGAATCATGGCCTTTTTTATTATTTAAGCATGGCATGTTCCATAATCATGATACTTCATCTCCCATCTCTGTATCTTTGCACTGGTCATCTCCATGGCCTGGGAATGAACTTCCTCACTATCATCATTTCACAGAGTCCTTCTCTTCCTTTAAAATGCAGCTTAGGTACCATCATCTACATGAAGTCTTTCTTGATGCTCTATATTGCTAATGTTTTCCCTCCCAAACTACCTTGCATTAACTATGTTGTATATATGTTTATATTGATTAACTTTAAGGCAACTAGGTGATTCAGTGGGTAGAATGTTGGATTTGTATTCAGGAAGACTGGAGTTCAAATTCCACCTCAGATATTTACTAGTTGTGTGATCATGGGCAACCCTCAGTTTCCTCATCTATAGTATGGGGGGATAATAATAGTACCCACCTGAAGTATTCTCAAATCGCAAATGAGATGTCATATGTACATTACTTCTCAAACCTTAAAGTGCTGCATAAATGCTAGCTACCATTAGCTAATATTTTTATTCATATATATGTACTTATCCCTAAAGTTGAGTGCAGTGCCTGACTCATAGTCTTTCCATCCTAATCGATCCTCCTTTTATACTGGTGGACATCTTATATTCTCCAGCAAAATGATCCTTCTACCATTCTAACTGATCTTAGGTCTCTCTCAGCTTCCCAGCTACCAGAAAACATGGTCATTTCTCAACCACTCTAAAAATATGCCATCAATTTGTCTATCCATCCTGACTAGGTATTGCTCTTCTTTCTTTTGTGGCTAAACTTTACTACAGTCAGTGTCTCTGGTTCCTTTCCTTTCATTCTCTTTGTGGCTTGTGGTCACTCACAGACCAGAGTACAGTCCAGGAAAGGAGTAAACACCTTGCCCTTGATCATGCCACCTTGGAAGAACTGAAAATTTACAGATTCCTAGAAGTATCTCTGAAAACAGCTGCACAAAACCCCCAAAGCTTGGGAGAGTAGATTCTCCACACTGGAAGTAGACCGCTACCTTAACAAGGAGTTTAAAACTCAAGTAATTGACTGGGAACATGAGCAAACTGCGCAAGACCATAGAATCTTTGGTGACAAAGAAGATGAAAACATACGACCAGAAGAAGACAACAAAGTCAAAGCTCCTACATCCAAAGCCTCCAAGAAAAATATGAATCAGTCCCAGGCCATGGAAGAGGTTGAAAAGGATTTTGAGAAGCAAGTAAGAGAAGTAGAGGAAAAACTAGGAAGAGAAATGAGAGTGATGCAAGAAAATTATGAAAAACAAGTCAACAGCGTGCTAAAGGAGACCCAAACAATACTGAACAAAATAACCCCTTAAAAAATAGCCTAACTCAAATGTCAAAAGAGGCCCAAAAAGCCAATGAGGAGAAGAATGCCTTAAAAAGCAGAATTGACCAAATGGAAAAGGAAGTCCAAAAGCTCACTGAAGAAAATACTTCCTTAAATATTAGAATGGAGCAAATGGAAGCTAGTTACTTTATGAGAAATCAAGATGTAAAACAAAACCAAATGATAGAAGACAATGTGAAATATCTCATTGGAAAAACAACTAGATCCACTTAACCCACTTGATTAGATTTTTTTTATCATTACATCAAAGTCAACTTGTATTCACTCATTTATGTATACCCCTTGAACATGGTGTAATAACAATACAGTTTTCAAGAGTTACAAATGTCATCTTCCCTTGTAGGAATATAAACAGTTTGCCCTTATTAATAACAAGCTGTATTTTTTCTGTTCCGTTTACCTTTTCATATCTCTATTGAGTCTTGTATTGGAAGATAAAATTTTCTGCTGAGCTCTGGTCTTTTTATCAGGAAGGTTTGGAAGTCTCCTATTTCGTTGAATATCCATCTCCTTCCCTGAAAGTTCATGTTCATTTTCACTGGGTAGTTGATCCTTGATTGTAATCCAAGCTCCTTTGCATTGTGGAATATTATATTCCATGCCCTACAGTCGTTTAATGTAGAAGCTGCAAGGTCCTGTGTAATCCTGACTGTGATTCCATGATATTTAAATTGTTTCTTTCTGGCTGCTTGCAGTATTTTCTCTTTGACCTGGTAACTTGGAATTTGGCTACTATATTCCTTGACATTTTCAGTTTGGGATCTCTTTCAGGAGGTGATTGGTGGATTCTTTCTATGTCTATTTTACCCTGTGGTTCTAGGACCTCAAGGCAGTTTTCCTTTATGATTTCCTGAAAGATACTGTCCAGATTCTTTTTTTTTTGTCATGATTTTCAGGTAGACCAGTAATTTTTAAATTGTCTCTCCTGGATCCAGGTCAATTGTTTTACCAGTGATGTATTTTACGTTTTCATCTATTTTTTCATGCTACTACTTGACTACGGGACTCCCTGAAAGCCATGATAAAAAATTTGGAAAGGAAGGGAGTTTAAAATGATTATAAGGATAAAAGACATCAGAAGATTTAAATTGAGTGGCTGATCAGAAGTTTTGCAAAGCATCACTTTATTAAAGGTCATGAAGAATGTGTCATTCCTGAAATGGTGGCTGCCAAATGTTCTTCTGTCTCCCTGGTTGCCCACTGTCTGCTAGAATGTATGGTCACTACCATGGTTTGTGTCTATTAAATCACACAATAGTGAAGTGTTCCTGAGAGACTCGGATTAAGGTTGTAGTAGGAGTTACTTATGTGTGAAAAGGTAATGAGGAGAGAATTGTGATAGGTGGAGATATCATATGTGATAGGGAAGAGGAAGATTCAAGGTTGCATATTGATTTATTAACCTGGGGACAGTATAGCGTATGTAGGTACATGACACTCATGCATAGTAAACTGTGAGGCAATGTTACATATCTAATTACACATATTATAATTGGATCAACTGTTCTTTAGATAAAAAATATAATTTTAGCTTATTGTACTGCCATATAGTTTAATTTTAGCATATAGTTTTGTGAGCATTTTTATTTTTAATTTTTTTCAAGTTTTTAGTGGATATTTTTGTTTCTTATGTCACCATAGTATCCCATGTATTCCTCTCCTTCCCCTTCCCAGAGAGCCATCCCATAGGACAAATAACACTTTTAGTGGTGAAAAAAAAGAGTCAGCACAGCGTATGAATACATTAAAAAAGTTTGAAAACATGAACAATGTGTAATACCGGATACCTTTCATCTCTCCAAGGGTTAGGTTGAGAATGTCTTCCTTCTATTTATTCAAGTCTCACTTGATCTTTAAAATTGTGTTACGTTTATTTTTTACATTTTGGGGTCAGACTTTCCTATTACATTGTTGTGTATTGTTGTTTACTTTACTTACTTCACACTGCATCAGTTCATACAGATCTCTCCATGCTTTCCTATATTGATCAAACACAGTAATATTCCATTACATGAAAATACCATAATTTGTTTAGCCATTCCCCAGTGGATGGGCATTTACTTTGTTTCTAGTTCTTTGCTATTACAAAAAGTTCTGCTATGAATATTTTGGACTATATGAGAAAGCATTTGTTTTTAAATAGTAAGTTAGAAAAGTTTCCACATATGTATGAATCCATAGATCATCTTATGCTTAAATGTTCAGAAAGGTCTATAATGTTAAATTGAGTAAATATTCTGCATATGATTACTTTTGCTGTTATATAAGATTCCAGTTCAGTTCCATTGCTGATTTAGAGGCTAGATATGAAAGTGGGGGTGCTGGTGATGGAGAAAATTAGCTATTACTTAAACTTGCAATAACTTTTGATGACTAAATATAATTTAAATATATCGACAGTTTCAAGGAACTCTCTTTCCTTTTCACCCATCCTAATATAGCAATATTAAAATCTAACAACCTGGAAATTTATGTTTTTTATAAGTCACTTTCCATCTGAAGGGTATGAAATTCAACTAAGGCCATGAGATTTCTTTTTATTGATCTCTAAATCAAATCTAGGCAAATGAATTTAAATAATTTGTACATAAAATATGCATCCATATTGAAATCCATCAACCTGGTTTAAATCTAATACAATTTAATATCAGCCAGATTGCATCTTGAAAACCTCCATAAAAAATTCTGTAACCAAAATGATGATGAATCTAGGACTTTGGGAGCTGACAATATTAAGTGTGAACTGTTTATTTGATGGAATTTTCAAGATGTATGCTGTTAGTCTATGGCATGCATACTCACTGAAACACCAATTTTTAACATTTAAATTATGTGATAATAGTTTGTTTTCCTGTTTTCTAATGGCCATATCCATTTATATATATTTATATATGTATATCTATAGATTGATAGATACAGATATCTATATAGATATATATGTATATATATATGTATATTGTGTTCAGAAAATAAATGGATAGTTAGATAAATGGATAGATAGATAAAACATTTATAAAGTATTTACTTTGTGCCAGGCACAATGCATAGTTATGGGTGTACACAAATAAGGAAAAAAAAAAAGACAGTCCAGACTTTCAAGATGGTTACATTCTAATAATAGAAGATAAAACACGAAGAGGAGTTACATGTTACACATTATATACATGTTACATGTTATATACATATATGTATGTGGGATGGAGGTGGTGGGTGAAGGGCCTTTAAAACAGAGTGAACAGTTTTCAAAGCTAAATGGAGTTTTGTCTGATTTTTAGAAACAAGCAAACTATTGGAATTTATTTTATAACAGAATAACATGGTCAGAACTGGGTGTAACAAAAATTGGTATTATTTAATATCAGTGTGGGGATGGGGTGAAGTGGAGAGAGACTTGAGGCAGGAAAATCAATTAGGAGGCTCTTGCAATAATCTAGAATTTAGATTAATAGGACCTGAAGGAAAGTGTAGAGAGAAACTATCAGATATGAGAGGTAGAAATATCAAGGAGGTAAAAATAGTTATATCAAAATTGTGCATCCCTTTTTACTTTATTCTGGTATATGGTGTAAGATTTTTGCCTATGCCTAGTTTCTGCCATACTCTTTTCCTGTTTTCCCAGAAGTTTTTGTCAAATAGTGAGTTCTTATCCCAGAAGTTGGGGTCTTTGGGCTTACCAAACAGTAGATTACTATAGTCATTGACTACTGTGTCTTGCGTACCTAACCTATTCCACTGATCCACTCTGTTTCTTAGCCAGTACCAAGTAGTTTTGATGATTGCAGCTTTATAATACAATTTCCCTAGCATTTCTTTTCGTTTGTTCTTTTGAATTTGAGAGATTTTGTTCTTCTAGATGGATTTTGTTATTATTTTTTCTAGCTCTATAAAATAATTTGTTTTTGTAGTTTGATTGATATGACACTGAATGAGTAAATCAATTTAGGTAGAATTGTCATTTTTAATATGTTAGCTCAGCCTACCCATGAGCAACTGATGTTTTTTTCCAATTATTTAGCTCTGACTTTATTTGTGTGAAAATGTTTTGTAATCATGTTCATATAGTTCCTGGGTTTGTGTCGCTAGGTAGTCTCCTAAATATTTTGTAATGTCTACCATAACTTTAAATGGAATTTCTCTTTCTATCTCTTGCTATTGAGTTTTGTTGATAATATATAGAAATGCCAGTGATTTATGTGGGTTTATTTTATATCTGACAACTTTGCTAAAATTGTTTATTATTCCAAGTATTTTTACTTGATTCTCTAGAGAATTCTCTAAGTATATCATCATATCATCTGCAAAGAGTAATTGCTTTCTTTATTCTTTTCCTATTCTAATACCTTCATTTTTTTCTTTTCTTATTGCTAGAGGTAATGTTTCCAGTACCATATTGAACAGTGGTGAAATGGACCTCCTTGTTTCAGCCACAATGTTACTGGAAATGCTTCTAGCTTATCTCCATTACATATGCTTGCTGAAGGTTTTAGGTAGATGCAACTTATATTTTCAAGAAAGACTCCATTTATTCTTAAATTCTCTAGTGTTTTTAATAGGAATGGGCACTGTATTTTGTCAAAAGCTTTTTCTGTGTCTATTGAGATAATCATGTGGTTTCTGTTAGTTTTGTTTTTGATATGATCAATTATGCTGATAATGTCCCTAATATTGAACCAGCTCTGCATTCCTGTTATAAATCCTACCTGGTCATAGTGTATTATTCTTGTGATAAGTTGCTGTAATCTATTTACTAATATTTTATAGAAAATTATTCTTTCTTTTTTTTAATAACTTTGACCAAAAGTTTCTTTGTTTTTTTTTCATAAAACCACCTCTTAATTTTATTGGTTTAAAAGTTTTCTTAATTTCAATTTTATTAATCTCTCCTTCGATTTCAGTGTTTCTAATTTGGTATTTAATTGTGGAAAACTAACTATATTTCCCTTCATCCTATCCTGACCCTTGTTTATTGTATTTTCTTGTTTGACCCTGTCCCTCTTCAGATCTGCCCTCCCTTCTATCACCCCCCTCCTCTTTTATCTGCTTCCCCCCTATTTTCTTGTAGGGTAAGATAGATTTCCATACCTAATCAAATGTGTATGTTATTCCCTCCTTAAGCCAAATCTGATGAGAATAAGATTCACTCATTCCCTCTCAACTTTCCCTACTTCCCCTCCACTGTAAAAGCCTTTTCTCGTCTGTTTTATGTGAGATAATTTACCCCAATCAACATCTCCCTTTATCCTTCTTCCAGTATAATCCTCTCTCATACCTTAATTTTATTCTTCAGATATCACGTATGGTGCCTTTTAGCAGGATGTAGTTTCCTTCCTTATCTCTTTTAATAAGATCTAATTTTGCTTTTGCTTTGTCTGGGATCAGGATTGCTACTCCGGCTTTTTTTTTTTTTTAACTTTAGCTGAAGCATAATATATTCTACTCCAGCCTTTTACCTTTACCTTGTGTGTACCCCTATGTTTGAAATGTGTTTCCTGTAAACAACATATTGTAGGATTATGGTTTTTAATGCATTCTTCTATCCATTTCCATTTTATGGGAGAGTTTATCTCATTCACATTCACATTTATGATTACTATCTGTGTCTTTCTCTCCATTCTATTCTTCCCTCCCCCATTTTTGCTTTTCTTTCTCCTTTTCTCCCTTTCCCTCCTCACTAGAGTTTTGCTTTTGACCACCACCTCCTTCAATATGCCCTCCCATCAGCCCCTTCCCTTTTCTTTCCCTTTTCCCTTATTATTTCTTCCCCTCTTTCTATCCCCCCTTCCTTTTTCTTTTTCTTTCCTTTTCATTCTTTTGGTTTTGTTTTACAATGTCTTCATTTCTCATAAAGTCACTAGCTTCCAATTGCTCCATTCTAATTTTTAAAGAAGTATTTTCTTCAGTGAGCTTTTGGACTTCTTTTTCCATTTGGGCAGTTCTGCTTTTTAAAACATTCTTCTCCTCATTAGCTTTTTGGACCTCTTTTGACATTTGGGTTAGGCTATTTTTTAAGGTGTTAGTTTCTTTAGTATTTTTTTGGGTCTCCTTTAGCAAGCTGTTGACTTGTTTTTCATAATTTTCTTGCATCTCTCTCATTTCTCTTCCTGGTTTTTCCTCTACTTCTCTTACTTGTTTCTCAAAATCCTTTTTGAGCTCTTCCATAGCCTGGGACTGATTCATATTTTTCTTGGAGGCTTTGGATGTAGGAGCTTTGACTTTATTGTCTTCTTCTGGTTGTATGTTTTGATCTTCTTTGTTACCAAAGAAAGATTCTGTGGTCTATCAATTTTTGCGAGGTTTGCTCATTATCCCAGCCAATTACTTGAGTTAAACTCTTTGTTAAGGTAGGGGTCTACTTCCAGTGTGGAGAATGTACTGTCTCATGCTTTGGGGGTTTTGTGCAACTGTTTTCAGAGATACTTTTAGGGACCTGCAAATTTTCAGTTCTTCCAAGGTAGTACAATTAAGGGCGAGGTGTTTACTCTTTCCTGGCCTGTATTCTGGTCTGTGAGTGACTGCAAGTCACTCTTTTCTGCATTGGAACTATGAGGAGGATTCCCTTTCCACACCTAATGTAAGTTCCACCACACCAGCACTCCTCCTCACCCCAAGACCACCACCCAGTACTGTGACCCAGATCTAAGCACAGGCAAAGCAAGAGAATCCTGCCTCAGCACCAGCAAAGAGATCCCTGCAATCCCCCTCTGATCAGCCACTTGATTCCCCCTCAGTCTGTGGGCCAGTAGCTCAGGAAGTAGCCGCCACTCTAGAGCTGTTCTGGGGACTGTGGCTGGGACCAAGCTTCTCTCTCACCATGGTCACAGACTTTTCCTACTGACCTTCTAAGTTCTCTTTGGTGTTTGTGGGTTGAGAAGTCTGGAAACCACCACAGCTGCCTGTGATTCAGTCCTCTGAGCCTACTCCAGCTTCACTGAGGCCTGTTTTGCCTGTGTACCTTAGCTGAACTGTGTTCCTCTCCCCGCCTGGTGCAGTAGACCTTTCCAATCAACAATTAAGATTGTCTTGGGCTGGAAATTTGTTTCAGCCTGTCTTTTTGTGGGTTCTTTTGCTTCAGAATTTCTTTAGAGCCATTTTTTACAAGTATTTTGAAGAGTTTGGGGGAAAGCTCAAGCAAGTCACCTCTTTTACTCACCTATCTTGGCTCTGTCCCCTCCTTCATAATATCTTGAAAGATGTTGTGCAGGTTTTTTTTTTTTTTCCATCATGGCTTTCAGGTTGAATAATAATTGTTAAGTTATCTCTCCTGGATCTATTTTCTAGGTCAGTTGTTTTTTCAATGAGGAATTTTATATTTTCTTCAATATTTTCATTCTTTTGATTTAGTTTGACTGATTCTTTATGTCTCATAGAGTCATTAGCTTCCAATTGCCAATTCTAATTTTAATGAATTGTTTTCTTCACTTAGCTTTTGTACCTACTTTTCCATTTAGCCCATTTTACTTTTTAGGGAGTTGTTTTCTTTAGTGTACTTTTTTTCCCCATTTTATCAACTGTATTCTTAAATGAATTGTTCAATTTTTCTTCTACCTCCCTTATCTGACTTTTAAAATCCTTCTTAAGTTCTTCCAAGGACTTTTGTGCTTGAGACCAGTTCATATTCCTTTCTGAGGTTTCATATGTTATCCTCTCCTGAATTTGTATTTTAATCTTCCCTGTCACCAAGATACTGTTCTATGGTCATTGTTTTTCTGTGGTGCTTCTTGCTCATGTTGTTTGCCTTTTTTTCTGGCTTTTAACATTGTTCTCTTCCTCTGGGGCACAAGGGGCATTGCCCCAGGGTTCTTGTGCTAGGGGCTAGAAGCCTAGTTACTGGTTTGCTCAGGTGGGGCTTGCCACTGGCTTTCTGGGATGCCTCCCTTTCTATACTGGTCCCCTTCAGCCAAGTCAAGAGAGACTTTTCCTGTTAATCCCCCTAGTCTCATGAACTAAAAGACTGTTGTATCTGATCTTTCTGCTGACTCTCCTATTACAGGATTTTTTCCTGGGGCAATATTCTCTGGGTTTTTCAAGGTCAATAAGGGAGGGTGATAGTGACTTACTGCTTACTCTGCCATCTTGGCCCCTGGAAGTCTAAATAGGTCACTTTCAAACATTCAGTCTATGGGCTAATAGCTCCAGGAACAGCCAATGTTGCTACTGATTCGGTCACTTCCAAGGCCTGTTCCTGGTTTGCCGGTTGAGGACCTGTTTTGGCATGCCCTGCAGCCCAGAGCTAAACTGCATTTCTCTCTCTCACCCAGTTCCCATAGACCCCTCCCTCTGACCTTCTAAGTTATCTGTGGAGTCTGTGGGCTGAGAAGACTGGGACCCACCACTGATACTGGTGATTCATTCCCTGAGGCCTGCTCTGGCTTTGCTTAGGCCAGGTCTGCACTGCACCTTGAGTACTAGACACCTCTCTCACACACTGTTGCTACGGACCTTTCCTATTGACTTTCCAGGTTGTCTTGGGCTGGGAATCTGCCTCACTCTGTCTCTTTGTGGGTTCTGCCACTCTAGAATTTGTTCAGAATCACTTTTTAGAGGTATTTGAAGAGATTTGGGGGAGAGCTCATGCGAGTCCCTGCTTTTTCTCCACCATCTTTGCTCCACCCTCACAGTTCATTGCTTCTCATGCCACAGTATTATTCTATTTTACTCATATAACATGAAAAAAAAATCATAAAAAGGAAAGATGATTTATCTACAAAGTTTGCCATAGAAACCACAAAAAATGTCAGTATTCCATATAGTATGTCTTTACCTAAAACCAAGTAATCATTTCCAGAAAATACTCAAAATGATTAAATTTCACATTCATATTATACTTTATTGAACATACCGATATTCTCATGTGTGATGCCTACAATAATTATGTCAAGTAAATAGTACAAGAAACTGTTCTCCTATTTTAAAGGTGGAGAATATAGAGTTTGAAGTGGTTAACTGACTTGTCTAAAGTCATAAATCTAATAAGCAGCTGACTCAAGAGTCAAACCCAAACCCAATTCCAAATTCAGTATTCTTTCCATTACCTCTTACTTCCTATTTAATTATGTTGCTTTGAAGATGTTTGACATTGACTGGATCATATCATTGGGTCATAGATTTAGGGCTGGATGAGACATTAAAGGTCCAAGCCCTTCATTTTACAGATGAGGAAATGGAGACTGAGAGAGATTAAATGATTATGGGTTACATAACTATTACATATCTAAGGTGGATTTAAAATCAAATTTCTAGACTATAAGCCCAGCACTTTATCCATTATACCACTTAGTTGTCTAATATCTAATGCTTCTTTTTTATTGTCTAATTAGTTATGAAAATTAGCTCAGAAAAAAAAGGATTATATCTTAAAGAAGGTCAGGTTACAGTTTAAAGTTCTGAAATATCTTTTATCCCCTGTTGAATATTCTCTAGACACAGAAGTCAATTTCTGACTTTTATCAAGTGTGGAAAGTCTAGACAGTATTAGAACATCTTGGTCTTGAGGATAATTTGGTAATCTGGTCTTATTCTACATATTTTGCCCTAGAAGAATAGCCATTGCATGGCCAGAGTATACATGTAAGAATTATGCTAAAGAAATACTAATAATCAACCACAAGGAAGGCTATTATGGGGAATGTCAGGTTGAATTTTGATGTTGATTTGTGTCCAGGGATAGAGAAACTGCAGCCTTGAGACCACATGTGATCGTCTAAGTCCTTGCATGTGGCCTATTGACTGAATCCAAGTTTTATAGAACAAATCCTTTCATTAAGGATATTTATTCAATGAAGTTTGGATTCAGTCAAAGAGCATACTTGAGGACCTCAAAGGCCACAGATTCCATACCCCTGGCTGTAGACCATAGTAAAACTATCACTGTTTACATTGAGACAATAAAAGTAAAAGGTATAGACAACAAATATTTTGGTTGATCTGACCATATGAGAATTAATTTGGCTGAAACTACTTTCTCTCTTCCCCCATGGAATTGACTTGTTTAGTAGTTAGTGTCAAAAGTATAACAAACACAAAGTAAATAGAAGTTCCAAAAGACACATATATTTTTAAAAACTTGGTTCTCCTAAAGTAGAAGAAATATAATTAATCACAGATAAAGATGCTTATCATATAGGAATTAATACCATTTCTATTAGATCTGATATTTGTTAGCACTCATTGCTTAAACTGAGCTCAACAGGTTCTAAGTATTCATAATGATTCTTTATTAAAAATAGTATTCTCTGTCCTTTGAAAAAAAATATATAATAGAAGAAACAATTTTCTAAGAACTAAAACATGTAGATGCATACTTGAAGTCATATTTTGGGGCTTACAAATATATCTCAAATTTAGAGGTTTATCTGAAATTAAGTTGTTTGGAAAAAGCTTCTCAATGCTTTAAATCCTTCAGCTTTAAGTGTTAAGTTGCACTTTAAAAGGTTATAATGGGGTTATAGCCACATTATATTCTATGCATAAACAAAATCTATATCATTGCCTTCATTTATTTGAATCATATTTTAGCTAAATTAAAGACACTAGAAAATTTGTAGGTTATAATATGGAAAACAAAAGTATATTAGAAATTCCTGATTCCTTTAAAAACTCAAAGGGGATGTCAAAATGTTAGGGTAAAAAATGGAGTCAAAACAATGCAATTCAGTATCAGTAGAAATTATACTATAAAGACTTCAGAAACAAAGAATTTAGAAGAGAAAGATATCCCCCAAAGAAGGAAGATATAGAAAATTTTTTATCATAAAATCAAAAATAGTTAAAAAGTAAAAGTACAAGTTAGATCAAATGCAAAACAGATTGTATGCTGTTGAAAAAATAAATGATAGGATGGTTATATCAAAATATATGACTGAAGCTTCAGCTTCTCTGCAGAATTGGAAAATGACAAACCCAGAAAAGATCCACAATAATTGGAGTACTTCACAATAGTTCATGAATTATTAGCAAAGGATTTTGTCAGCTTCTTCTCTGATGAAAGCCTGATCCTTTCTTGTTTAAGAGAATGACACATTTATTACCAAAAGATTAGAACATTAGTGACATCTATAGATATAGTTTGAGTATACGTTTATGTATTTATACAAAACATTAACAATTTATATGGCTCAAATATATATATATATAGACTTGCAAAAAGACAACATATTGACTTAGAAGAAAAACACTGTGCTAAATATTCCAGGGGTATAAAAAAATCATTATTAATTCAATGATTATAGAATGAGTCATCTGAGCTCATCAAAATTGTTTGCAAAACCTTTATTATTCCAAAATATTATGACTCCGTTCCACACTCATGGCTAATTTTTGCATGGAAAATATATAGAATTCATTCAAGCAACATAAATACACTAGGATATTTGATATTCACATGGAAAATATTTCTCTGTTTGAATCATGCCACCAAAGAAATAATGTCAAGAACAATTGTTACAAAAAAGTAGTATCTTCTAGGGAAAGAATTTAAGCCCATTATCATCCTACCTAGCCTTAAATTCATTATTCCTACTCCTGACCTGAACTCAGCATGGTTTTCCAGTCAAAAAGGGAGACTTGCATTATATTTATCATTTGATGGACCACTACATAGTAAAATCAAGTTATGTAACATTGGGAATGGAGGCCAAAAGTTGCAAATTTGCATTCAGAAGTCAAATTGGACCAATAGGTGAAGGCCATACATAAAAAAACATCCTGATCTTTTCCAAGCAAGCCATAGCAGTAAAGATGGTCTTTAAGCATCAACAACATCAAGGAGAACTCAGTATGTTAAGAAAATGATTGGAATTCTGGAGTTGAATCTGAATGGTAGCAACACACTTAGAATAATTAACACCTATGTGATTGCAGTCTTAATTTATAATCTTGGCATGGTGGAATGTATGGGAATAAATAATTGAGAAAGTTTCTAAATTTTTTTTTTAAAATGCGATGTTTGTTAAGTACCATATTCATTATTCCATGGCAATTATATGAAGATTAATACCTCATTATCAAACAAGTGGGAGAGGATTTAAATATTTTCTGAGAGCACATGATAAACAGGTCTTGTTGTTTGTCCTTCATTCTGTAAGAGGACCACTGATGTAAGTTGCATATGAATTGGATTTAAGTGAGGCAGAGCTGTGAAAAGTCATCAGCCTCACTCTTTCTTCCATAGTTACCAAAATGCAGTGGCAGGACAAAAGTCAAAATGAATGGCAGTGGCCCAGGATTTAGTAGGTGACCTTGGCCTTTCTAAATTAGGGTCTTTTAAACATATACTTTGGCATAAGCAAACCTTACTTTACAAAGTAATAGTAAAAGCCCATGATAGGTATGTACCAATAGATTTGTTGAATATAATCAAAATTGGTTTATCTCCAGGTAAAATCTATAAAATGTCTATAATCTAAGAGTAGAATCAAAAGATATTCCATGGAAGAACATCCATATGAACTCAACCAATATACACACATGTGTATATATGTATATATCTAACTTATATATGTATGTGTGTACACATTATATATAACATTGATACACATGTTTATATACATGTATGATTGTATATATAAATATGTTCATGTGTGTATGCACATATGCATACACATATACATATATATTTATATTCTCTCCAAACAAATGGCTCAGTCATGAAATTTGTTTAAAGAAATGGAGAAATTAATTATAGCAATTCAGGGTCAGATCCTAGTTACCATCAATTAGAGAAAAGATTTTTAAGACACCAAGACTTCATGGTTGATTTCTATTATGTGATGGAGGGATGGAAACTGTGCAACAAGGTTATAAAAATTCAGCATCTATTATAAACTTATTGTTCATTAATTTCAGTCATGTCCAATTCTTTGTGAACCCATTTATGGTTTTCTTGGCAAATGTTTTGTCATTTCCTTTTTTAGCTCATTTTGCAGATGAGGAAAGTGAGGCAAAGAGGGTTAAGTGACTTGCCCAGGGTCCCATAGCTAGTAAGTTTCTGAGGTGAGATTTGAACTAACTCTAGGTCAGGTGCTTTGCCCACTCTGTACCTCCCTGCCCATCATATACTTAGAAAGACAAAATTAACTGGCTAGGGTTATATCCCAGAAGCTTGCAATCCTTAATCAATTAATTGATGAGATATCTGCATACTATTAATATAATCCCACAAATTTCCTTGAGAATTTAAACAATGAGTTGTATTTGTCCAGAAGTATAATCATAGACAGAACTGCTGACTAAATGCCTGGATATAACATTGATCTATAAACTAGTGACACCATTTTAGGTAGATATTGCCATGCCAAATACTCATGATCTCCAAACTGTATGGAATGAAAAGCTCTGAAATAAACAAATGCATAGTGGAAGGAATTAAAACTGTGTGGGAACAAGAAAGAGTACATGTATTCATCGTTATCCTATCTGCTCCTGGAATTTAAATGAAGATGCTTTCAAGTGAGTATACCCACTATGAATTTAGATCCTGATATTCTAATTCAATTTCAGAAGCTCATAACTTGTGCAGTAGTTCACAGAGCATTAAATGTACAAAAATAATAACATAGTCACTTGTCCTTGGACCATTTTTATCTGAACTGCATTAAAAAATGTTAAAATGAATGAGGTGGTAGTAGTAGTAGTAGTAGTGTTTTTTATAGGGCTTATGATTTTTCAAAGTATTTTCTCACAAATTATCTCATGTTGTTGTGGTTTTATGGTGTGTTGTGGTGGCACCATCTCAAAGAATTCAGAGTCAGACCACCTTCAGTCCAAGTACAGGCATTTATTAAGAATTGACACCCCTGAGAAGCAGGCTGGGTTCCAAGAAGAACTAGCAACTTAGTAAGACAAGACAGGCAATTTTATAGTGTAATGATGCTGGTTACACAACAGAAATTATGAATACTAAAAAGGCAGGAGGGATTTGTTAAGTGATTAGGTAATGGGAAGTGGTCCCTTCTATGGTTCGGAAGTCAAACATCCTGGTTGTGTTGCTTTCTGGTTGGCTGGCTGTTGTGGTCCTATCTGATCAAGATGGATAGTTAGGTATTGTGGTCTTGTCTTGAGCTAAATCAATGATGTGATTGTGGTTGAGTACAAGAACACACCTGTTCAAATATATGAATTGGATTTGGGGGAAGTGGCTTGCTAGGGGCAGTGGCTAGGTCTGAGGTGTGGTTGAAGCCAGATTGTGTGTTTAAATCAGGACATGCATGCTGTTCAGCGGGGCCCATAAGGAAATTAGAATGTTGGGGCTGGGGGCAGCTTTATTAGGATTCCATCTGTTTAACATCTGCAACTATCTGGCATGATAAGTATATCAGGAATGATTCCTATTTGATATAACATAAAGCAGATACTGACTACTTGTTGATAGTAACAGTTAACAAGTGATTGCATTTGGTCTAGGATCCAGTTTTCTTTCACTTCTGGTATAGTGGTCTTTATTTAAAGTATTGCCTCAAGTTATACTTCTGGCTTCTTTCTTCAGATTGAATAAATAAATTCATGTTCATTTTTAGACCATTCCCTTGGGTTGCATAGAGCTTTGTATAATCAAAGAGGAAAAATCTATGAAGTAATTTGAACTCCATGCATTTATCATTATTATTTCTACATTAAAGATGTGACTTTGGAGCCCATGTTTTCAAATTAGCTTATAGATTTCTGTGCCCAGTTTATTAACCTTGCCATCATTATCCTTTGTAAGGTCTATTCTTTGATTTTAATTCATTAATCAAATAATTAGACCCTCTTGAAAGCACAGGAAGTGAAATAGGTATAATGGGATACTGACCAGTTTTATATCACAATTAAAGTACCTGAGGTCTTCAGGTCAGAGTGTCTTTAGGTCAAAATATGTGGGTTTCAAAGTAATGTTGAGGAAAGTCCATAAATGTTTGAGAAATATAAAGAATAAAAATGTGATCTATGAAGCTGAAGGAAGGATAGGAGGAAGAAGTGAGACATCAAAAAAGGAAGGGTGATATTTTAGTTGGATCATTAGATTTCTTTCCATTACCATTGCAGATACAAGCCTTTTAAATCATATTGCAAAACAAAACAAAACTAACAAACAAAAACCCATCCACACCAGCAGTACTAATTAACATCTGAAAAGAATCCTATTCTTTGCGATTATTCCTCTTGACCTTACTGCCATTTTGCTATTATTCACCTTTCCATTTTTAAAATCATTCTTTTTAACCTTGACTTTAGTGGCATTTGATTGTTAGGGTCCAGTAATTCAACCAACCATATTTAAATGTTTGTGATTGATAATTAGAACAGATACTTTTTTATCATCTGTTTGAAATGGGGGTGGTAATGAATAATCTGATATTCCTTTAATTGGCTCTGTCTAGAATAATAGGCATCTAAAAAGTAAATTCCAATGGATCATGTGACTGGATTGAGAAAATGGATTATCGGTTAGTAACAGGGTAAAATTCCATTGATTCTTACTTATTCCTTGAAAATGAGGATGGGGCAACTCCAGTCTTGGCTCTCCTAGTGTGTTATATAAAACAGAATAGATATGATGATTCTAAATGTCAGAAATCAGACATAGATTATAACAAGAAGAAATCCTACTTGAAACCTGACAATGCCCTAGCTAGTAGTAGGGAGAGCTTAAATCAAATGAGTTGTCTGAGTCTTATTGCTTTCCTTGGGACTTTTCCTGGTGTTTGGAATAGGAATGGGAAGCAATTTTCCTGTGGTAGGCAAAGGAGAACCTCCCCCGCCCATATTACATTTATTTTCCATTTCTCTCCCCACTTTAGTATTCACCTACCAATATTTGCATTCAGTTTGGAACTCTGCAACCTGACTTGTCTTTTGTCAAGTTATTAACCAGGTGAACCCAAGTGATGTCATATGATCATAGATGCAGAAAAAGAGGGAAAAACCTTAGAATCATTGAATTCAACCACATAATTTTATTATTCATTTCTATTCTATTTACAAAAATACTTGTGTCTTGTCATTTAATTTTTATTTTTAAGAATTATATTTTAATATGCAAGTCTATTTTTTCCTTTTAAATGTTTTATGTCTTCTATTTTTGCGTCATTATCACATCGCAAAGATTTTCTTCTCTCCTCTGAAATCCTCCCATTTAATAAATATATGCAGTCAAGCAAAATAGATCAACACATCAGCCTTTTCTGAAAAATCTGCACCTTATTCTATATATGGAGTCTGCCAGCAATTTGTTGAGGGATAAAAGACATATTCTGTCCTCATTCCTATAAAGTCAGGTCTGACCATGTTATCACTCATATTAAATAAACTCCAGGATGATATAAAATCTTCTGTTTTAAAGCCCTTTATATTATGGCCCCCTCCAGACCCCAACCCTTACATACACTCTGTGGTCCAGTAACACATGCCTCCTTGCACAAAACTTACCATGGCCCAATTCCATGCCTTTACCCTGGCTGTCCCTTATTGTCTGGAAATTCTTTTCCTCCTTATCTTTTTCTCCAACCTTCCCTGGATTCCTTTGTGTTAGCACATTGCCTTCACTATTGGATTATGAAGGTTGGGACTGATTTTGCCTTTATTTGTAGCCCCAGTGCTTAGCACATAGCAAGTACTTAATAATTCATCCTTGGCTTAAGTTCCTTTGTTTCTAGTTCTTTGCTAGGATAAAAGTGTTACTAATTTTTTGTGTATATTTGAAATGATTGCCTCTGTCTTTGGCTTGCTAGAGCTATATGGCTAGTATTGATGGATAAAGAATTCATTTTGATGGATTTATTAGTTACTGAAAAATAAATTTCCTTTGAAATCCAAGAGCTTGCTAGTTTTTTTTTTAATTTTGTCTCTCCCTCTCTCAAGAAAATTTTTCTGTTTATTCAGCTTCCTTGTCCATTTGCCTTGAAAGATCCTTAGTTAGGTTGACTTTATTGGATATTTGAGAAATGTGGCAGTGTCTGTCACAATAATGTTCTGATTTTCATTATTCTTTTTAACTATCCTGTTTTCTTCTTTTCTCTATTTTGATTTCTTTCTCCATTAATTATGTATGTTCCCCAGAACTCCAGCTTGAAGAGTAACGTCTTCTCTCATTGCGATATAAATCTCATTACTTACCTATTATCATTTGTCAACTGATGTGAGTATCTCCATGATCTAAATCTCTAGATGTAGATTTCATTCTTTAAATAATATTTCTAATTATATATTAAGTACTATTTGAAATAGAATTTATCCTTACTTTAATTCTCTTAGCATATTCCCTTTCTCAAATTCTGCATCATTTTTAGTGATCAATACCATTGACTATCCTCTTATTTCATCAGTCATTTTTCTCCTTTGCCTCCCAGTTTTAATCTATGAACAAATCCTGGTAATCCTTCCTCCATAATATTTAATATCCATTTGTAGTATGGTTTTTTATGACATTAAATCTAGTCTCCTAAAATAGCCTCTCTGAATGAAGATTTTTGTTACCTCCATCTAAATTCTAGTCTATTTTGCACACAAAGACCAATAGGCTATACCCCCTCCCAGATTTTGCTGTTACAAATAATATATTGGAATACGTTTTATAGATTTTTCTCTTTCAATAACCATATAATATATAATCCTAACAGTGAAATCTATCCTGATATTCTAGAAACAGAGGGTAAAATAGAAATTGAAAGAGATCCCCAAATGAAAACTCCTAAGAATATTGTAGCCAAATTCCAGAGCTCCCTGGTCAAGGAGAAAATATTGCAAGTAACCAGAAAGAACTAGTTAAAAATTTTGGAGCCACAGTCAGGATCACACAAGATGTGACAGCTTCTACCTTAAAGGATCAGAGGGCTTGGATTATGATATTTCACAGGGCACAGGGAATAGGATTACATCCAAGAATCACCTACCCAGAAAAACTAAGTACAATCCTTTAATGTAAAAGAATGAGAATTCAGTGAAACAGAGGACTTTCAAGCATTTCTGATGAAAAGACCAGAGCTGAATAAAAAATTTGTCTTTCAAATACCACTCAATAGAAGCATAAAAAAGTAAACAGGAAAACAAATTTATAAGGGACTTAATAAGGTTAAACTGTTTACATTCCTACATGGGAAGATGATATTTGTAACTCATAGCAACTTTCTTATTATTTCGGCAGTGACAAGGCATATACATAGAGAGCACAGGTGTGAATTGAATATGATGGGATTATTATCTAAAATATAATTGAGAGGAGAAAAAAGAAGGATACACTGACAGAAGGGAAACAGATAGGTAAAATGGAGTAAATTCTCTCACATAAAAGAGGCACAAAAGAGCTAACTGTAGATGAGAAGATGAGGGAGGTAAAGGAAATTGAATGAACCTTATTCTCATTGAAATTGGTTCAAAGAGGGAGTGGTGTACACACTGATTTAGGTATAGAAATCTGTTTTACCCAGCAGGAGAGTAAAAGAGGAAAGGGTTAAGAGAAATGGTGGGGACTGATAGAAGGGAGGGCAGAAGCCAAACACTTTTCAGGGTAGACAAGGTGAAAGGAGAGAGAATAGGACAAATGGGAAAAATAAGATGGATAAAAGTAATCTTAGTGAGTAATAGTAATTACAACTGTGAAAAAAAGTTACAGCAAGTTTATATAATAAAAGTGTATTTCTCAAATACAAAGACAAATGATAAGAGCCATTCTCCAACTGATAATTGGTCAAAGAATATGAATAATTTTAAGATAAAGAAATCAAAATTATCTATAGTCATATGAAAAAAAAATTCTCCAAGTAACTACTGATCAGTGAAAAGCAAATTATAATAATTATGAGGTACCACCACACACCTGTCAGATTAGCTAATATGACAGAAAAGGAGAATGACAAATATGGGAGGGGATGTGGGAAAATTGAAACAATAATGTATTGTTAGTCGAGTTGTGAACTGATTCAGCCATTCTGGGAGAGCAATTTGGAGTCATGCCCAAAGGACTACAAACCATGCATACACTTTGATCCATCAATACCACTACTAGGTCTGCATTGCAAAAAGATAAAAACAAAAAGGAAAAGGACCTATATGTATGAAAATATTTATAGTAGCTCTTTTAGTGATGGCAAAGCATTAGAAATTGAGGTGATACTTATCAACTGGGGAATGGCTGAACAAATTGAGGTATATGAATATGATGGAATACTGTGGTTCTGTAAGAAATGTTGAGAAGAATACTTTCAGAAAAACTTGGAAAGACTTACATGAACTGATGCTAAGTGAAATAATCAGAACCAGGAGAACATTGTATACAGTAACAACAATATTGTATGGTAATCAAATTGTGAATGACTTAGCTATTCTCAGCAAGACAATGATCTAAGACAATGCCAAAGGACTCATGATGAGCTATTCTCTCTAGAGAAATAATTGATAGAATCTGAATACAGATCAAAGCAATTTTTTTAAACTTTATTTTTCTTGTTGGATTTTTTTTGGTCTGTGTTTTCTTTTTCTTTTTTCTTTTTTTTTTTTTTTGATCTATGTTTTCTTTTCCACCATGACTATATGGGAATATGTTTTACATGAGTGCACATGTATAACTTAAATCAAATTGCTTGCCTTCTCAACAGGGACTGAGCAGAGGGAGAGAGTAAGGGAAAGATTTTGGAACTAGAATTTTTAAAAAAGAAATTTTGATGACATGTAATTGGGGAAAATAAAATATTAAATAAATTTTTTTTGGTGAGGCATTTTGGATTAAGTGACTTGCCCAGTGTCACATAGTTAGTAAAATAAAAATATTTTAAAAAAATAGAAGAACCAATTCACAGCTCTAAATGCAACATACTAACCACTTTCTACATCTTTACCAATATTGAATTTAATCATTTATTACTCTCTTATTGATGAGGTATTAGGTATAAGGTGGCATTTCAGAGTTTTTAAAAATTGGATTTCTCTGATTCTTGGAACATTTGAACACATTTTAATGCCATTATTAATAATTGTTTCTTTTGAGGACAAAATATTTCCTTTGATGATTTATCTCTTAGAGAAAGACTCTTGTAGGCATCTCAACTTTTGGCTAAGATAATTTCATTTAAAGAGCTCACATTATATTTGGGAAAATGACATGCAGAAATATTTAGCACATCTACAGTAAAGGGCTACTAGTTGGTGTTAAAGATGGGATATTAGATTGAAACAGTATAGAAGACTGCACTTTAGAGATTGAATTTAAAACTTAAAGAATGAGTAGGATTTAATTTAATACTGGTTAATAGGGAGAATATTACAGGATAATGTGTATATGTAATGCTATTGTATATTGCATATATAGTAATGTATACATAATGTCATTAACAAAATATTATTAGTCATATATTGTTATCCCTTTCACATTGTGACTTTCCCCATCATGGGTTCAGTATATCATAAGTTGGCATATGAATTAGATAGGAATTTTGGGGGAGTTTTGAGGAAGCCATAGACACACGAAGGCCAGCAGATGACACAGAAAAAGTTTAGAAACTTAGAAACCTATAAAATATGTGTACAATATTGTATAAAATGAACACATTTTATCTTTTAATATCATAATAATTTCTTTTCTGGTACAAAAGGAGGACCAAAAATTTTTATCTTGATTTTCCAGATTGTGGACACAATGTGCCCCTAACCCCCATGATATGGAAGAGAAAACTGTGTAGTCTATTACCAAATATCATTTGTCATTTTATGTAACATTTTATGTATTGCAAAAATACTGTTAGTAATTGATTCCTCAGAAGTAATCTGTAAGATCCTTCTCTCATATCTAATTTTGAAATTATGTTTTATAATGCAATACTCATAAAGAACAGAAATCAAGAGAGCACAAAACATTAAATGGGGAGAAAACATTATCATGCTTTTTATCCCCATTGGTGACAAAAGTATTTATTTTATGACAGGTACTCCCTTTCAAAGGCAGCTTGGTGGTACAGTGGATAGAGAGCTAGGCCTGCAGCCAGGAAGACATTTCCCTGAGTTCAAATTTGGTCTCAAACACTTCCTGGGCAAGACCCTGGGCAAGTCACTTAACCCTATTTACCTGAGTTTTCTCATCTATAAAATGAACCTGAGAAGGAAAAGGCAAAACACCCCAATATCTTTCCCAAGAGTACCCCAAATGGGAACAGAGTCAGACATGACTGAAAAATAACCGAACAACAATTTCCTTTCATCAGTTCACAGTTGATATTTTTTTTTGCAAAAGTTGACATCCTCATATCTCCTACTCATTTGTCCAAAGTTTTATAAATTCATGAAAAATAATTACTGTACATGTTTCTCATACTATAATCATTTTTGCTCCAATATGTACACACTATCCTTTATCAAGATAAGTCAGTAATCAGGTTAACGCTGATTCAGGAACTTCATAAGGAACTAAGTTTTGTTATACATAATGTGTATTTAAATTGTGTCATCATCAAAGAGAGTTAGGCAAAGACATTTATATATATGCATAATATACATGTATACATGCATACATATGTATATTTATAATTCACTATTTTTCTTAGGACTGGCCTTCTTTATGTCAGATTTCAGGAGCTCTTTAAAGAATTTGACCAAGTAAACAGTAGGGCATTCCTTATATAGGTGGAAGAATTTTTGGAGTAGGGCTTTCCATTATGATTTCTAATGTTCGTTTTGATTTCCCCATCTATTTAATAGAGTCTAGAAACTGCATTTCCATTTCTTGCATGGACATTTTCTTCCACCATATATCTTTTGGTTCTAGGAGAAAATACTCCTTCTAGGACCTTTGGGTCATATTGAAAGCAAGATAAGAAGTGATTTCTTGCTACTTCAAGTGTATTGACAAACTTCTGAGTCTATTTCAATTATTCAAATTGTAGATACTCACTAGTACTGTGTAGTCTCAGTAATTCAAATGAGATATATCACTTTGATATTTAAGGAACACAACTCCCCCTGACCCCAACCCAAACCAATGAGTGCCATAGACTGGTGAGGTCTAAGAAAATTCCTAAATAGTATTTATATTACCTATGGCCAATTAAGTACACTTCTCAATTTGGTCTATTTTACTTTCATGTTGAAATTGTAATCTTAGAAAAAAATAAAATTTTCTCAATATTGGTAAGACAAATACACATATGTATGTGACAATTATATACATGTATGGATTATATGTGAACTTATATATGTGTATATATATATACATGAACACAAGTGTATATGTTTGTCTATATTCTTTAGAAAATAATATCTTTTGATCTTGAAAGCTGAAGGGCTTGTTAATTTAAACTGGAATTTGAGCTGCCATTACTTAACCTAGTTATTCCGTGGATTTTGAAATAAAAGGAAAAAAACAAACAGACAACTTTAACACCATAAAGGGTCATCTTGATGACATTAATGAGATTATCTGCAGCACCCTGTCAAACATGAAATGTGAAGAATCTATTCTAATGAGTTAAACGATGATAGTGAATTAGCTGTTTCAATTATTTCTAATTTGTGACATTTGGATTAGCAAATATATTATGGAATGCTTTATAATTTGCTATGTCAAATTATTTTTTCTTTAAATAATATGATTTTTACCTACATTGTTTATTGTTAATCGATTCTTGAAAGTTAACAGTGTTTTAAGTGTAGATAACCTATATTAAAATTGTTCTGAGCAGAAGACCTATTCCCTGTTATTCCCTTGCAATGATGCAATTTAATTATTGTGGCTTTATTTTATCATGTTCATGTTGTCTGCATTATGCATAAAAATGTAAATGCCCAAAAACAAATATTAATATATAGTTTTAAAAGTTCACTGAGACATTGTTATAAAATAATTTTATCTAATATAACTGTCAGATTCCACCTTTTATATAGTAATATTATGTAAAACTTCACATAAGATGTGGAATTCATGTAATATTCAAGTAAAAAAGTTAGATCTGTTTTCAAAATAATCAGATCAGAGTACTTTTTTTTTCCTTCAAAACTAAGTAAAAGCATGCAGTAGAAAAGGGAAGGCTGCAAATCTGTGGAAATGTTTACTTACATAATTAAATTAATGATCATTCTTTTAAAAGACAGAGTAAGAATATACATACTCTTAAATTATCCTGTGATTATCAGAGAAATGCATATATTTATATATAATATATAAATTTATATATATCTATATAATACATATTTATATATGTATTTATATTATATAGATATATATTTATCTAGTATATCCAATTTATCATAAAGCTTCATTTCTTTTCATGGCATGTGATTGGTCTGTGTTCTTGAAGCCTAAGTCAATGGAGTTCATCAGCTTTGTTAAGTTCTGCCATAATGGAGAGGTTTCACATGTGGTCCCACAAACAGATTTTTCTTTCTATTATATCCTAGCTAAGGAAAGAGACTCATCACAATAGGCTTCTCATATAGTAACTTTATCCAGTGTTGAGTGATTGAGATCCATTGTTACTAATTTTCCATTTCCTAGTCTATTTGATTGTTGTATTTATTTATTTTAAACCAATACTAGATGTTTCTGATGACTACTGCTCAAAAAAATAGAATGAGTTATGTAAGTTCCATGCTTCCTTCCTCTCTATATCTTTTCATTACTCCCCTTGATGTTCTAGGTCAGTGGTGTCAAACACATAGGAGGACTCCTGTGGGCTTCATGTTAACTTAGAAAACCACAAGTTATCACTATGTTGTACTATACTTCTTATTTATTAAACTTTGCAGCCATTTTATTTTTGTTTTTTGGCAAAAAACATAAATGACCCAGGAATAAAACAACTTATTTGATAAAAAATGCTGAGAAAACTAGAATGTAGTCTGGCAAAAATTGAGTTCAGACTAACACCTTATACTGTATTACACAATATACTATAAACTGATACTTATATTGATTATGAAAATCATAAAATTATAAAAAGTAAATTATATATTTTCCCTTGAGCTCCACTTATTTCACTTTGCCTTATTTTCCTGGAGATTTTCCCATGCTCTTCTGTATTCATCACATTCATCATTTTCTGATAGCATAGTAATTTGTTAAGTTCATGCATCACAATTTGTTACCTATTCCCAATCAATGGGCATCTACTTTGTATCCAATTATTTTCTATAAATGTCTTGATGAAAACAGAAAGTTTATTTTTTCTTATCAATGAACTTTTTTGGAGTATGTCTAGTAGTGGAATCTCTGGGTTAAAGAGACTTTATTTTTTTATTTTCTTCACATCCCCAAAAAAATTCTGAATGGATCTCTAAAATGGCTGTATTTGTTCAAAGCTCTGTCAATAATGCACTAGTGTGCCCATCTCCCCACTATGCTTCCAACTTTGGTTATCCTCATCTTTTTCAGTTAGAATGGTAAGAGGTGAAAATTGAAGCATATTTAGATTTCTGTGTCTGCTATTACTAGTGATTTATAATATTCTTTCTTAGAGTTGTTAGTAGTTTGCAATTCTTTTGAGTACTGTTTATAACCGACCACTTACCTATTGGGGAATGGCTTTTGCTTTTATTTATATCTATTATTGTTTATATATCTTGGATAATAAACCCTTATCAGAGAAACTTTATATATTTTTCCTATTCATCCTTTTTATACTATGTGCATTTATTTTTTTTCTGAGCAGAAGCTTTTTAGTTTCATGTAATATATATTTTATCTGTTGTAATTCATTCTACCCCTTATTGGTTAAATATACATATTTCTATATCTGTGAGAGGTATATATTTTGCTTCTCTTTTGATTTTTATACTTTATTATTTAGCATATTGGAAGTCCCCCCCCAAGTAATTCCTGTTTTCCAGTTTATGGAAAATATTAATTTTCATTCTTTCTGATTCTGATTAATGTTCCATTAATCTGTCTTGCTATGTTTTAACTAATGCCAGATGGTTTTGATGATGCTGTTTTATAATGTAATTTGTGTATTTTTGTCCCCACCTCTTTTTATTTTATCCCTTGAAATTCTGGATCTTTTATTTTTCCAGTTGATTTTATTTATTTATTTATTTATTCATTCATTCATTCATTTATTCATTTGTTTATTTGATTATTTGTTTATTTATTTATTTATGTATTTATTTATTCAGTTCTGTAAAGTATCCTTTTCATAATTTGATTGCAGCGGCATTAAAAGTGTAAATAACTTTGGTAGTATTGTCAGTTTTATTACATTCATACTACCTAACCATAAGCACTGAATATTTTTCCAACTGTTTAATTTATTAAATGTGTATATGTATATGTAGGTTGATCTCAAGATATTTTACATATTTTGTAGTTATTTGGACTGTGATCTATATTGCTATTATTGACTCTTGATTTTGTTATTACATAGAAATTCAGTTGATTTTTGATGGTTTATTTTATGGTCTGCAAGTTTGTCAAAGCTATTATCTTAAGTTATATATTTGTTGATTCTATAGTATTTTCCAAGTATACCATTATATTAATAGTTTTATCTACTCTTTACCTATCTGTATACCTTTAATTTTTATCTTTTATATTGATATTGGTAACATGTCCAGGATTATATCAAATAATAGTCTTGAGAGTTGGAATCCTTGATTTACTTTCATATTTATTGGGAAAATTTCTTGTATAGCCTTCCATTGCATAGGATGCTTCTTTTTGGTTTTAGATATATACTTGTTATGATATTATAAAAGTTCCTTCTATGCCTATACTTTGAAGGTTTTTAGTATAAATAAGTTTTAAATTTTGTCAAAGACTTTTTCCTCATTTATTGGGATAATTATGTGGTTTGGGGTATTTTGTTTGTTAATGAGTAATTATGGTGATTTGTTCTAATGTTGAACAATACTTCCATTGGTGATATAAATCCCACTTGATCATAATGAATAACTTGAATGAATGTTTGATTTAATAAGTGAATGGATAAATTACTGTTCTCTTTTTGATAGGATTTTTAAAAAAAAATCTTTGAATCAATACTAATTTAATCACATTGACATAGAGTTTTCCTTTAATATTTTGTCCTTCCTTGTTTTAGGTATTGGGATTATATTTTTTCTTGTAAAAAATTCTGGTAGAGTGTTTTCCTTTTCAATTTTTCAGAGTAAATTGTGTAGTATGTTTACCAATTACTGTTTCAAAGTTTGGTAAAATTTTCCTGAATTCATGAGGACATGGAGTCCCTCCCCTCCACTTTGATATTTCCCTTTTAGCTATTCTAGTTCCTTTTCTGAGATAGGTTTATTTATAATCTCTATTTGTTCTTCTGTAAGTTTGAATATTTCATATTTTTCAAGAATTCTTATATTTCTTTTGTGCTCTCAATTTTGTAAGTATGTAAATGTGTACAATGATTTTTAATTATTCTCTGCATTTCTTCTAGTTTTATTATAATTTCATCTGATTCATTTGGATTTTTCTTGATTTGATTTTTTTGCCTTTTCTTTTTAATCTTAATGGCCAAAAGTGTGTCTCCTTTACTGGTCTTATCAAAGAAGCAGATTTTAGTTTTATTTTTCATTTCTAAAGTAGTTTTAATTTCAGGTTTATTTATTTATCTTATAATTTAAATATTTCTTCTTTTATGATAATTTAAGGCCTGCTTATTGATTTTCTAAATTTTAAAAAAATCAACTTTTAAATATTTTCCTCTTATGTTGTTAATGTGTATTTGTAGAGATAATTTTTCCCTTGATGATTGCTTTACTTGCATTCTAGAAATTTTGATATATAGTTTCAGCATTATCATTTTCTTTCATATTATTATTAATTATTTCCCTGATTTATTTTTTGACCAATCATTATTTAGGACTTCATTGTTGTTTATATTTCAGACTGAGTCATTTGTTTCTGAGCTAATTATTATTTTCACTGTGCTGTGGTCTATAAAACATGCTTTTTGTTATTTCTCCCTTTTTACATTTGTTTGCAATATTTATGTATCCTAATACATGGTTAATTTTTGTAAAAATTCAATGAGGTGCTAAGAAATATGTATATTCTTTACCATTCTTATTTATAAAATATCACAAGTCTTTTAGGTCTAATTTTCCAACCCCTCATTTTCATTCTGTGTATGTTTGTTCATTAATTGTGTTTCTTGTGATCAGCATATTGTGGGGTTTTTTTCTTATTCAATCACTTTATTTTCTATTTTTATGATTTAGTCCACTCAAATTTAAAGTTATGAAGGCTAGGTTATTATGCTTTTCTCCATTTGTCTCTAGTGTTTAGGTTTTTGCTTTTTACCCCCTTCAGATTGGAACTTTTCCTTCCAATTCTTCCATAAGCACAGATTTTGACTTACTCTAAGTCACCCTATATTCCCCTGACACTCTTCTCCTCACTCTCAAGCCCCTAAAACATACAGCTCAAATCACAAATTCAAAGGGAATATCCTATAAATGCTAAGGTCTTCTACATGTTTCTATTTGTGTATGACAACATCGTTGTTACATCAAGACCAAAAACACTGCATAAATCTCCTAAATTAGATCCATATTTGTTCAGATGACTTAGGTATAACTACCAATGTATTAAATATTAAATGGATGAAAGTTATTCTTCATTTAATGCTATGCCGTTGTTTGGACAACCTATAGAGAGTGCCAATCAAGGACAGAAATCTGGATTTCCTTTGAGAAAATGAACATTGCTTTCAATGATTTTCTTCCAAAGCAATGGCCCATCTTTTTAATATCACTATTCTTCCAGTGATGCTGTATCTCCATGAGTCACACAATAATAAAAGTATAACAGTAATAGCTGACATTTATGTTGAACTTTAGGGTTTGCAAAGCACTTTCAATATATTATCTTGATTAATCCTCAGTCTTAGAAGAAACGTTATTACAGGTTAGCCAAAAAAACAATGGAGAGGCATATGGTTGGTACAAGTAAGCTGTAATAAATCATCAGTGTATATAAGGAACTAATTCAACTTTATAAGAATAAGAACTATTTCCCAATTTGTAAAAGACCATAAATAAGCAGTTCTTAATGAAAAAACCCAGATGATATATAGAGATTTTGGGGAAAAAATGATCCAAGTTATTTCTAATTAGAGAATGAAAATTAAAGCAGTTCTGAATTTCCTCCTCACATTTATCAGATTTGCAAAATATTACAAAAAGTGAATAATAAGTGAAGGAGGGGCTGTGGGAAAACAGGAGTACTGATTCATTATTGTTGGATCTGTGAATGGGCACAACAATTCTGGAAAGCAATTTGGAATTATACACAAAAAGTTACAAAGTAGTGTGTACCCTTGACACAGATATGTAATACTATTGGGCCTATTCCCTAAATAATAAAAAAAAAAACCTTGGAAAAGATCCTACACAGCATAATATTTATAGCAGTTCTTTTTGTAGGGACAAGAAAGCTGGAAACTAAAATGATGCCTTTCAGTTGAGTAATAGCTGAGTAAGTTGTGCTATATAAATATGATGGACTACTGTTGTGGTGTTAGAAATGAAGAAGTAGATGATTTAAAAGAAACAGGGAAAGACTTATATGAAATGATGCAGAGTGAAATAAACAGGACCAGAAGAATAATTTGTACTGCAATACCAACATTATAAAAGTGAGAATTAAAACATTTACAAATTTATTAGGAATGAAATAAGTGGAATCAGAATAATTTATACACTAACAATAACTTTCAAGTCCAGAAGTATTGTGATCAATATTATCAGTATTTATGATTTCAGAAGGCAAATGATAAAATATACTATTTATCTTCTGATAGGCTATAGACTTAGAGTACAGGATAAGACATTTTTATACACAGTCAGTGAGGGATTTTTTTTGCTTGACTATGTATATTTTGTTACAAGGATTCATTTGTATTTTCCTTTCTTTTTTCAATTGGGTGGGAGTTGACAAGGATATTTCTGTTCGTTAAAAAAATTATTTGGGAGTTACTATTGATGTGAAATGTTGCATACACTTTCAGATTAGGTCATTAATGTAAATTTTGCTTTACTTTGTTACAAAGAATTCTCATGAAGTGAGGTTATCTATAAATATTTGTTATGTAAAGCCAAAAAAAGCAATGAAGTTTAAAAAACTCTTAGGGAAAAATTGTGCATACACAATGACACAAAGGATTACATTAGATTGATGACTTCTGGAAAAGAAGTTGGGCTAATTACACAACAGAACTAAATTTGAACTGTCCACGTGCTCTATTGGTATCTATGCCACGTCAAGAGATTTACAGAAAGTCTGCCACCTTATAGGGTGGATTCTCCTGTGGAACATTTAAGGAGGAGATAGAATGAAGTCATGCAAGATGAGTAAGGATAGATTGTAATCTTTGCCACTATGGGGAGTAAGCATATTGAAGAGATCATAGGTCCATCAAAATACTGAAGCATGTAGTTCACTTGTTTTATCTATCAAAACCAGAATCTTCAACATTTGCTCCAAAAACTGTTACCTGACCATTCTATACTATCTCATTTTCTTTTCCAACCAAGAGAAATTTGCTTGGAGTTGTGTTTCTCTTTGACCTTTCCATATCTTAGCCTATTCACTATCCAGGGCTTAAACTCATGCCAAAAACAAAACAAAAAAACAAACAACAACAACAAAAACTTACTCTCACTATTCATATAATTTTCCTTCATTCAGTTTCTGAAAGCTCAAATCTTTGAGAGATCATTCTTGACTAGATGAAAGAAGGGAAATGATGTGAGGGAACCTGTGTTTACTTGGGTATAATTTTCATTCTGATATAGATTTCAACAAAAGTTAATAAAATTTAGTTTTGGATTTAGAACATGTGTCAGCCTATTATCTTTGTATGAGGGTTAAGCAAAGATGTATAAACTTGCTCTTTGTAGCAGATGACCATAATTATAGAAATGGAGAGACAACACTAATACATTTTCAGGGAGATAGATTGGTAAAGATGTTGATGATAGTATGATGAATAATATATTAAAAAGTTCTGATCATTTTCAGGTGATCTCCTGCTTCAGTCTTAGAAACTTGAAGGTCAAAACTAATGCTTTACATATTTCTCAAGAAAAAAACAGCCAATTATGGGAAAATAATCAGTGCAAACCACCAAAATATCTATAAAATTACAAATTACTTTAGAGAACCAATGATATTTTCAAAATTTAGAATTTTTGTGGAGATACCTTGCCTTTAACTTTTATCATCCTATTTTTTTAGTTTAACTCATTAAAGTCATCTTTTTCTATATAATTAAAAATAAATTATAATATGAAATGTATTCACTATCAAAATGGGTGGGTATTCCCCCTTTTTTTCTTTGTTAAGTCATACCAAATAAGATGGAGTTTATTGATGTATCTGTCTATCTGTTTAGTGAATCTTCCAACATTCTTATATGCATGCTAATCAGGAGGTAAAGTACAGAATAAGGTTTGTATTTTTAAAATAACCTGATATTTGTTCCCAATGAAACAGCATATAAATTAAGGAAAGAGTAGAGAAAGTGTTTCTTTTATAATTGGACTTGTTAGAAAGATCAAATTCTGAAATTAAATCAAGTGAAATTTGCTTAATTCCCTTTTTCTCATCCTTAAACCTTTCAATTTTCTGTCTCGATCATTTCTTATCATAGAATATCAACTATCTTTTAAAAATGCTTCTTGCTTTTATTTTCATTACAATATTGTAAATTAGTCACTAAGTTGCTGGTAGCATGATACATTGGCTAGAGTACTGATTCTGTATTTGAAAGATTTGAATTTTAATCCTCAGTTCATTGCCTTCCACCTGTATGATCTTGAAAAATCTCTATTCACTTCCCTGGTTCTCTGTTTCTTCATTTCTAAAACTGAGTGTTTAGACATGACTTTCAAGCTCCCTTCCAGCTTTAAATCTCTGATACCATGATCTTTTTTTTCCTGTTTGGGGTATTTAAGTCAGTCAAGTCTGACAGAGTTCAGTAATATTATCACTCTCCATACCATTGGCCACAAATTGTGGTCCACCTTTCTAGTCCCCTCTGTTTACTCTACAGTCTAGTAACTCTGGCCTTCTTGCTGTTCCTCTAAAAATGTACTCTCCATGCCTTTTCACTAGTTTTCCCATCCACCTCCAATATACTCCCTCCTTATCTAATACTCCTGGCTTCCTTCAAGTCTCAGCTTATATTCTACCTTCTGCACATGGCCTTTCCTTATCTCCTTTGATGCTAAAGCCTTTTCTTTGATATTACATCCAATTTACTCTGTAAATAGTTGTTTGCATTTTGTTTCTCCCTCAGTAGAATGTGAGTTTCTTAAGGGCAGCCACTACTTTTACCTTACTATTTTTGCAACCATGCTTAGTGTAGTTTATTGATGCTTAGTAAATGATTATTGATTTGACTTAGCCATACTGACACTGTGGTCCATGACACAAAACCGTTAAAAATCTCTACTTTAGGGTAATTATGTGTTGCTGAAAATGTAACAGTGTCAAATAAGACAGAATATTATTTGCCTTTCCTTGAAATAAGTAGAATTTGTGAAGCACACTATTCTACTACTATACATCTTCTCATAATAATTTATGTTAAAAAATTCAGTGTTATCATCATTATTAAAATTTGTGGGAGATTTTTTTTTCGGAAAAAATGGAACCAACATTTTGTAAGAAAATCAGACTTTTACCTCAAATAAACAAAATCATTCAAAGTCCAGAAAAATCACATCCCAAGTTTATAACCTTGTCAAAATCCTGAACTTCTCACCCTCCTTACTGCACATATGCAATCAGTTGACAATTCATGTTTTTTTCTACCTCTACAATATCTTTTCCATCTGCCCTCCTCTATCTTCATAGTCACCTTAGCTCAGTCCCTCAATCCTTCTTGTCTATATTATTGTAATAGCTTCCTAATCCGTCTTCCATTTCAGGTTTCTTCCTACTTTAATCCATCCTCTATACTGCTGGCAAAGTAATTTTTAATAGATACAAAACTGTGCATGCAACTTCCATGCTCAATAAACCCCAAATGGCCCCATGTTTCCTCTTGATTTAAATATAAACTCTTCTGTTTAGCTTTGAAAGTCCTTCCCAAACTTGCTCCAGCTGAACCAGGCTTCTCCCTATTCCTCATACACACTGCTCAGTCTCAATAATTTGCCCTGGCTATTCCCTGTGCTTAGACTATACTCCCTCTTCATCCCTGCCTCATCTTTATGTATGTTATTGTCTTTCTGTAGCAATGTAAGTTTTTGTCTTTGAGCTTTGTCTTCTAAGTAGATGTGTTTTGCCAAAATTATTTTTGTAGAAGAAAAATATGTCATTCCCTAATTGATAAATAGTCAAAGGACATGAACAGGCAGTTTTCAGATGAAGAAATTAAAACTCTCTATAGTCATGTGAAAAAATGCTCTAAATCATTATTGATTAGATAAATGCAAATCAAAATAATGCTGAGGTACCACATCACACCTGTCAGATTGGCTGACACGACAAAACAGGAAAATGATAAATGTTGGAGAAGATGTGGGAAAATTGGAACATTAATGCATTGTTGGTGGAGTTGTGAAATGATCCAGAAATTTTGAAAAGCAATTTGGAACTATACCGAAAGAGCTATAAAAATGTGCGTAGCCTTTGACTCAGCAATAGCACTTTTAGGGCTGTATCCTAAAGATATCATAAAAATGAGAAAAAGACCCATATGTACAAAAATATTTATAGCAGCTCTTTCTGTGGTTGTACAAATTGGAAATTAAGGGGATTCCCATCAATTGAGGAAAGACTGAACAAATTGTGGTATATGATGTAATGTAATACTATTTTGCTATAAGAAATGATCAGCAGGTGGCCTTCAGAAAAACCTGGAAAGACTTATGTGGACTGATACTGAGTAAAGTGAGCAGAACCAGGAAAACACTGCACATAGTTACAGCCATGTGGTATGATGACTAACTTTGATAGACTTAGCTCTTCTCAGCAATGCAAGGATCTAAGACATCTCCAAAAGTCTCATGATAGAAAATGCTATCCATATCCAGAGAAAAAGTATAAAGTTTGCATTCTGTTTTATTTCTTCTTTCTTGTGGTTCTTCCTATTGGTTCTAATTCTTTTTTACAAGATGATTGATGTGAAAATATGTTTAATAGGATTGTATATGTAAAGTCTATATCAGATTGCATGTCATCTTGGGGAGAAAGATGGGGAAGGAGGGGGAGAAAATTTGAAACTCAAAAGCTTATGGGAGTGATTGTTGAAAACTAAAAATAAATTAATTAATTAAAAAAGAAAAATTGGTAACTTCGATTTATTGCTCTAGAAACATTTTCAAAATTAACTCTGAGGCTCTGATTGTAATTGAGTCTTTGTAATTGCTTTATTATTTGTGATGAATGTAGGAAGAAGGGATGGGATAATGGTATTCTTTGTGAAACCCTTCTTTTGTTTTCTTTCATAAGTTAAAACCTTGTTTGAATTTGAACATTTTAATGTAACACAAAATTTTGTTATTGGACTTCTTTTAATGAACTCTTCTTTTCTCAATATCAATTGGTTTATTGAACTTTTAGAGGTCATGCCACCCAATTTAGTTTCAAAAATCTAGTAGTTTCTATTCTTTTAAATTCTGAATTACTTTTTAAGCAAATTTTTTATTGTTTCCTTCTGTTTTGCTTCATATTCTCTCAAACAATTATTACCTTTTAATAATTCTTTAAGTTTAGTGAACCCACCAATATATTGACCTCATCTAGCAGTATATGATATATTTCACATTCAAAAATCCCATATCTCCAAGGAAAGAAGTGGGGGAAATTTTGTCCACCCAACTTATAGTTCAAGCATGGCCATTATAATTCTAATGTTTTGTTTTGTTATCTTTTTTATTTATATTGTTGTCTACTCTCCTCATATCCTCAAAGTGTTCTAGCATGTTTGAGTAGACTCTCTGTTTTGAATTTATGGACATAGTCAAGAGTTGCAGAAAGTGGAATGGATAAATTGTTATCTACATTTTTGGAGGCGCCATCCACTTTGATGACGTCCCAGGTCCATCTGAGAATGCCAGTGCAACCCAAATATCAAAAAGTATTATTTTGACTATACTGAACCTATAACTTCATTGGTATAGGGAACTCTCAGTGAGGAAATACCTCTTACTTCCATCCTGGCTGGTAACTCTTCTGGAACTTAAAATCTTATAGCATTGCCTGGGACATTGAAAGGTTAAATGACTTATCCTGGATCACTGTCAGCTAATATGTGTCATAGATTGAACTTGAACTAAAGTCTTTCTGACTTTGAGCCTGGCTCCCTCTCTGCTACACCTCACCCTTCTCAACAAAAATTATTTATTGAAAAACATGTATAAATTGTTGTACAACTTGTAACTGAAATTTAAAGTACCTAAAGATTTAAGGGGCCTAATAATTTTGGATTCTCCCTTTTCATGCACCAAGATCATTCAAGAACTAATTGATCTGACCACTATGATATCATGGATATAATCTCTTTTCTTTGGGACAGAAATCATCAAGAATCTCTTTTCCATCATTATTGCTTGGAGGCGAGATATTGGGTGGGAAAATGTGATGCCAAAGAATTTTAGGGACATGTTTTGAAAAATAAATTTAAGTAAGACAGATATTTCTCAAGTTCCTTGAAGGCAGAGACTAAATTCAAGAGGCATCTGAGTGGTGTAGTGCATGGAGTAGCAGGCTTGGAGTGAGAATCATTTGATTTCTGCTCCTGCTTTAGGCACTTACTAGTTGTGTGACCCTGAGTGTCATTTAACCTTTTTTTTTTCAGCCTTAGTTTCTGTAGTTATAGAATGATGATACCAATAGAATCTACTTCACAACATTGTTGTGAGGATCAAACACATGCAAAATTATGCAAATCATTATTCTAATTACATTTATTAGAGTTCATTGTTTCCAATGTAGTTTGTGTAAAAATTTAAAATGTGTTTAATGATGATAAAGAAAAGGAGAAAATCCGTACTATAAACTATGCAATTTTTAGAATATTGAAGAGATGTATTTGAAAGGTATTTGAAAGATGGGAGGATGTCAATTTCTTGAAGAAAATAATGGATATGTTTACTCCTGAAAAATGACAATCAAGAAACAGCAACTTCTACTAACTTATATGCCTACTTTCACACTTCTCAGTTTTTATAAAACTAATATGCACATGTACAATGGACACTTTTGATGAAGGTTTAAGAATGGAGCAGGAATGCTTTTATAATCCAAATTCCATAGAAGACCACATCTTTATAACCATATCTTTACTTAGAGGTTTGGTGAATAAATACAACATCCTACTGTGCTCATTTTTTTTTTTGTTGACTCTAAAAACCATGATTTGGCTTTCTCACTTTGGCCTCTTCTGGTCAGTGGACTGACTGTTAGCGCAGGCTGCGGTGTAAAGATGGCTAAGTCTAAGAACCGTACCATCTATAACCAATCACGAAAATGGCACAGAAATGACATCAGGAAACCTAGGTCACAGAGATATGAGTCTCTGAAAGGAGATGACCCCAAGTTTCTGAGAAACACGTGCTTTGCAAAGAAACACAACAAGAAGGGCCTGAAGATGCAGGCCAACAACGCCAAAGCCATCAAGGCCTGAGCAGAGGCCATCAAGGCCCTGAGCACCAACGCTTCCAAGACCAAGCTCCTCAGGTGCAAAATCCTCAAGGCCAGTGCCCAGCTTGCTGGCCACAAGATGGCCTCCAAGCATCCAGGCCCTAGAGTCAGCACCAAACGTCCAGGCCTCAGGATCACAGAGCCTGACTCTAACGTTGCCAGAACGACTGACCCCAAGGCTGCCAAGTCTGCCTTCAAGGTCAGTAAGTCTAATCCAGGGCTACCAAATCTGGCCCCAAGGCCAGCAAATCTGACTCCAAGGTCACCAAGTCTAATTCTAAGGCTGCAAAGTCTGATCCCAAGGCAACCAAGTCTGATTCTAAGGCCACAAAACCCAGTGATTCCAAGGCTGCTAACCCTACTGACCCCAAGCCTGCTGAGTCCAAATCCAAAAATCCAGTCCCAAAGCTGGGACTAAAGCTGCTAATCCCAAGCCTTCAAAATAGATGCTTCAGGACAGAAAGACTTGTTTAAACCCTAATCCACCATTTTTTCCCCAGTCAGGATATGATTATTCTATTCACTATTTTGGACAAACAAAGAAAATGGTGAGTTATTGAAAAAAAAAACATGATTTGGTAGAACAAAATGACTACTTAAAGTTTCTTCTGTATCAATGTATAAATCAAACAAGTTAAAGTAATATACAATTTCTATAAAGAGTCAACAACAGAGATAAGTTTCTTTCATAACACTGTGTTTATAAATATCTAGCAATGCATAAACTAGTATATATGATAGCCAAAGGAATTACCAGATCCTGGGAGCTGTTTAGCACAGAAAACAAATGGAAACCAAATACCTTATATATAATGGGAACAGGGGCTCCTGATTTGTCCTCGGGAATGCAAGACAAAGATCACCATCTTTACTTGTCCCTTTTAGAGTTACTGGATACCTTCTGGTGGCTTATTAAAACTCCAAGGTCCTCATAGACCTAATTATTAGCTCCTGGAGCACAGTAGGAGTTGAAAGATTCAATGAAAAGTGATGCATGTGTTTATCATTAGCCCCAGAAAAACTCAGCAGAAATCATGGACCGTATGGATTGATGTACAGTTAGTAATCCAAGATAGAGTAAATGGCAAAAGAAATTTGATCATCCTGACTCAACTAAAAGGGAGGGCTGGGGACTTTTTTGTGAGGTGTGACATGGAGGGAGGGAACAAAGAAGGGAGGGGGAGAAGGAGCAGGAGAGAGAGAGAGACACACACACACACACATAGACAGAGAGACAGAGAAAAGGAAGAAGGAAGGAAGGAAGGCAGGCTGGCTGGCTTAGCAGTATCTGAGTGATTTTGTTTAGGGAAGCCTTCTATGGAAAAGAGCTAAAAATATTTTGACTGGCCTGTAAACTGATATCAATAGCAGTTCAGTGGAAAAGTAGTAAATGGTAGTATTGATGAAAGATCATAATAGGAGAGGGATCAACAAAGACAGAGTGAAGCAGCTACAGAGGAATAGTGGAATTGATAAGAAGGCTATGACACTATGCTTAGGGAACTGTGGAAGTGTGGGAGGAGGATCTGTAAAACTGAATATATAGCTAATTGTTGGTAGACTGATGGCAATAGTATTCTAAAAAGCAATAAAGTGCTTTCTCACCTTGGAGCATGAGTTTTCTGGAGATTGTTCTCTTCTGCAGTGATGTGAAAGTCAGTGGGAGATATGACACCTTCATGTTTGGGGCAAGAGGTAACTCAAAATTCCTAGATGTTTCTCTATAGCTTATCTTGCTACCCTTTACAAATTAAATGCTTTGTTCTATGACTTATTCTTTCTATTTGGTATTTTGACAAATAATTCACTGACTGGAGGCTTTAACCATATTTATGTAACTATGGTCCTCTACCTCTCACCCCCAAAATACACATTTAATACCTTGGGTAGCAAGAGGTTCCAGAGTCACATAAAGTTGCTGTATATAGTTGATACCTTAATTGTATCAAACCTTGACATGCTGCAAAGTCTTTTAAACAAGATTTATAATCACTCAAAAATATTTTTGCCTAACTCTACCTTCAGGATAAACCAAGGGGATGAGGAACGTCTCTTGTCCATGTGATGAGTTGAATGGATAGCTCATAATTTTATCTATCATTACATATGTCTTGCATAGGCACTACAGTTGGACAATGAATAGGGATATAAATTAAATATGAAAATGATAATGGACTGTATTTGGAAATTTTATATCTTTTAGTGGCCTCAAATTTTTTCTCTGAAAGAATGGTCATCATTTTAACAATAATATTCTTGCAGTGATACTATATTGCTATGAAGTATGGAATCCCAAGTATTAAAATTACATGTCACTCAGAAGACAATTGACTGAATAATGAAACATAAAGATGCTGTAGATTATTACCAGTGAAGAACTAGATGGGGAGAGCAGCTTAATGGCTATTATCAAATAAATGCTTGACTAGGAAATGAAGTGAGTTAGTCATAAATAATGTATAGCCCGTATATTTGATTGATTTCCAAATAATATCAAGACATCCAAAGGAAGAATATGAACACAATAAGTGGACTGCAGTATTTATGAGAGAACATGAACAAAAATCACACATAATGAGATGGTATGGGTAATTTGCCATTTCTACCTTGAGAAAGAGTCCCTACATGTAAGATATCACATGCCCATTAAAATATCAAAGATAAAGGAAAAATTCCAGGGAGCATAAGATGTGCCAGAGCACTCAGCAGTAGCAAGTGCCACTGGTAGGTCTTCCAATCCACCTTGCTTCCTGTGAGTCACTAAGACTCCACTTGGCACTGGAGATTCCAGTGGGCTGGCCTAGTTGGAAGTCCTGAGATAAACAACATATGAGCCACTTCTCATGGTTTTCTAATGCTGTCATGTCATGATTTTGATTTTGTCCATACTCTTTAAAAACCGTGTTTAAAAGAAAGTGACTGATGCTCTTTGAGACATAGAATGTTCTCTTTAAAATAAAAAAAATGCTTTAAAGCTCCTATGCTTATTTCTTTTCCTTGTCTCATTTTTTCTTGGCATTATTTAGTATAGGATATAGGAATATATGAACAAATAAACAAAAGGCATTTATTTTATTTATTTTTGAGTAGCTAGCTAGGGCAGCTAGGTGGTACAGTGGATAGAGGGTGGGCCCTGAAGTCAGGAAGACTCATCTTCCTGAGTTCAAATCTGGTCTCAGACACTTACTAGCTGTGTGATCTGTTTGCTTCAGTTAATCTGTAAATGAGCTGGAGAAAGAAAAGGCACAGGGGTTGTAAGAACATGATATTATAACAACATCAGAAAACCGTGAGAGGTAGCTTGTATGTTGTTTATCTCAGCCTGTTCTTGAACAAGAATTCTTTATACATCATTCCTCACAAGGGTTCATTTAGTTGTTGAACTTTTGTTCGAAATCATTTAGTGTGGGGAAACTCATTATGTCCTAGACAATCACTTCCCTAATTCTAGTCTATTTGCTTCTTTAAATATGTCTTTGACATACAACTTATTCCAGCATGAGACATTAGATTGGCATAGGTCTTTAAGTGGTTACAAGTCTTTATTTAGTATAGATCAGTGGGGAAGTTGAAGGAACTAGGGGACAAGAGCAAAATTGAATGCATTGAGTTGGGGGCTTACCTATTGAGAAAATTAAGATTAATTCTATATTATTTTCTTATTGATCATATTTATAAGTAATTGAGTTTGTCTTGCAACTGCCTTTGTCCTGTAACTGTTTAGGTCATGATTCTTGTTCTCTGAACTTAGTTTTGAGTTTAGCTGGCTTATAATAGGTTAAAATCCAGCTCCTTTTGCTCAAGGAATTTTGCTAACCTTGAAGAATGTGTGAAAAAGCAAAGGAGTTTAATCCTAAGATCTTTGTTCCATCAAGCTCTTCTTCAAAGATGTCTGGTTTGTTGTCCAAAAGTCTGGGTTGCTATCTCCCAGTTGGACTCAAACAATGAGTACTTCTTAGTTTCATGAGAGAAGAAGAATTAGAGTCATTACTATCCCCCATTACCAATCTTTCAACCAATCATATTGGTTCCTGTGCCTCAACTCTGTAACCAATCATGTTGCCCTTAATTCCATGATATCTCTACCCTGTTCTGTTCTTTGTTCTCTACTCCCCAAAACCTGTATAAGGGGAACTATCCTTTTGTTTGGGGTCTTTGACATAAATGGGAGCAAGTGTTGGAACCGTTTCTTGAAAGGCAGCATGCTCCTGATAATAAATGTTATTTTACTTGGAGATCTGCTTTAGTTTTCCTTTTTGTTAAAATTAAATAATGACACAAGAAGAATGGAGGAGGAGAAAGAGGAAGAGGAGGAGGAAGAGTAAGAGGAAGATTTTCTGAATAGTATTTTTAGGAAGAGTCAGGTGGACCTTAGTCCAAATCTGACCTCAGACACTTACTAGCTCTATGACTCTGGACAAGTCACTTAACCCTGTTTGGCTCAGTTTCCTCATCTGTAAAATAAGTTGGAGAGGAAAATGGCAAACTACTGCAGTATCTTTAAAACAAACAAACAAACCAAAAACAAATGGGGTCACAAAGACTGAAAATGACTGAACAGCAACAACTGTATTACCAAGGATATCTAAAGGGTTAACTATCTATCCCAAAGATTAGTCGTATGCAAATAGTATAAAGAAATAAGTTTTGCCTTTATCTAATTCACTGACAAACATACTAAACAATGCAAAACCAAAGAAAGATCTGTGGTCCCCTACCTTCAAAAACACTTACCAAAGTTGTTATGAATCTAGTAAAGACTACACTTTGGGTCCAGTTACTGAAACAGTTCTTAGTACACTTTACTGTACTATCATTTAGCCAGTATTTCTTTACCAACTACAGAAAGATATTTATTAAAGATAGAATAAGGAAATCTATGAAATGCTTTGTTGAAATCCAAGAATACTCTTTTTATGACAGTCCAGTGATCTAGTAACGCTGTCAAAAACAGAAATGAAGTCAATCTTGTAAGATCTATTCTTGAGGAAAGCATGCTAACTCATAGTTATCACTATTGCAGCTTCAAGTCATCTGATTTTAATATATAGTAGAACTGTGTTTATTTTTGAGTGTGAGGAAATATACACACATATACGGTTTACATATTATATATACTCCAACTATATATATATATATACACACACATATATGTATATGTGTATATATATGCATATGTATATGTATACATGTGTATATATGTATATGTATATGTATACATATGTATATGTACATGCATATATATAGCCTAGATGATAGTATAATTAGCTGAACTAGGTGCTGTTTCCATGAGCAGATCCAAAGTATAATCATTAATAGATTCATGACAACTAGGGTAGAGGTTTCAATTGGACATGCCCCTAGACTGTTCCTTGGTCTGTTGTGTGTGTATATATATGCATGCATGCATGTATAAAATTTATGCAAATTTATGTGTAATGCATGTGTTGAGTGTGTATATACATTTGTACACATACAAAAATGTGTTCTTCATAATGGGATCCATGGCTAGAGAAAGTCAAAAATCTTATATGTTAAGTAATGCTTTTGATAAAATTGAATTTTTAAGTCACAAATTTATTTATATATCATATATATGAAAAAATTACACATACACAAAACACTGTTCATTACATCTGAAGAATCTATGTTTGCTTACTTTTTATGGAATCATTTAATAATGATTCAGATATCTGATTCTCATATGCATTCACAATTATATCCTAATTTAAATGATAGTAAAAAGAATAAAAAAACTTTAATTTTACCAAAAATATTATAGATGTGATTTTTAAAATGTTTAGAAATGATAACATCAGATAAAATTATTCTCATAATGAATAAGAAAAATTAGTGTGTGTAAGGCACTGTCTGAGGTCCCTCTCTAGGGTCTACATACAACCCATTTTTAATAAATATTTCTTGAAGGACAACATGGATGATAAGAATCTGAAATGGATATTTCAAAGGATTGGTTTGCACTGAATACATCCAAGAGTTTAATTAAGGACAGTTATTAGAAGAATTATTAAAATATATTATAATTGTCTAAAACTTATGGACAAAATTAAATCTTTATTTAAGGGGGTAGTCTGTTGGCCTAAGATAATAATGTGGGTAAATTATTAACAGTCATGGAAAGCTTAATTCTGTAGCGCAAAGGATATAACACCAGAAAAGTCTAATTATTATTTATGTTCTATTAAAGCATATTTTGTTTAAATAGCACCTTTTGACCAATTAGGTAAAATTCATTCCTCATCTTAAAAATATTAAACTGCTTGCTTTTAATTTATCTCTCTCTAAGAATTAATGGGAAGTGACAATTATTCAGGTTATTATTTTTATTTTTAAAATTATACCAAATATGAAAAAATTGAAGCACCATTATGCAAAATATGAGTTTTATCATGATTATTGATTTATTGATTTTTCTTTTCTACTGACTTGTCTATTTAAGCTTTATATTCAAGTCAGTAACTATATGAACAAACTGCAGAAGTGCCAGATCAGGGTTTGGAGAATATACAAAAGCATATTCATTACAATGTAAAGGTTCATCCTGATTAATTATTAGGGAAAAAACAAAGCTAGTATTACTTATAACTACCAATAACATCCGATAGATAGATCACTGATCTGATATTAAAAAAAAAACAGCTATCAGGTTAAAAATAAACATAACAAAAATAGGATGAAGTTATTCGTATTTTAATCCAATATAATGTATAGGTACGTTTCAGCCATGTAGTTTTATAGTTACTAAACTAGGGGGCCAAATTTTGAGGTTTCATTTAATGTATTTTTAAAAGGTCAAATTAAATTTTTTAACTTTTTTTGTTAATTTTACTTTTTCTTTCTTTTTTCATTTTCATTTTATTATTTAATTTAATTTTTAGTTTTCAATATTTACTTTTGTAAGATTTTGAGTTCCAAATTTTTCCCTCTCCCTCTCCACCCCCTTCTGCAAGATGGCATGCAATCTGATATAGGTTATACAGATACAGTCATATTAAACATATTTCCACATTAGTCATATTGTGAAAGAAGAATCAGAACAAAAGGGAAAAACAACAAGAAAGAGAAAAAAAAATCAAACAAAAAGAAAATAATATGGGGGAGGGTGTTGGAGCCAAGATGGTAAAGTAAAAGCAGTGACTTGCTTGAGCTCTCTCCCAAACCCCTCCAAATACCTGTGAAAAATGACTATGAACAAATTCTAGAGCAGCAATACCCACAAAAAGTCAGAAACAAATTTCTAGCCCAAGACAATCTGGATAGTTGATGGGAAAGGTCTGTTGTGCCAGGCTGGGAGAGGAGTGCAGTTCAGCATGAGCTGCACAGGTAAAGACAGGAACCCAGTGAACCTGGAGCAGGCCTCAGGGGACTGAATCACTGGCAGATGTGGCAGTTTCCAGATTTGTCAACCCATAAACACCAAAGATAACTTAGAAGGTCAGTAGGAAAGATCTTTTGGACTGTGGTGAAAGAAGAGTGTGGTCCAGCCCCAGCTCTCATACCTTTGGGGCATTGGCAGCAGCTTCTGGAGCTCTTGGCACACAGAAGATGGGGGGATCAAGCAGCTGATCAGAGGGGAATTGCAAGGATCTCTTTGCTGGCACTGAGGCAAGATTCTCTTGCCCATGCTTGGGTCTGGTTGCAGTCCTGGGTGGCAGTCCTGGGGCAAGGAGTAGCACTGCTGTGGTGTAGTTTATGGCAGGGTTGGAGAGGGAATCCTCCTCACAGTTCCAAGGCAGAAAAAAGTGTTTGTGGTCACTCACAGACAAGAGCACAGTCCAGGAGAGGAGTAAACACCTTGCCTTTGAACATACCACCATAGAAGAACTGAAAATTTACAGGTCCCTAGAAGTATCTCTAAAAACAGTTGTACAAAACCCCTGAAGCTAGGAACAGTACACCCTCCACACTGGAAACAAAGCCATACCTTAACAAGGAGTTTAAAAGTCAAGTAATTGACTGGGAACATGAGCAAACAGTGGGAAAACAAGAACAACAACAGCAACAACAACAACAACAACAAACCCTCAGACTATAGAATCTTAATTTGATGACAAAGAAGTTCAAAATATACAACTTGAATAAGACAAGAAGGTCAAAACTCCTGCATCCAAAACCTCCAAGAAAAAAAAAATGAATTGGCCTCAGGCCAAGGAAGAGCTCAAAAAGGATTTTGAAAATCAGGTAAGAGAAGTAGAGGAAAAATTGGGAAGAGAAATGAGAGGAAAGCAAGAAAATCATGAAAAATGAGTCAATAGCTTGCTAGAGGAGACCCAAAAAATACTGAAGAAAATAACACCTTAAAAATAGACTAACCCAAATGGCAAAAGAGATCCAAAAAGTCAATTTGTAGAAGAACACCCTAAAAGGCAGAATCAGTCAAATGGAAAAAGAGGTCCAAAAGCTCACTGAAGAAAATAATTCCTGAGAAATTAAAATGGAGCAAATGGAAACTAATGACTCTATGAGAAATCAAAAGTTATAAAACAAAACCAAAAGAATGAAAAAATAGAAGAAAATATGAAATATCTCATTGGAAGAAAAACAACTGACCTGGAAAATAGATACAGGAGAGATAATTTAAAAATTATTGTACTACCTGAATGCCATGATGAAAAAAAGAGCCTAGATGTCATGTTACAAGAAATTATCAAGGAAACTGCCCTGATATTCTAGAACCAGAGGGTAAAATAGACATTGAAAGAATTCACTGATCACCTCCTGAAAGGGATCCCAAAAGGAAAACTCCTAGGAATATTATAGCCAAATTCCAGAATTCCCAGGTCAAAGAGAAACTATTGGAAGCAGCCAGAGAGAAACAATTCAAATATTGTGGAAACACAGTCAAAATAACACAGGATTTAGCAGCCTCCACATTAAGGGACTGGAGAGCTTGGAATATGATATTCCAGAGGGCAAAGGAGATAGGATTACAGCCATGAATCATCTACTAAGCATAACTGAGTATAATCCTTAAGGGGAAAAATGGATATTCAATGAAATAAAGGACTTTCAATTTGAGTCTTTGAATAGAAAATTTGACTTTCAAATACAAGACTCAAGAGAAGTATGAAGAGGTAAACAGGAAAGAGAAATCATAAGGGACTTACCAAAGTTGAACTGTTTACATTCCTATATGGAAAGATGGTATTTGTAACTTCTATGATCTTTCCCAGTATTAGGGTGATTGGAGGGCATACACACACACACACACACACATAGACAGAGAGAGAGAGAGCAGAGAGTGATTTGAATTTGAAGGAATGATATTTAAAAAAATAAAATTAAGGGATGAGAGAGGATTGTACTGGGAGAAGGAGAAAGGGAGAGGTAGAGTGGGGTAAATTATTTCACATAAAAGAGGAAAGAAAAAGCTTTTACAGTAGAGGGGAATAGGAGGGAGATGAGTGGGCATGAGTGAATCTTACTGTCATCAGATTTGACTTAAGGAGGAAATAACATACACACTCAGTTGGATATGGAAATCTATCTTCCCCTACATGAAAATGGGGGGGGGGAGATATGGGAGGGATGGTAGAAGGGAGGGCAGATTGGGGGATGGGTAATCAGAAGCAAACACTTTTGAGGAGGGACATCATCAAAGGAGAGAATAGAAAAAATGGGGGATGGGATAGGATAGAGGGAAATATAATTGGTCTTTCACAACATGACTATTATGGAAGTGTTTTGCATGACTACACATGTATAACCTGTATCAAATTGCTTGTCTTCTCAATGAGGGTGGGTGGGGAAGGAGCAGGGAAGAGAATTTGGGACTCAAAGTTTTGAAAATGAATGTTAAAAATTGCTTTTACATGCAACTGGGAAATAACATATAAAGGCAAAGGGGTATGTAAATCTATCCTGCCTTACAGGAAAATAGAAGGGAAAGGGAATAAGAGAAGGGCAGTGGGTGAGAGAAGGGAGGGCAGATCAGGGGAAGGGGTATTCAGAATGCAAGCCATCTTGGGGTGAGGGGAGGGTTGAGATGGGGAGAAAATTTGGAACTCAAAATCTTGTGGAAGTGAATGTTGAAAACTAAAAATAAATTAATTAATTTAAAAATAGGGGAAAAAAGAAAATAACATGATTCAATATGCATTCAGACTCCATAGTTCTTTCTTTGGATGTGAATAACATTTTTCATCATGAGTTTTTTGGAATTGTCTTAGATCATTGCTGAGAAGAGCTAAGTCTATCAAAGTTAATCATTGCATAACATGTCTGTAACTGTGTACATTGTTCTCCTGGTTCTGCTTACTTCACTCAGCATTAGTCCATAAAGTCTTTCCAGGTTTTTCTGGTCTTCCTCCTCATTATTTCTTATAGAACAGTAGTTTTCCATTACACTCATATACCACAACTTGTTCAGCCCATTCACCAATTGATGGACATCCCCTCAATTTCCAATTCTTTGCCACCACAAAAAGATCTGCTGTAAATATTTTTGTACATGTGGGTCCTTTTCTTTTTGTTATGATCTCTTTGGGTTACAGATCTAGTAGTCATATTGCTGAATCAAAGGGTTTGCACAATTTAATAACCCTTTGTACATAATTCCAAATTACTCTCCAGATCAATTCACAACTCCATTAACAATGCATTAGTGTTCCAACTTTCCCACATCTTCTCTAACATTTATCATTTTCCTTTCTTGTCTTAGTAGCCATCAACTTACTTGTTAACTAAATCTGACATATATTTGAAATAGCTTTTATATCAATAAAGGCTTTTAAAATTTGCATAGGATCAGAAGTTAATATGACCTTTTATAGAGTGAATATTTAAGATTTTCCCTGATGTGTTTAGATGAGTCCAAAACTTAAAGTGTTTAATTACTTATTAACTATATTTAAATAGTTTCAAATGAAATTCTATTTTTAAAATTATATCTTCCAATTACAGTAAATTTTTTGACTTTATTTCTTTTTTATTTTGACTTTCAAATTTTCTCCCTCCCTTTCTACCTTCACCATTTCATTGAGAAGGCAAGCAATTTGATACAGGCTATATATACTCAGTCAAGAAAAAACATATTTACATATTCATAATAGTATGATAGAAAGCACAGACCAAAAAGAAAAAAAATAAGAAAAATAAAGTAAAAAAAATAAAAATATTCTTTGATTAGTGTTCATACTTCATCAGTTCTTTCTCTGGAAGTGGATAGCTTTTTTCATCATGAGTCCTTTGATGTCTTAGATCATTATATTGCTGATTGTAACTAAATCATTCACAGCTGATCATTGTACAACATTTCTTTTGCTATGTACAGTGTTCTCTTGGTTAAGCTAACTTAATTTTGTATCAGTTCATGTAAGTTTCCCAAGGTTTTCTGAAAGCATCCTACTTGTAATTCTTTTTTCATAACACAATAGTTTTCTATTGCAATCATACACCATACCTTGTTCAGCTATTCCAAATTAATGGGCATCCCTTCAATTTCCAATTTTTGCTACCACAAAAGGAACTGCTATAAATATTTTAACGTACAGGTACTTTTTTTTTCTCTTTAGAATACAGATTTAGTAAGTTATGGCTGGTCAAAGGGGTTAGCCTTTTGGGCATTGTTCTGAATTGTTCTTTAGAATGACTGTATCAGTTCATAACTCTACTAATAGTGCATTGGTGTCCCAATTTTCCCACATCCTGCAACATTTAGCATTTTATTTTTCAGTCATATTAGCCAGTATGATATAAATGTGAAGTGGTACCTCAATATTATTTTAAATTGCAGTTCTCTAATCAGTAGTAATTTAAAGCATTTTTAAAACATAAGGATAAATAGCTTTGATTTCTGAAAACTTCTTGTTCATATCCATTGACCATTTATCAATTTGAGAATGACTTGTATTCTTATGAACTTGACTCAGTTCTCTATATATTTGAGAAAGGTGGCCTAACTTTGTTTCCTACTAATCTTGGCTGCATTGCTTTTGTTTGTGCAAAAACTTTTAATTTAATTTAATCAAAATCATTCATTTTATATCCTGTAATACTCACTATCTCTTGTTTGTTATAATTTCTTCCCTTATCACTAGATCTGACAGGTAAACTATTACATACACTCATAATTTTCTACTAGTATCATCCTTTATGTCTAAGCTATGTACCCATTTTTACCTTATCTTTGTATATGATGTGAGATGTTAATCTATAGCTCCTTTCTGACAAATTGCTTTCAGTTTTTTCAACAGTTATTGTTAAATAGTGAGTTCTTGTCCCAAAATCTTATATATTTGAGTTTATGAAACACTAGATTATTATGGTCATTTACTGCTCTGTGTTGTGCATCTAATCTATTCCACTAATTGACCGCTGTATGTCTTAGCCAGTACCAGATTGTTTTATTGCCACTTTGTAACACAGTTCGAGAGCAGATAGGTGGCAAAGTGGATAGAGTGCTGGGCCAGGAGTCAGGAATAATCTTCCTCCTAAATTAAAATCTACTCAGACATTTACTGTGACCCTGGGCAAGTCATTTAACCCAGTTTGCTTCAGTTCCTCATCTGTAAAATGAGCTGGAGAAGGAAATGGCAAATTAATCTACTATATTTGCCAAGAAAACCTCAAATGGGATCATATAGAGTCAGATGCAACTGAAAATGACTGAACAACAAAAAATATAGCTTGATCTGTTATGGTTAAGCCACTTTCCTTCACATTTTCCCTCCTGATTCCCTTGATATACTTGAACTCTGGTTCTTCCAATTTTTAGTACTATTTTTTCTAGCTCTATAAAATGATTTTTGGCAGTTTGATGGGTATAAAACTGAATAGTAACAGAATAATTTAGGAAGAATCTAATTCTTATTATATTGGCTCAGTTTATGCATGAACAGTTACTACTTTTCCAATCGTTTAGAATAGATCTCACTTTATTTGTGTAAAAAGTGTTTGTGAATAAAGATCCTGGGTTTGTATTGGCAGGCAGACTTTCAAGTATTTTATATGGTCTACAATTATATGAAGATGCAACTATGTGTTGCAGTGGATAGAGTACTTGGCCTAGAGTTAGGAAAACTCTTCTGAATGCAAATCCAGCCTCATTCATTTACTAACTGTGACCCTGGGCAAGTCACTTAATTCTGCCTCAGTTTCTTCATCTGTAAAATGAGCTTTAGAAGGAAAAGGCAAACCACTTTTGTATCTTTGCCAAGAAAACCCCAATTTGGTCACTAAGAGTTGGACATGACTGAAACAACTGAACAATAACAATGATTTAAAATGGAATTTTTCTTTCTATCTTTTGTTGCTGGAGTTTGTTGGTAGTATATAGGAATGCTGATGATTCAAGGGTGTTTATTTTAAAGCCTGCAACTTTGATAAAGTTGTTAATTATTTCAATTAATTTTTAGTTAAATATCTAGGGTTCTCTAAGTATACTCATATCATCTGCAAAGAGTAACAGTTTTGTTTCCTCATTGCCTATATTAATTCCTCAATTTCTTATTCTCCTATTGCTATGGCTAACATTTCTAGTACAATATTGAATAATAGTGGTGACACTAGACATTCTTGCTTCACCCCTAATCCTATTGGGAAGGCTTCTGGCTTATTCCCATTACAGATAATGCTTGCTGATGCTTTAGATAGAACCTACTTATCATTTGAAGGAAAGCTCCATTTATTCCTATGCCTTCTATTGTTTTTAATAGGAATGGGTGCTGTATTTTGCCAAAAGCTTTTTCAGCATCTATTGAGATAATCATATAGTTTTGTTGGTTTTGTTATTGATACAGTCAATTATGCTGATAGTTTTCCTAATATTGAAACAGACTTGCCTTCCTGGCATAAATCCCACCTGGTCATAGTATATGATCTTTGTGATATGTTGCTGTAATCTCCTTGCTAGTATTTTATTTAATATTTTTTCATCATTATTCATTATGGAAATTGGACTACAGTTTTCTTTTTTTCTGTTTTTGCTTTTCATGGTTTAGGTATCAGCATTATTTTTGTATTGTAAAAGGAATTTGGTAGGATTCCTTATTTGCCTATTTTTTTTCTAAATAGTTTATGCAGTATTATAATAATAATTTTTTAATGCTTGGTAAAATTCCCTTGTGAATTCTTCTTGTACTAGGGATTTTTTCTCACTAATATCATTAGTGGCTTGTTCAATTTCTTTTTTTTTTTGAGATAAGGTTAAGTATTTTATTTCCTCTGCTATTAATCTGAGCAATTTTTATTTTTGTAAATGTTCATCCATTTTAGATTTGTTAGATTTATTGGCATATAATTGGGAAAAATTGCACCTAACTTTTGCCTTAATTTCCTGTTCATTCTTGGTGAATTAACTTTTTTTTCATTTTTTATACTGGTAATTTGGTTTTCTTATTTAAAACAAATAAAATTAACCAATGGTTTATTTATTTTATTGTTTTATTTTCTTAAAACAAGCTCCTGGTTTTATTTATTAGTTCAAAGGTTTTCATACTTTCAATTTTATTAGTCTCTCATGTAATATGAAGGACTTTGAAATTAGGATTTTTAATTTGTTCCTTTCTTAGTTTTCTTAGTTGCATGCCTAATTCATTGATCTGCTTGAGATACAATTTTTTTCCCCTAAGTACTGCTTTGGCTGCACTCCTTAAATATTGTTATTTTATCTCATTTTTGTCATTATCTTTAATGAAATTATTGTTTCTATGACTTGTTATTTAAACCACTTATTCTTTAGAATTAGATTATTTGGTTTCCAATTAATTTTTAATCTATGTTTTCATAGCCATTTTTGAATGATTTTTTCTTGCATTTTCATTTGAAATTGATTTATTTGTTATTTCTGCTTTTCTGCATTTGTTTGTGAGGTTTTTATGCCCTAATAAATTTCAATTTTTGTTTCAGTACTATGTACCCCTCAGAAAAAGGTATACTCCTTTCTTTTCCCATTCAATTTTCTCCAAAAGTCTATTATCTCTAACTTTTCTAAAATTAGAATCATCTTAACTTCTTTCTTCTTCCTTTAAAAATTTTACATATATATTTAATATTGATAGTACTTTATTGTCTACAGAACTTTTTAGTAGTTTCCCTGCTTATCTCTTCATTCATTTTGCTGTTGCTTTCTCTGAAAACCCCTGCTTTTTTTGTTTTGTTTTGTTTTTAATTTTTTACTTCATCTGAAGTATAATTGATTCTTCTCTAGGCCTTTGTTTTTAGTCTCTCTGTCTCTCTGCTTCAAGTATTTTTTTTGTAAAAAACAAAACAAAACAAACAAAACAAAATATATTGTAGGATTCTGGTTTTTAATGAACTCTGTTACACTTTACCATTTTATGGATGAGTTCATCTCATTCGCATTCACAGTTATGATTACTTCTTCTTCTTCTTCTTCTTCTTCTTCTCTCTCTCTCTCTGTCTGTCTGTCTCTAACTCTGTTTCTTTCTCTCTTTCTGTCTCTCTCTCCTTTATACCTGTACCTTTTAAAGTGTTTTGTTTTGATCACAGCTTCCATTTATCTGCCTCACTTCTGTAAGCCTCCTCACTTCTTTTACCCTCCTTTTTTATTTTTCTGTAGGGTAAGTTAAATTTCATTGTCCAAATAAGTATGTATGTTATTTCCTCTTTGAGCAGATCCAATTAAGTAAGGTTCAAGCATTTTCTGTCACCCTTCCTCATTCCTTCTCTACCATAAAAGATTCTTCACACCTCTTTTATTTGAGATAATTTACCCCATTGAACCTCAACCATCCCCCTTCTCCCACTGCTTTTCTCTTTCTCATCCCTTCCCACCTTTACTTTATTTTTTTTGGTAACATCTCATCATAGTCAACTCACAACCATGCCCTCTCTCTATGTCACCTATAAACTCTTTCTGACCAATTGTCTAACCACCTTACTGTCTGTGGGCCATGAGAACTGGAAGTTGCTGCTCCCGATTCAGTCCTCTTCAAGGCCTGCTGCTGGCTTGCTAGAGCATGGCCTGTGCTGTTTTTGGCTACGTTGGTGTTGTCTATGTGGGACTGTTACAAGTATCATCTTTCCATGTAGGAAGGTAAACAGTTTAACCTTATTAAATAATTGCTTATAATTGCTCTTTCCTGTTTTTTTGTTTTTTTTTTTTTTGTTTTTAGCTTCTCTTGAGTCTTATATTTGATAGTCAAATTTTCTAATCAGCTTGGTTCTTTTCATCAGGAATGCTTGAAAATCCTCAATTTCATTGGATGTCCATTTCCTCCCTGAGGGTTTGTACTCTGTTATCCTGGATAGGTGAATCTTCATTGTAAGCATAACTCCTTTGCCTTCTGGAATATCATATATCAAACCCTTTGATCCTTTAATGTAGGAGCTGCTCAGTCTTGTTTTATCTTGACAGTAGCTCCATGATATTTGAATTGTTTATGTCTCTCTGCTTGCAGTATTTTCTCTTTGACCTGGGAGCTCTGGAATTTGGCTATAATATTTCTGGGAGTTTTCATTTTGAGATCTCTTTCAGGAGGGGATCGGTGGATTCTTTCAATATCTATTCTCTGCTTCTAGGATATCAGGGCAATTTTCCTTGATTTTTTTTTTTTAATATGGTATCTTGGCTCTTGTTTTTAAATCGTAGCTTTCAGGTAGTACAATAATTCTTAAATTATCTCTATTATCCAGATCAGTTTTTTTTTCTTCAAGTAGTTATTATTACGTATTTTCTTTTATTTTTTATTATTATTTTGATTTTGTTTTATTGTTTCTTGATGTTTCATGAAGCCATTAGCTTCCCCTTGCTGAATTATAATTATTTAAGGAATTATTTTCTTCAGTGAGCTCTTGTACTTCCTTTTCCATTTGGCTGATTCTACTTTTCAAAGAGTTATTTTCTTAAGTGAATTTTTGTACATATTTTTCCTTTGGTCAATTGTGCTTTTTAAAGGATTTTTCAAACATTTTTGTGCCTCTTTTACCTTATGGTCTTTTTGGTTTTTTAAGGTGTTATTTTCTTCTGTATTTCTTTTTTTACCTACTTTACCAACTTTCTTTTTTTATGATTTTCTTGCACTACTCTCATTTCTTTTCCCCATTTTTCCTCTCCCTCTCTTATTTGATTTTTAAAATTATTTTTTAACTCTTTCAGGAATTTTTTTAAATTTTTTTTTTTTAGTGAGGCAATTGGGGTTAAGTGACTTGCCCAATGTCACACAGCTAGTATATGTCAAGTGTTTGGTCTGAGGCCAGATTTGAACTCAGGTACTCCTGACTTCAGGGCTGGTGCTCTATCCACTGTGCCACCTAGCTGCCCTCAGGAATTTTTTGTACTTGAGAACAATTTACATTTTTCTTTTGTGGCTTTGCATGTAGCTGTTTTGACACTGTCTTGTTTTGATTTCGTGTTTTGATCATCAACACAGTAATTTTCTATGACCAGGTTTTTTTTTTTTTGTTCTTGTTTGCTCATTTTCACAGCCAATTTCTTGACTTTTAATGTTATGTAAAGTTAAGCCCTACTCCAGGGTTGGAGTGGGCACTGTCCCAAGCTTCAGATTTTTTATGCTCTTGTTTTCAGAGCTAGTTCTGGGAATCTGTAAGTTTTTATTTCTTTCAAAGTGGTATAATCTAAGTGTTTACTACTTTATTGGTGTGTGAGCGACCACAAGCATTTTTTCTGCCCTGGAACTGCTACCAAAGTCCCTGCTCCTGTTAGTGGTGCTTCTGTGACCCAGAACCATGTATAGGGAATACATTAGAGTCCTGCTCCTGTGTCAAAAAAAAGTGTCACCTGTAATCTTTTTCTGACCAATTGTCTAACCACGTTACTGTCTATGGGCCATGAGAACTGGAAGCCGCTGCTCCTGATTCAGTCCCCTGCAAGTCCTACTACTGGCTTGCTGGAGCATGGTCTGTGCTGTTTTTGGCTACATTGGTGTTGTCTATGTGGGACTGAGCTACACTCTCACCACAGTGAGACAGACCATTCCTACTGAACTTCTAAGGTGTCTTGGGTTGGAAATTAGTTTCACCACATTCTATTGTTGGTTCTGCCACTACAGAAGTCTTTTTGAGGCATTATTATGACATTTTGAGGGAAATTTGGAAGAGCTCAGGTGAGTCCCTCCCTTTACTCCAAAACCTAAGTTCTAAGTTTTTTTAAAGTAGTTTTGAAATGAAAAACATTAGATAATAAGAATCAAGAAGGATACATATGCTACTGCTTTCTCTGGGCTCTCTTATAAATTAAAGACATTTATGGGTCATTCAATTTAGTCAAATTTCTCTGATTACCCTATTCCTAACAACATTACATAGCATTTCATATTTAGTCACTGATTCTTCAAGTACACAGAATTTTATTGTTATCCTCACATAGATACTAAAAATACTGGTTAGTAAATATAATCTCATGACACATGCTATCTACCTCCAGATATTTAGCTGGTGGACACAGAATACAAATTCAAAAATATTTTCTTTTTTCTAACTCTATGCTTCCTTTCTTTTCTTCTTCCCTTTTTCCCTCTCTTTCTTCCTTCCTTTTTTCTTCCTTGCTTTCTTCTTCTTTCCTCCCTTTTTTCACTGGATAATATGGAAATTTGTTTTGCATGACTATGCATATTTATAATGGATTTAGTAGTTTTTCTTACCTTTTCAATGGATCAGAAGGAAAAGGAGCAAGGGAGAGAATTCAGTATGTTAGTGTGTTTGGCAATGAAGAATACGAACATTGTTCCAAACTTGTTATACTATTGGCGTGGAGAATTCTTGAAGAGAAAATTTATCAGCTTATTATGTAGTTTTCAGGAGTTGTCTGGGGAATATTAATAAGTTAAATGCCTTATGTATAATCAAATGCCAATATATGTCAAGGATGTGATTTCTTCCTAATCTGAATGCCAGCTATCTGTCCTCTATAGCAAAATAGCTCTAAAAGCAAATAGTATAATAATCATCTGTCCTTGAACAATCTATGCAATACCAACTCCTGCTAATACCATACCACCCACAAAAAAGTACATAACATTTTTCTTTGATCAGTTATTTGGATATATTTAAAACTACCATGTCTTTAATACTTCCACTTTGCTGTTCTCTTTAAATTCCTCCCATTAGAAATTATATCAAATTTTTATTGTGAATTTTTTTACCACTATACTTGTAAGGCATATGATTAGTATTTTTAAATACATTTTTACACAATAGTTTTATCTTAAAAAGAACATTTAAATGATGAGATTTGTGTAGGTAAAAAAAATCTATTTTGTCGTCAAGACTGTTGTTTAGGAGAATTGCCTTAAATATCTGTAAACATTTAAATGAAATTATTTTTTTCCCCTGGTGCCTTAACTATACAAGTGGGAACATCAAAGCTTTGTCTCAGCTCCAATGCTTCCCTATCACTTTTAGAATCAAATACAAAATCCTCTGTTTGGCTTTCAGAGACCTTTATAATCTAACCTCCCTCATCCCCACACATATACTTTTTAGTCTTCTTAAACTTTATACCTGACACATATTCTTTGATGCTTTGTTGTTTGCCCAACAAGACAATAATATCTTGACTCCATGCATTTTCTCTGGCTGTCCCCCAAACCTGGAATGCTCTCCCTCCTCCTGTCTATGTCCTGGCTCCCTTGGCTTCGTTTAAGTATCGCCTAAAATAAATAAACATGATCTTACCTTCTATAGGAATCCTTTCCCAATTTCTCCTAATTCTAGTGCCTCTGTACATATTTCTTTGAATATTATTTCTCACATAAGATTTGAACTCTGTGAGGACAGACTGTATTTTTGCCTTTCTTTGTATCTCCAGTGCTTAGTACAGTGCCTAGAAAACAGTAGGTGCTTAATAAATGCTTATTGATTGACTGATAGAACAAGAGATTTGTAGGAATAATAATGATTTCATTCAAAATATACTTCTCCTGTGCTACATTGCCATGCTATACTCCTGGCTGTAGTTCATGCTAGGGGTTACTTCCATTCTCATGAGTAGAGTAGAAGTTTACTGGTGTCTCAAGGTATTCTTCCTCCTCTGCTGCCTATGCCCCCTTACCCTGACACTTGCCCAGGCCTTCAAATTGCTAGATATCGATCTGATATTTTATTTTCATTAAGGATTATGTAACAATGTAACCAAAAGTTGAATAAAATGTTCTAAAAATTTGTTGAGTATTATTCTGTGAATATTCACAATTCAAAAGTCTATGCTGGATAGCAGAGGGGAATCAGGAATTACTTATGTTATTTTAGCTTCATTATTTTTGTTTATGCAAAATATTTTAAATCTGTGTTATCAAAATTGTCCATTTTTCTTTTATGATCATCTTTGATTTTGTCTTTTATTTGAACATAAAGAAGGTAAATTTAGGTTAGTCATTCCTAGGTCACAGGATTAATTTTTCAGTAGGCAGTGTGTCTTAGAGAGTAGAGGGCCTTTTCCAGAACTATCATTGTGGATACACATGTAAAGCCTAGTAGCAGCATGGGGAAAATGTACCTGGATTTTATATTTTAAATTGTTTTGTGATACTTTAGTCAAAGTGAACTTAATTCTACAGCTATCATTATCACCAGTAAGTGGAAAGGTGTTCTGATATTCAGTAACTGTTTTGAAAGCTATTTTTGGATTTTGCATACTGTGACTGCTTTCCAAAAACTAGTTTGTAAACATCATGTATAGCAACGAAGCATTCCTTCAAGTTTGAGTATTTCAATGCTTTGCATTTCAATTTTTTTTGATGCAACAAAGATTAAACAATAATAGAATTTCATTAGAGTCACAGGGGAGGCATAGATTATGCTATTCTGAAGCTAGGCCTGTTTGGGCAATTGTAACTCCATTGCTGAAAGGATAGATGAATTAAGAGCTGATAACACTGCTCACCTGTTTTTCTTCCCATCTCTCCCTTTTTGTGTTTTATCTACTGATGGCAGTTACCATTTTGTAGCATGTTAATTAGTATCATTCAGAGATCCAAGAGAAGAAGAGTTAAAGCAGAAATGATGATGTAAAGAGAGGAAGTAAAAAAATATATGGAAACCTGTATAAGTGCAAATTGTGTGTTTAGAAATAATATGCATACCCAGAACAACCACAAAATACTACTCTGAGAAAAAAATGCTATTCAAGGCACTGAATTCTATTGGTTCATTTTGTATTATATACTTATTTGCTCACTATGCCATGGTGGTACCTCTCATCTTAAGTACTATAAATGGGAAAGTGCCCTCTCTTTTCAATCCTACACAATTCAGGAAACATTTAAACTTCTCCTTTAGTCAATGTACTGTATTGTGCTAGGCTCTGGACATAAACAGACACAAAACAGACTTTGCCATCAAGGAGCTTGTAGAACTCAGCTTCTCCTAAGAATTTCAAAATGAAATTAACAAGCCACATGAAAATCTGAAAAATAAGAATCTAGGAATGGTAATTTATCCTCTCATCACATAAAAAAGATATAGTTTACTATAAGACAGTGGTCAGTATAATTAAAACAGTGATTTACATTTCTGTCTTTGCCATGACCCATAATGTTACAAAATTCATAAGAGATATTAGTAACATTCAAAATAAAATTAGACTAACCCTATAAAATATATGCATGTATGTATATACAATTATATAAATAATTCATATATATTTATGTATATAAATGTATGTATATATTATGTATATATGTGTATATATGTATATAAGTGTATATATATGTATATATATATAAATAAATATACAAGCACCTACCATAAACTGCATAGTAAGGGGAAAGGAAGGTGTTGGAAACAGAGTAGGGTATTGCAAATCCAAAATGTCTGAGAATCACCACTTTTAAGATTGCACGGGGGCAGCTAGATGGCGCAGTAGATAGAGCACCGGCCCTGAAGTCAGGAGGACCTGAGTTCAAATCTGGCTTCAGACCAAACACTTGACACATACTAGCTGTGTGACCTTGGGCAAGTCACTTAACCCCGATTGCCTCACCAAAAACAAAAACAAAATAAAAAAAAACAAAACAAAAAAATAAAAGATTGCAGGATAAGATCAGTAAACTAAATGTTCTCTCAAGTTTAGTTTGAAAGAGAAAATGCAATGATGCAAATTAAATGAGATAAAAAACCGTCTTTTTCAAGAAGATATAATTTACATATCTAGGTACTGAGGTCTGGGCCTGGAGTCAGTATTGCTTGAGTTCAAATTCAAATATCATATGCTGACCAGGTATTTGACTCCGAGCAAGTCACTTAACCTCTTTTGCCTCAGTTTCTTGAACTATTTTATTTATTTTTATATCTCTGTTTTTAAATTTTTTAATCAAATTTTATCAGTTTATTTTTAGTTTTCAGCAATCACTTCCATACTCTTTTGAGTTTTGCATTTTTCCCCCCTTCTCTTCCCAAGACAGTGTGCAATCTGATGTAGGCTCTACATATACATTCCTATTAAACAAATTTTCACTATAGTCATGTAGTAAGGAAGAATTAGAACAAATAAGAGAGACCACAAGAAAGAGGAAACAAAACAAAACAGAAGAGGAAAAAAAGAGTAATAAGTATGATTCGATCTGCATTGTAATTCCATAATTCTTTCTCTGAATGTGGATAGCATTTTCCATCATGAGACTTTTGGAGATGTCTTAGATCCTTGTATTGCCAGGAAGGGTTAAATTTATGAATATTACTCATCACACAGCATGGCTGTTAATGTGCACAATGTTCTCTTGGTTCTGCTCACTTCACTCAGCATTAGACCATACAAGTCTTTCCAGGTTTTTCTAAAGTCAGCCTGTTCATCATTTCTTATAGCACAATAGTATTCCATCACATTCATATACCACAGCTTGCTCAGCCATTCCTCAATTGAAGGGCATTCCCTCAATTTCCAATTCTTTGCCACCACAGAAAGAACTTCTATAAATGTTTTTGTACATGTGGGTCATTCCCCATTTGTATTATCTCTTTTGGATACAGCCCTAGAAATGCTATTGCTGGGTCAAAGGGTATGCACATTTTTATAGCCCTTTGGGCATAGTTCCAAATTGGTCTCCAAAATGGTCAGATCATTTCACACCTCCACCAACAATGCATAAGTGTTCCAATTTTCTCACATCTTCTCCAACATTTATCATTTTCCTATTTTGTCATGTTGGCCAATCTGATAAGTGTGATGTGGCACCTCAGAGTTGTTTTGATTTGCATTTCTCTAATCAATAGTGACTTAAGGCATTTTTTATATGACTATAGATAGCCTTGATTTCTTCCTCTGAGGACTGCCTGTTCATATCCGTTGACCATTTATCAATGGGGGAATGACATGTATGCTTATAAATTTGATTTAATTCTCTATATATTTTAGAAATGAGGCCCTTATCAGAGAGACTGGCTATAAAAATTATTTCCCAATTTTCTACTTTCCTTCCAATCTTGGTTGCATTGGCTTTGTTTGTGCAAAAACTTTTCAATTTAATGTAATCCAAGTTATCTATTTTGCATTTCACAATGTTCTCCATCTCTTGTTTGGTCATGAATTCTTCTGTTCTCCATAAATCTGATAGGTAAACTATTCCTTGCTCTCCCAGTTTGCTTATAGTATCAGCCTTTATATCTAAATCATGAACCCATTTTGACTTTATTTTGGTATATGGTGTGAGATTTTGGTCTATACCTAGTTTCTGCCATACTCTTTTCCAGTTTTCCCAGCAATTTTTGTCAAAGAGTGGGTTCTTATCCCAGAAACTGGGGTTTTTGGGTTTATCACTATATTTGTTGTTGACTATTTGTATGTTGACTACTGTGTCTTGCATACTTGACCTATTCCACTGATCCACCACTCTATTTCTTAGGCAGTACCAAGCAGTTTTGGTGATTGCTGCTTTGTAATACAATTTAAGGTCTGCAATGGCTAGACCACCTTCCCCTACATTTATTTTCATTAGTTCCCTTGATATTCTGGACATTTTGTTCTTCCAAATGAATCTTGTTATTATTTTTATAGCTCTATAAAATAATTTTTGGTAGTTTGATTGGTATGGCACTGAATAAGTAAATTAGTTTAGGTAGAATTGTTATTTTTATTATATTAGCTCAGCCTACCCATGAGCAACTGATGTTTTTCTAATTATTTAGATCTGACTTTATTTGTGTGAAAAGTGTTTTATAATTGTGTTCATATAGTTCCTGGGTTTCTTTCAGTAGGTAGACTCCTAAATATTTTATAATGCCTAAAGTAACTTTAAATGGAATTTCTCTTTTTATCTCTTGCTGTTGGGCTTTTTTGGTAATATATAGAAAGCTGATGATTTATGTGGGTTTATTTTATAGCCTGCAACTTTGCTAAAGTTGTTTATTATTTCAAGTAGTTTTTTACTTGATTCTCTAGGATTCTCTAAGTATATCATCATCATCTGCAAAGAGTGATAGCTTTGTTTCTTCTTTGCCTATTCTAATACCTTCAATTTCTTTTTCTTCTCTTATTGCTAAAGCTAACATTTCCAATACGATGTTGAACAGTGGTAATAATGGACATCCTTGTTTCACCCCGATCTTATTGGAAATGCTTCTAGCTTGTCCCGATTACATATGATGCTTGCTGAAGGTTTTAGGTAGATGTTATTTATTATTTTAATGGAGACTCCATTTATTCCTATACTCTCTAGGATTTTTAATAGGAATGGGTGTTGTATATTGTCAAAAGCTTTTTCTGCATCTATTGAGATGATCATGTGGTTCCTGTTAGTTTTGGTGTTGATACGATCAATTATGCTGATAGTTTTCCTACTATTGAACCAGCCCCGCATTCCTAGTATAAATCCTACCTTGTCATAATGTATTATTCTTGTGATAAGTTACTGTAATGTATTTGCTAATATTTTATTTAAAATTTTTGCATCTATATTCATTAGGGAAATTGGTCTATAATTTTCTTTCTCTGTTTTGACTCTTCCAGGTTTAGGTATCAGCACCATATTTGTATCATAAAAAGAATTTGATAAGACTGCTTCTTCACCTATCTTCCCAAATAGTCTATATAGTTCTGAAATTAATTGTTCTTTAAATGTTGACAGAATTCACTTGTAAATCTATCTGGCCCTGGAGATTTTTTCCTATCAGTGGCTTGTTCAATTTCTTTTTCTGAGATGGGGTTATTTAAGTATTTTACTTCCTCTTCTGTTAATCTGGGCAATTGATATTTTTCTAAATATTTAGCCATTTCACTAAGATTGCCAAATTTATTGGCATATAGTTGTGCAAAACAGTTCCTAATTATTGTTTTAATTTCCTCTTCTGTGTTGATGGATTCACCCTTTTCATTTTTGATACTGGTAATTTGGTTTTCTTTCTTTGTTTTAATTAAATTAACCAAAGTTTTATCTATTTTTTTTCATAAAACTAGCTCTTAGTTTTATTTATTAGCTCAATAGTTTTCTTAATTTCAGTTTTCTTAATTTCTCCTTTGGTTTTCAATATTTCTAATATGGTGTTTAATTGAGGATTTTTTTTTAGTTGTATGCCCAATTCATTGATCTCCTCTTTTTCTGTTTTATTCATGTAAGCATTTAGAGATATAAAACTTCCCCTAAGAACTGCTTTTGCTGCATCCCATGAGTTTTGGTATATTATCTCAATATTATCATTCTCTTGGATGAAGTTATTGATTGTTTCTATGATTTGTTGTTTGACCCAATCATAGTTTAGAATTAGCATATTTAGTTTCCAATTATTTTTTGCCTATCTTTCCATGACCTTTTATTACATATAAGTTTTATTGCATCATGATATGAAAAGGATGCATTTAATATTTCTGCTTTTCTGCATTGGATTGTGAGCTTTTTATGCCCTAGTCCATTGTCAGTTTTTGTGGATGTGCCATGTACTGCCAAGAAAAAAGTATATTCCTTTCTATTTCCCATTCAATTTTCTCCAGAAGTCTACCATGTCTAATTTTTCTAATACTCTATTCACCTTCGTAACTTCTTTTTGGTTTATTTTGTGGTTAGATTTATCTAGTTCAGAGAAGGGGAGGTTAAGATCTCCCCCAGTATAGTTTTGCTGTCTATTTCTTCCTATAACTCCCTGAACTTCTCCTCTAAGAATCTGGATGTTATGCCATATGGTGCATATATGTTTAGTAATGGTATTACTTCATTGTCTACTATGGTGTCTCTTAGCAGGATGCAGTTTCCTTCCTAATCTCTTTTCATAAGAACTATTTTTGCTTTTGCTTTGTCTGAGATCAGGATTGCTACCACTGCCTTTTTTTTTCTTCACTTCAGCTGAAGCATAATATATTCTACTCTAGCCTTTTACTTATACCCTGTGTGTGTCCCTCTGTTTCAAATGTGTTTCCTGTAAACAACATATTGTAGAATTATGATTCCTAATCCATTCTGCTATTCATTTCCATTTTATGGGAGAGTTCATCCCATTCACAGTAACAGTTATGATTACTATCTGTGCCTTTCTCTCCATCCTATTTCCCCCCTCTTTATCCTTTTCTTTTTCCTTTCTCCTTTTCCCTCCTCAGTAGTGTTTTGCTTTTGATCACCACTTCCCTCAGTCCTGCCTCCCTTCTATTAGCCCCCTCACTTTTCTTCCCTTTATCCTTACTACTTATTTTCTCCCTCCTATCTCCTCTCCCTTTTCTTTCCCCTTTTCCCTCCTACTGCCTATACCACAAGTTGGATTTCTATACCTAACTGATTATGTTATTCCCTCCTTCAACTAAATCTGATGAAAGTAAGGTTCACACAATGCTCATCTCCCTCCCTTCTTTCCCTCTGCTGTAATAGGTTTTTGTGCCTTTTCCTGTAATGGAATTTACCTTTGTCTGCCTCCTCCTTTCCTTTTCTCTCAGTACATTCTCTTAGTTAGATCAGATTAATCCACTTACTTGGATCCATTTAACCTACTTGATCAGATTTTTTTTATCATTACATCAAAGTCAACTTATACCCAACCCCTCTATGTATACTCCTTTAACATGTTATAATAATAGTACAGTTCTCAAGAATTACAAGTGTCATCTTCCCGTATAGGGATGTAAACAGTTTGCCCTTATTAATAACATGTTGTTATTTCTTTATGACCCATTTATCTTTTTATGTCTCTCTTGCATCTTGTATTTGAAGATCAAATTTTCTGTTGAGCTCTGGTCTTTTTATCAGGAAGTTCTGGAAGTCCCTATTTCATTAAATATCCATTTCCTCCCCTGAAAGATCATGCTCTTTTTCACTGGGTAGTTGATCCTTGGTTGTAATCCAAGATCCTTTACCTTACAGAATATCCTATTTCATGCCCTACAGTCTTTTAATGTAAAAACTGCAAGTTCCTGTGTAATCCTGACTGTGGTTCCATGATATTTAAATTGTTTCTTTCTGACTACTTACAGTATTTTCTCTTTGATCTGGTAATTTTGGAATTTAGCTACTATATTCCTTGGTGTTTTCAATTTGGAATCTCTTTCAAGAGTTGATAAGTGGGTTCTTCCTATGGCTATTTTACTCCATGGTTATAGGTCCTCAGGGCAATTTTCCTTTATGATTTCCTGAAAGATACTGTCCAGGCTCTTTTTTTCATTGTGATTTTCAGGTAGACCAATAATTTTTAAATTGTCTCTCCTAGATCTATTTCCAGGTGAGTTGTTTTACCAATGAGGCATTTTATGTTTTCACCTATTTTTTCATTCTTTTGTTTCTGTTTGACTGATTCTTGCTCTCTCATAGAGTCATTAGCTTCCATTTGCCCAATTCTAATTTTTAACAAATTGCTTTCTTCAATTAGATTTTGTACTTCCTTCCCCATTTTTCCAATTGTATTTTTCAGGGACTTGTTTTCTTCAGTGTACTTTTTTTTTCCAGTTGGCCAATTGTATTTTTCAGGGACTTATTTTCTGTAGTTAATTTTTGTCCTTCCTTTTCCAAGCTATTGACTCTCTTGCATGCCTCTCATTTCTTTTCCCAATTTTTCTTCTACCTCTCTCATTTGACTTTTAAAATCCTTCTTGAGCTCTTCCAAGAAGGCTTTTTGCACTTTAGACCAGTTCATATTCCCTTTTGAGGTTCCAGATGTGGGTTTGTTGACAATGTTCTCTTCAGAATTTCTGCCTCGATTGTCATTGTTCCCATAATAAGAATCTATCATATGTTTCTTTGTGCTCATGGTGTTCACTTTTTTCCTGGCTTTTAAAGAGATTGAGCTCTCCTGCTGGGGAGCAGGGGGCACTGACCCAAGCTTCTTGTGTTGGGAGCCCAGGGCCTGGTCCCTGGCTTTGTGTGCTGGGACCTCAACTGCTGGCAGTTGGAGGCTGTAGGGTTCTGACAGCTTATCTGGTTTTAGGCTGGACTCAGCAACACTGGAACTCTATGGGATAGGATTGGGCAGTCTGGCCTCTGGAGGTTGCTTGCTCACCCTGGCCTTTCCTTCTTTTCATTTACTTCAACTCCTTTCAGATGGATATTGCAGGATGTTTATCTGCCTGGGGCCCCTTGGAGAGCTTCCCAGAGTTTTGAGGAGGCACTGGGAGACCTTGTCTCTATAAAATGCAGAGGCATGTGGTGGTTTTCCCAGCTGGTTTCCACGAGTTCCCTTGCCCTCACTGAGGCACCTAGGGGGGTCTTGGTGTTGGTGTTTGTCTGCTCTCGCTGGTTTGCTGAGGTGAGGCTTTCTGCTAGCTTGCTGGGATGCCTCCCTTTCTGTACTGCTACCCTTCTCCCTAGGGCAAGAGGGGCATTACCAGTTAATTCTGCAAGCTACCTGGGCTACAGGACTGCTGCACCCAGTCTTTCTTCTGGTTAAGCTTTTCCAGGGTTTTTCCTGGGGTGATGTTTTCTGGGCTTTCAGAGGTTGATAAGGGAGTATAAGAGTGACTTACTTCTTACTGTGCCATCTTGGCTTCTGGAAGCTGAACTGTCAGGCCCAATTCTTGCCCCATGTTAGAGATGTAGTCAGATGACTCTCAAGAAGAGTAAATGTTAAAGCTTGAGGTTTCCATTCATTTATCAAATATCCTTGATATATTAAGCTTGATTATATTCCATTCAAAGTATCCTCATATAAATGACATTGTAGAGTTCATATTCAGAAAACAGTTTCAGAACCAAGTTGCTATAAAAGATATTTGGAGATTTTTTTGGGAGGAAAAAAAAAGCTCTCATCTCATGAGCAAACCAGGAGCTTACTATTAAGGAAATGGATATTATGCAAAGATTCTTACAGAATGGAGACTATTTGACAAATGTATGACAGAAAATTCAAAACATGTCAGCTTCAATGTTGACATATGGAGAAAAGTCATTAAAGCTTCAACAGATTTTAAAGCTGAATAGTGATGGCATTTTTCCTGTTTAGCAAAGCTATTGGGTTAAAGTCAACATAATCATTTTCTGCCTAACAAACAACATAGTCGAACATGAAATCTAAACAATGATTTCTTGTTGATTATATCATGCACAGGTTTATATTCTAGATATGAAACACAGGCAGTGTATTCAGGTTAAGTCATTCTGTATACTAAACTGGCCATCACCAGAATTATCTTTTTTTTTTTTAAGTAGCACTATCAGTTTATTTTTGTAGTGGCATCCAAAGCTGAATATAGGTTTCTGAAAAAATACTTGAGGTTTAAGTCACAATATATTTTTCTTTGCTTATGCTTAATGTTATTTCCAGTCAGTGAGCAGCTTACAACTTTTTGAGAGATTCTTTTTTTTCTTCCTACATTAAAAAGAAAAAAATAAATTAAAGTTAAATTATTAGCCTTGGTTTTTACACCGCTGTTTACCCTTAACCTTCTCTCCACCTACAATTAATCCTTCATTGTAAGAGAGAAAATCATTTAAGCAAAATCAACAACAAAGCAAGACAATGTATATCACATTCCATGTCTATAGTCCTGACCTCTATGTTGACAGTAGGAAGGTGAATTTTCTTATCAGTTCTCCAAGATCAAGACTGTTTACTATAATTCATCTGAGTTAGACATTTTTTAAGGTTTGTTGTTGTGTACATTTACTGTTATCATTGTGTATATTTCACTTGACCCTATTCTCTTTACTTTGAATTATTCATTCAAGTATTCCCATGGTTTTCTTAATTCTTTAAATGTTATTTCTAATATTGTATAATTCCATTATATTTTCAGAATGCAGTTGATTCAGACCTTTTCCCAATTGATATTTTTTCATTTTGTTTCCATGTTTTTTGCTACCACAAACGGTCCTCTTGTGACTATTTTATTTTATATATCACTTCTGTCAATGATATTTTTTTGTATTACATGCAAATCAGCTTTATCAATGTGTCAAAGGTTATGAATTGTTCAGTGCCGCTTCTCAAATAATTCTAAATCAATTGGATAAATTCACATTAGATGATTTTCTTCCTATCTTTTAATAGACTTTTAATATTTACTCTTTCCTTTTAAAAAATGTTTTTGCCAAAGAAATAAAATTATTTTATGTCTCTATATCTCCTTGTCTATTATTGGTTCTGCAAATGCTACTTTGGGGCCCTACCTTTAACTAAATTAAATTCAACAGATAGGTGGCAGGTGCATAGAGGACAGGAACTGCAGCCAGGAAGACCTGAGTTCAAATATGTCCTCAAACTAGTTGTATGACCCTGTGAAGTACAAAAGTCATATAAGCTCTGTTTGCCTCAGCTTCCTTATCTGTAGAATGGGGATAACAATGGAACCTACTTCCCAGGGTTGTTATGAGAATTAACTGAGATACCAGTGTCTTTAAAGTGCTTAGCACAGTGCTTGGCACAGAAAAAGTGCTTCAAAAAATCCTTATTCTCTCCCTTAACCACCAGCATTTCTGAAAAGGTCATGTCAGTCAATTTCCATATGACTCTACTCACAACACCCATCCCTGGTCACCATAAATTATCTCTCCCATTAGAAAATAAATTCCATATGGAAAATAAATTCCATATCCATAGTGTAACATTTAAAATACTTTTATTCATTAATTCACAGTAATTTTTATTTTTATTCACATTTTGGAGAAATTTTGAGAAGTTCATTGACAACATGCATCCCCCCTCCAACTGAAACCTGGTTATTAACCTTTGTTGACTGTTAGTTTATTGAGGAATGACCATTGGTCTTATAAATTAATGTTGAGTCATTAAATGTCTTAGATATTAGATTTTTATCAAGTATATGTTCAAAGCTACATTTTCATTTGTTTCTCTTCTTGTTTTATCTGCACTTGTTTTGTTTCTTCAAAACTTAAAATTTTTTCTCAAAACTGTCAGATTTTTTTTTTTCTTTTTTGGCCACCTTTAACTTTCTTGTTTCATTACCTTCCTAGAAAAGGAACCTTAAGAATTTTTATTTCCTAACCATACTTGTGAAATGTAATGCTTTCCCTTATCCTATATTTTTAGATGACTTTTTATATTTGGGTCACATATCCCTTTGGAGTGGTCTATGTTGTATTAAAAAGCTGGTATAAGCCTCATTTGTGATAAATTCCTTTCCAGTTTCCACAGGCGTTTTTGTCAAACCGAGTAGCTCCTGATCTCAGGAGCTATATATGCTTAATTCAGGATATTGCTACAATATATCTTGATTTCTTCTTAAATCAAAAAGTAAAAATGAAAATAAAAGTTGAATATAAATGGGGCATTTTCTAAGGGATTTCCTATCAAATTACCAGATACACCAAAAATTCTCTAAACAAATCCTAATTCTATTGGGACTTGTTTACTTGAAATATCTCATCAATCATGAAATTACTTGGCAAAAAATTGATCTGCATTCTTTTTTTAACTTAATTCTATTTTTTCAATTAATGATTGTCCACCTTCTTTCTCTCTCCCCATTCATCTCTGCCCTCTTTGTCATAATTTGTTACTCCATTTGAGAGAAAAGATAATTAATAATCCATGATCCAGAGTTTCCCCTTTTTCTTTAATCTTCATTTCAAAGTTCAGTCTCTAGAAGGACATTACTGCTAATGAGATTGAATTAACTCTCCTCAGTCTTGGTCAGATCCCACCCAACTTTACCTGTTTGCTAATAAACATTGGTAAAGAGAGTTCCCTCACTAGAAGTTCCATGTAGAAATGAAGCTATAGAGACTACATGCAGGGCAGCTAGATGGCACAGTAGATAAAGCACTGACCCTGGATTTAGGAGGACCTGAGTTCAAATCCAGCCTCAGACACATAACACTTACTAGCTGTGTGGCTCTGGGCAAGTCACTTAACCCCAATTGCCTCGCAACAAAAAAAAAAAAAAAAGAGAGAGAGAGAGAGAAAGACTACATGTGAGCAAAATATATACATAGTATATGCACCTAGCTATAACCATATACCTACATAGAATTTCAGGCAGCTTTTATTCAATTGGGGGAAAAATTAATTCCATAGATTATATGAATCTTACTGAGACAATACTCTTGTAATAGGTACAATTTCAGAAAGCTACAAAATAGCTCACCTTTTCCAGGTAGAAGAGTCCTGGAAGCTAATATGTGTATGTCATTATCATACTCCCTGATAGGGGGAGCTATAAATGTCCTGGTGCCAAACAGAGCTATGGGCATGACAGGTACCATAACTACCTTTATGAAATTCCATCAGCAGAAATTACCTCATTTTTGGTTATAGTCTTTTGAAGATTTCTGGAAATGGCTTACAGACACATGTAATGAATAATTCTTTGATTCCCTGGGAAAGTAAAGGGGGAAAAAAAAAGCAAAGAGATACTTAAAGTGAAAACTTTGACATTACTCTCTCTTTCTGCCTTAGGGTATATGCATTATTGGTGCAGTGGTTGAGAAGTGGTACAGAGTGAAAATGATTCTTTGTCTCTTCTTCTCCTCTTCCTTCTCTTCCTCTTCCCTCCTCCTTCTTTTTCTCCCATCAAATTTAAGCCAGAGGTAACTGTGTGAACCATTTTCCAGTTTTAGTATGTCTTTAGCACAGTACTGTACAGTGTTTTCACATATATTATCTAATTAGATCCTCACAGCTTTAGAATGTGAATTGCTTGTAAATAGGGCCTGTCTTTTGCCTTTCTTTGTGTCCCCAGTACTTAACCCAGTTCCTGGCGTACAGTAAGTAGGTGCTTAAGAAATGCTTACTGACTAAAATGATCCAGTGAGAGACAGAGAACAGGGATTCAGGGAAATAATAATAATAGCTAGTATGTATGTATTGCTTTGAGGTTTGTAAAGTACTTTATAAATATTATCTCATTTGTCCATGCAATAGCTGAGAGGTATGTTCTATTAATAACATATAAATCAATAAATTCATATTGATAATAATACCATTTATATAATACTTAGCAATAATATCTCATTTTATGGTTGTTATACAAAGATGGGAATACTAATAGCAGATAACGGCTAAATGACATGACCAAAGTCACAAGCTAGTTAAATGTCTAAGGCTAAATTTGAGCTAAAGTCTTCTGGACTCCTAGCTCAAGACTGTTTCCTAGAGCACATAGCTACATATAACTTGTATCCAAATTTTACAAATAGAGACACTGAAGTTCAGAGTAGGAGGTTATATGACGTGCCAGTTTATATGCCTAGTCAGAGACAAAGCTAGAAATAGAATTTATATCTTTTGATTCCCAGTATATGCCTATTTCCATCTAATGACATGGTCTCTTAGTGTTCCAGCTATTTCAATGAAATTTCAAAATATATACTTATATAAAATATAGACAATAATTTATAACTTTGATTTTTATATTTATATATAGGACTACATTTGAGAAGAGGGGAAATCTGGAGGATAGCTATAAGAATATAAGTACTCCAATAACCAGACTGAAAACTAAATAGAATTGACAAGTGAGTTTCTTAATCTGATATGAATAGAATTATGAGAAATTTTGCTTGTAGCTTTTGAAACAAGTGTAGATTAAATTGCAGACTCAGTGGCATGCAGAGAGTCAACTGGTAAATTTCAGTGTGAGCATTTATGCCTTGAAAATCAGCTAATACTACAAAATAAAGCTTGATGTATCGTTTTGTTCATTGTCTAGACTTAAGAAAGTGATAGCGAAAATTTAAATAATGCAGATTCAGCTTGAAAGGGTGTTGTAATTATATCTTTTTGTTTTTTGCTGGAGAGCTGGTTGCTAAACATTTACCAGTATATCCTGCTTGCAATCTAGTATTGTTTGATACCTCCCCCTTATATTTTAGCTTTGGAGTGCAGTACCACCAACAGTTCACACAACCCCTTCTTTCACTCATATTTGAGTCATAAAATCCATTTTCCATTCACTCCTGAAATTTCAAATTTACTCAGTGGTAGAGAACTTCATGAATTTTTGACTCCTTGAAAATATCCCTATATATTCTCTGAAGGAAAGCAGTAGATTTTTCAAAGGAAACTCACTGGCTCTTTATGTCTTATAGAAGTAATGATGCTTTCTTTGAAGAGTTAACAATAGCCTTTTAAAGAGAGAATATTATGGGAAACAATACAATGCAATTACTTTTTGATTTTTTTATTGTATGTAAATTTTGAGAAGGCTATTTACAACCTGCCACGGTATCATTTAGATAGTTGTAATTTATATCCAATAGATAAGAATATTTAAAGTGTCATTATAATTTTTCCAAGAAAGTTTGTTAAAAATAATAGTGAAGTATAGTTATGAAGCATAGGTAAAATTAACACATAAAGTGTTATTCTGGTTACATAAAAAAAAGAAAATAATTTTTCATTCATGGACTTTTTTTCAGACTCCTGAAGATAATAACTTATGAAATTTAGAGTGGAAAGTGAAATATAACATTAAAAGATTTTCTTGAGAAGACAAATACATTTTTGTGAACCAAAACATAATCCTATTTATTGATTGAATGAACAGAAAGAAAAGGTACCATGTTAGGTATACAAAGGGAAAATGTCCCCCCACTTACCCACAGGATTTTTTTTTTCAGTGAGGCAATTAGAGTTAAGTGACTTGCCCAGAGTCACACAGCTAGTGGATGTTATGTGTCTGAGGCTGGATTTGAACTCAGGTCCTCCTGATTCCAGAACTGGTGCTCTATCCACTGTGCCACCTAGCTGCTCCACCTACACAGGATTTTAATGTGATATGTATACCACACAGATAAGAAGCTTGGTCCCAAATAAAGAAGGAAAGTTTATAAGGAACAACATACTTTACATTCCTCTGATTTATTAGCTCACTAAAGCCGAGCCATTTCATACTTGTAAACCTAAGTTGCAAACCAGTGATGTGATCTTCCTCAATGTGTTATATTTATGTGATAAAAATGATGAACTTAAGATTTGAAACACTTACTGGATATTTAAAGATGGTCAGGCCTTCAGAAAAGGAACTTACTTGATAATATCTATAACATCCATTCATATAGCATCCACTTGGGGAACTCCTATAGTGGGAAACCTAATATTTTCAAGGAAACCTATGTCAAAATGTTGATGAAAAATATATACATTTTAAAACTTGTTATTATAGAGCATTTATTATATTTAAAAATACTTTTTAAAAAACTCAACTGACATAAATATATCATGAATAAACCTAAGAGCTTCTTGGTTGACTAATTCTTGTAGACTATATCTCATAGATTAGGCACATATTCGAGTTCAGCATCCTAAATTTACAGATGGGAAAGTTGAGAACCAATGACTTGTCCAAGTTATATAGTAAGCGGCACAGCTTGAATTTGAATTCAAGTCTTCTGACTAAATCCCATCCTGGCATTTGTATTACACTAGTGCCCTTCTCTAGTAGTCTAGAATCAAAAAAAGATGAACTCAAGCTTCACCTTGGAATTTGTGTGTATTGCATTAGCCATTGTTAACACTAGGATGAACTTGCTTTTATCAACATTAGTCATGTGTTTGCTTGATTCAAACTCCTTGACATCATCAGTCATTGTGGTCTCTTAGGAATTAAAAAGTTGAAAATTTTGTATTTGTGAGAATTTTTCAATTCTCTCACAATTCACAATAAAAATTCAATGCATTTCAACAATCAACAAAACATTTATTCAAAGACTACTATGAAGAAAATGCTAGGCACTGAAAAAAAAACCAAAACATAACAAAACTGTGGAACAGTCCTTGACCTCAGTGACCTTATATTCTATCAGGGAGTGGTGAAATTTAACAGACAAATACAAGGTAATTTGAGAAGACAGCAAACGAGTTTAGGAGAAATTTTACCAAGGAATTGGGACCTAATCTGAACCCAGAATAAACATGAGGCTTCTGAGTGGTGGAAATAGGAGGAAAGTACATTCCAAGAATGGAATATGGTTGGTTCAAATGCAAACCAATATACTGAAATCTGTCCAGGATGCTTGAAATAAGATCATTTAAAAATATTGTGTAAGGTTTAGAGCAACCAGTTTTATAAATAACTATGCAATATTTGAGAATAAAAGTTCACATAACTGGCCTCTTTCAAACAAGTGTTTTCAGCTTTGTCAAGTCTGAAAAAGAGTTAAATGTACAGAATACAAATGTGAACAATCAGAACTCAAGAAAAATTTGCCCAGTTCTACTACTACTGTAGCAATTCAACATTGATCCACTGTATATAGTTGTTGAGAGATCAGTAAACCTTATATACCAAAGCATAATTCCTTGGTTAAGAAGAACATATTCTTTAGCTGTTATTCAGCTAACTCCAAAGGCTTGTCGTGTGGGGTTTTCCTACAATACAAATCTGAGTTTGAGGTTAGTTTTTCAAGTTTCTGATTTACCTAAATGAAACACTATTTTGACTTTTCATTGTAAGATAATGCCCATTGCCAATAAAGCCTTTCTGATGTCCACAATCTTCATTAGTTTCTCCTTGATTCTATAGTTTTATATATTCTACAAATCTGTAATAGGAAGATTTAAAGTTGGGATGAAAAGATCAAATATTTTGAGACCAGATCCTTACAATGAATAGTGTTTTATTCTGATGCAGTCCTCATGTTACAGGACATCTGGTACCAAATCTTTAACACTAATGTAGATCACAGAATGAGGGGTTATGGATTGGTGTAGAAGTTCCAGAATACAGATTCCTTCGGTGTTTCAAAAGCTTCATAAATATCATACCACAAGTGCTTCATCTTCAACTTCACCACTCCAGATCACATCAGGTTATATATCCCAATAACAATGGTGTCCACAGTCTTTGGCCATTTTCCTAACATGAAGACCCCAACCAGAAGCGTTATGGAAAACTGCCCCCTCATTTTTCAAGGGATTGTTCTAAAACTCACATTTCTCAAGAATTTTATTATGTAGACTTTTACTAGTTCTTAAAATAAAAAACCTCAGGAGTAGACATACACACACCATAGTAACAAGTACACCTAAAATTGGAGTCAGAAATAAAAAATATTTAATACCACCAAGTTTTGAAAACATGAATAGCTGCATATAACATTTATATGTATATATGTGCATATAAAAAGTACATGTATATGTATGTGCCCACATACACATATGTACATGCATGTACATACACTTGTATTTTTTCAGTGTAAGACTGTAACATTAAATATTAGTAGATACTATTTTTCCTAGTAAGATGACAGGTTGATTGAATTCATCCATCTTTCCCAATAAATCTGTGGTCTTTTAATTGCATGTCCCAAAGTTCCCACTAACAACAAGTGGGATGATAGGATTTTGTGTGTGATTTTAAAATATGAATGGAGAGATATGTACCTAGTTTAATTTTACCGCTGTCACTGGACAGCTACCAAAAGTTAAGTTTTAGAAGAGGAAAGATAAGCTTTTGTTTCTAGTAAATTTGAAGAGAAATATCCTTATGATTGTATCAATTGTCAAATCATATATTTTCTATTCTGTATTTCTTAATAAAATTACTTTGTCAACAGAATAGATTAAATCAGCACGAAACAAAAGCAATAAAAAGGACTACATGATAAATGACTACTTTTTTAACAAAAACTTCTGGGAAAACTGGAAAGCAGTTTGCCACAATTCAAGTTTATACCAACATCTTAAACCATATTTAACAATAGCTCAAGACAAACATACTACTTTAAATTAAAGGCCACATCTTAAAAAAGAATTATAAGAGAATAAGAGCATATACTTTTCACAGTTATGGCAAGGGTAAGTGCAAATTCTTAACTAATCAAGGGTTAGAGAAGATCACAAAACATAAAATAGAGAATTTTGACTGCACATCATTTAAATGTTTTTGCTCAAATGAATTCAATGAAAATGGAATTAGAAGAGAATTGATGGTGGGAAAGTATTTACATCACTTATCACTGGTAAAATTATGATATTCAAATATTTAACGAGTTGGTTTTTGCTGATCAGTTATTTCAGTCGTGTCCAACTTTCATTTTTTTGGTTAATAACTTTATTTATTTTTAGTTTTCAACATTTACTTCCACAAGATTTTGAGTTCCAAATTTTCACCCCATCTCGCCCTCCCCCCACCCCAAGATGGCATGCATTCTAAATACCCCTTCCCCTAGTCTGCCTTCCCTTCTATCTCTGCCCCCTTCTCTTATCCCCTTCCCCTTCTATTTTCCTGTAGGGCAGGATAGATTTCTGTACCCCATTTCTTTCATTTCTTATTTCCCAGTTGCATGTGAAAACTTTTTTTTAAATGTGTTTGTAAAACTTTGGGTTCCAAATTTTCTGTCTTCCTCCCTCCCCACCCATCCTCATTGAAAAGGCAAGCAACTCAATATAGGTTATATATGTACAGTTATGCAAAGCACTTCCATGGTAGACATGCTGTGAAAAACTAACTCTATTTCCCTTAATCCTATCCTGCCTGCCTATTTATTCTATTCTTTCTTTTGACCCTGTCCCTACTCAGAAGTATTTGCTTCTGATTACCCTCTTTCCTAATCTGCCCTCCTCTCTATCATCCCCCTACTCTCTTGTCCCCTTCCTCCTTTATTTTCCTGTAGGGTAAGACAGATTTCCATACCCAATTGAATGTGTATGTTATTACCTCCTCAAGTCAAAATCTATGAGAATAAGATTCACTCATTCCCTCTCACCTTCCCCCGTTTCCCCTCCACTGTAAGAGCCTTTTCTTTTCTGTTAGTTTTTTTTTGCGAGATAATTTACCCTGTTCTACGGCTCCCTTTCTTCTTCTCCAAGTACAATCCTCTCTTACTCCTTAATTTTATTCTCCAGATATGACCCCTTCATCTTCAACTCACCCTGTACCCTCTATCTATCTATCTGTATACATACATACATGTAATTTTTCCCTCCAACTACTGTAATACTGACAAAGGTCTCATGAGTTACAAATATCATCTTTCCATGCAGGAATGTAAACGGTTCAACCTTAATAAGTCCCTTATGATTTCTCTTTGCTGTTTACCTCTTTATGTTCCACTTGAGTTTTGTATTTGAAAGTCAAATTTTCTATTCATCTCTGGTCTTTTCATCAAGAATGCTTGAAAATCCTCTATTTCACTGAATGACCATTTTTTTCCCTGAAGGATTATGCTCAGTTTTGCTGGGTAGGTGATTCTTGGTTGTAATCCTATCTCCTTTGCCCTCCAGAATATTATATTCCATGCCCTCGGTCCCTTAACGTAGAAGCTGTTAAATCTTGTGTTATCCTGATTGTGTTTCCACAATACTTGAATTGTTTCTTTCTGGCTGCCTGCAATATTATCTCCTTGACCTGGGGACTCTGTAATTTGGCTATAATATTCCTAGGAGTTTTCCTTTGGGGATCTCTTTCAGGAGGTGATTGGTGCTGTACAGTGCTCCTCTCCCAGCCAGGCACAATATACCTTTCTGATCAGCCATCCAGGTTGTCTTGGGGTGGAAATTTGTTTCACTCTGTCTTTTTGTGGGTTCTGCTGCTTTAGAATTTGTTTAAAGCCATTTTTTACAGGTATTTGGAGGGGTTTGGAGAGCTCAAGTAAGTCACTGCTTTCCCTCAGTCATCTTGGCTCCAACTTTCTGCGACCCCATTTTTTTGTTTTCTTGGCAAGCACACTGGAGTGATTTGACATTTCCTTCTCCAGTTCATTTTACAGTTGAGGAAACTGAAGCAAACAGGATTAATTGATCTGCCCTGAGTCACACAGCTAGTAAGTGTCTGAGGTCAGATTTTAACTCAGGAAGATGAGTTTTCCTGACTCCAGACCCTGCACTCTGCAAAGGATTTGAATAGGTTTCCAAAGAAGTTGTAAATGACCACCTGAAAACATGTTCTAAATCACTAAGAGCAAAACAAATGCAAATGCAAAACAACTCTGATTTCACACCATGCACACTTAAAAAGATGAAAAAATATGGGAAGAGTCAATGTTGAACTGTGGGAAGACAGCATAATGGTGTCCCATTGATGAAACTAAGAAGTAGTTTAGCCGCTCGGTTTTGCAGTTTGAAATTATGAAAGAAAAGTGACTAATGTATTTATACCTTTGACCCAGTGATACTTCCTTCTCATGATTATAGAGAGCAAATATTTCAGAGCAAAATTTTTAGTAGTGGTTTTCCATTAATTTTGCAAGCTTCTTGATTGGTTCTTCATAATCCATCCTGACTATAATCAAGGATTGTCAACAAAGTAGAGGCCCATTGCTTGGGGAACAGCTGGAAGAAATAAGGGTATATGAATGAAGTATTAATATCATTGTACAAAAAGAAATTATGAATATGAGGAAATTAGAGAAACATGAAAATAATATGAACTGATTCAGAATGAAATAAGTAGGACCAAGAGAATGATATGCAGAATGACTACATATTTTGTGAAAAGGTAACTAAAAGGGAATTTTAATTATACATTCATAGGCATATATTCTTACAGAAATCTGCATGTCTGTCACTAAAAGCTTCAATGCTAACCACAATGTCAGGTAAGTTTCAGTCAGAGGAGAGGGTTCTATTCTTGACTTAGTTACTTCAATTTTGCAACTTCAGAAATGCTACATCAGACAAGTTTCTCTGGATCTATTTTCACATTGGTAAAGACAAGATTTCATCATCTCTAAGGTCACTTCCAGCTCTAAAGTTATGATTCTTGAATGACATGATAACACTGATGTCATATTTATTCTCTGTACTATGTACCATATCCATGTGACCTGCCACTGGTAATGTGTCCCCTCAGCCTCCCTGTCACATAATCATTTCTTTTTCTTTGTTGTAGAAGCAGATGTCATTCATATTTAATAAAAGAACAATTATACATCCCATTATTTGCTCACATAAGTGTTTAGTTGGATATTATCTTTTTAAATGCTAGTTTCTCCCAAAAATTACGTGTGGCTTAAACTCACTCACACACACACACAAATATAAGTATGTACACATATATATAAACACAGAGGAAAAACATAAAATATGGAGTGGGTTTTGTATTATAATGTTGAAATATGAAAAATATATGCATCATCTATAAACATTATATATAAAATCTTAGTTGATGCAAATTGATCAATTTGTGTAGCAGTTCCTCTTTCCTGAAATAGCTAATGTGAGATTTCTGGTCAGTGAGAGCCATATCTCTTTGTCTTTTGCAGGCAGTTGTATTCACCATCTGTTCAAGCTGAAATAATTTTTCTTATCTGAACTAGCAAGAAATAAAGTCATATATGAAATCTTTGTCTATCAGGAGACTTCTTCCATCACTTTTAAGTGATGAACTTTTATAGCTGCCAGTCCAATTTTTACCTGCCATATTCTTATATCAAACTATGAGCATTTTAGTAGAATTATGGGGTATACTGAAGATTTATAACAAGTAAAACCCATCTTTGGTTTTATTCACATGACATCACAATTGGCCAAAAAAAGAAGCAAAATATTTATTCCATCAATCATGTTTCTGTCTAAACGATACAAAACAAATAGACTGATTTTTCCCCCATTTTCTCTGATATGACTAGTGGTTCACTGAATTAATTAACTCAGTTCTTTGTCGTGAATATGTTACAATCACAAAAGAATTCCATAGAAATGTGATATATTGTCATGTAACTATATTGCTAAATTTATTTGATGAAATTCTGATAATTTCTACCTCCTAAGGTATAAAATAGATTTTCCTTTTTTCCCACCACAAAGAAAGATGCCCTGTCTAGAGTCAAGATTGTGAGGAATTTCTTATAGATGGTGAAGTCCTCCAGATCCAATAATTTGAAGATATCCTTGAGCTGCTGAATGTCTTGCCCTTCCTTGTCTCTCCCCCACAGATCCCACTAGGAGCCAGAGGGCAGAACAGAGCCCTTTCCTCCTGCCTCAGCCCAACTTCCCTGTGATCATCTCTTTTCTACAGACTTCCTGCTAATACCTCCCTCTACTTTTTTCCTCCTTAACTGGATAGCACTTTCTTATCCTCACCCCCATAAGAGGGATTCTGAAGCATCTTATACATTCCTATCCTCAAACCAACTGCCCTCTTTCAAACAGTTCCTCCAGTTTCCTGGCTGCCAGGCAGTTATGACTTTTCAAGCCACTTGAATGAGCAAGGAGTTCATAGCTACAGCTTTTCACTTACCATCTAAACTGTCATCGTGCCTTAAAGAACACTGAGACTTATCATCTACTAAATCTGGACACTGACATCTGCCCTGCTGATGAAGCTTTCTACATGATATTGAGAACAAGGGTTACCTTGCTTTTATATTTGTATCTCCAGCATTTAGTGAAACACTAGTTGCCTACATAGTAGGAGACCTGCATGGTGGGTATGGGGAGGCTCCATCACACTGGCAATTAGTGTGTGTGAAATAGTGGCATAAAATGACTCATCACAAAGAAGTAGGTAAGTTAGTTACATATTGAATAAGGGCTTACTTAGTGGCAATATGTTACTCTTGTACCCACTTAGAGGAAGACCCCCAGTATGCATATACCTATGCATATATCTATCGATGACTTATAGGACAGGGACACATAGATATGTTGCAATCTTCTGCACTCAATGAAGTGTACACGTCAGTGATACCATTAGACCCATTGAAAAAAAATAGAGAACGAATTGTCAGATGAGGTTGTGAGAAGGGGCGAAAAGAGGGCTTGGGAAGGTTAAGTGATTTCCCTCTAAGGGGTTTAGAAAAATATTCAATTTTAACGGAGCCTTCTGCAGTTGTCTATCTCTGTTAGCTAGGGATCTCCCTGTCACTGGATACATTCAACTAGAGTTCTATCAGTGATATAGAGAGGATTACTGAATTGGGTACCAGGAGGGATTTATGTGACCTTCCAATTCTAAAATTCAAACTAATTTGTATTGTAATTGATCTCTTTCAACATCACATCTTACTAGTTATCTCTAAGTTTAAAAGAACAAAATAACAAACCTAGAAAGTAATATGTTGTTTTGTTGTTTCCTAATACTTGTGAAGCCAACTGGAAAATCTGGAGACTTTGCAAAAGCATGACTGGAATCAGATTCTGGAAGGAAATACCAGCATTTCTCTTTTATATCTTCTTATGTTTAGAGACTGAGGATTTAACTGATAGAATAGCTGGTGGTTCTCACTTTAAGGTTCTGGATTTGATTTGAGGGAAAAATAAATAATCTGTCCTTCTTGCCTGTTAGAATGAAATGCTATACTACTGGGAAATTAGTAGTTTATTACATTCTCTAAGTGCTCTTTCACCCGTGGGGGGCAAAAAAAAAACAACAGCTGAAAATCCTGAACAAGGAGACTATTTTAAATCAAGGTCTAGTAAAGATTCTCAAAAAGGTAATGTATATAGTCCTTATTTTCATTAAAGAACAGAATGGGAATTAAAGAAATCTATACAACATGTGCAAATATCCTCTAAATTCTCTATCCTTTCTTTTATGTGCCAGGGTGGTATGGAGGTAACCCTAGGATGTCAAAGAGTAGGTCAACAGAAAACAAGCTCTGAGAGGTCCTAATATCCTGGAGGATCTCTTAATGTCCCTATATTTGAAGCATTTCTTTCTTGGCAGTATATTCTTGACATCTTTCATTGTAGTCCCAGTCTAAGTAAGTTCAGGAGGACCTAACCATCACCAGAATTTTGACAAACAGGTGGTATTCTAAATTGCAGCAGCAATTTAAGGAGATAATCTCTGAAAGCATCAGTGGGTGGGTGCAGGTATGGAACTGGGATCTGTATCAGTGTTTGGATTACCCATATCAATGAAATTGCAACTCTTTCAAAGTATTGATGCTTACCATAAATACCGGAATCTTCAAATTATATTAAATACAATAAGTGGAAAAAAGATATAACACAAAAGTATGTTTATATCATCTACTTGATATCTTTACAAAAGCATTTTCCCTAATCTCACCACATAATTTAGGGATTAACACTCCATAGAATTTTGAAAATTCCTGCCTTATTTAATTTTCTTACTTTTTATCAGCAAAAGTGATTATTCAAAACCCTATAGAATGTTGGCTAATTAGGAGAGATGACCTATGGAGATGACTCCAAAATAAAGTATTCTTTTTGTGAATTCACCCACTTCCATCTCAACTGTCTGTCTCTTAATATCACTTTTACCACCTAACCTTTTCTTGAAAGTTTATCGCATTTATATTTCAGAAGTTATTAAGGCTTAAAACTGGCTAAAACATTTTGGGACCAATGACTTTGTTCAACTCTGTCTCACTTAAATCCAGTTTTCACAGAGGAGTCATGACAGTACTCTGTGATGTCTTTAATCCTCTTTGAAAATGAAGGATAAACAACAGCAACAACACCCTTCAGATAGATGGAGGGTGGCTTGTGTAGTAGTTAAAGAATTGGACTTTGCAAACAGACACATACACACGTGATGTAATTAACTACAATGTTTTTTGGGGAGGGAGTGCAGTAGCAACTGAGTCTATCAGCAAAGGCTTCATGGAGAAGATGGTGCTTGAACTGTATTTTGAGGGAAGAAAAGGATTCCATGAAGTAGAGAAAAGAAAGGAGAATACAATGGGAATGTGAGATGGTCTGTGTAAAGTTTTGAAGAAGATGAGTAATGGAATGTTGTATGTGAGCAGCAGAGACAAATCTCTTTAACATAGATGCATTATACACAAGTTTGGGAATAAGGGGAGTTCAGGCATTTGTAAATAAAGAACATTACACAGGTATACAGTTTTCTTAAGGAGTAAGCTGTAGGTAAATGTCTGTTTAGTTTTTGTTCTTCATAATCTGACACAAAGCTATCTATCTAGCCTCGTTAATTTCCATCTCACACTCTGTGATCCAGACAAGCTGGCTTCTCTGATGTTTATATGACACTCTCCAGCTCTTATGTCTGTGTCTCTACTATGGTTTTCCTCTGTAATTTTGAAATAGCATTAATGACTCCATTTTACCTTTATTCATCATTTTGTGGAATTAAGTCTCAAAGTCACCTGAGTTTGGAAAAGTAACAAGATTACTCCCCCCTCCTAAGAGTCACCCAATTTAAGAATGTCATAAAACAACCACTCTAGGCCCAGCATCTACCCACTGTGCCATCTAGATAATAGTTATGATAACAATAATAGCAACAACAACCATAACAGATAGCCCAAACAATATAAGACTACTTAAATCCAAGCATAGCCTTCAACATACTGTTTTAATGATGTTATAACTGTTTGGGGAGAAAGAATGCAATGGATCTAAAGTTACTCATGTACATTTCAGATTCAATAAAATGCTTTTCTTTTCTTCCTTAAATATCTAGTTTAAGGATGGTAAAAAACACTTTACACAGTTATTTTCAGGTCCATACTCTCTTTCCTGACTATTACTTCCATATATTTCTCATCTCCCTCATTCTAATGCAAGCTCTTTGAGGTCAGGGACTGTCTTTATCTTTACATCCTCAATACTTAGAACAAATTTTAAGGGATTACATGCTTTCATTCATTCATTCATTCATTTAATCAGTCTCTTAGACTTTGCAGAAGTAAAGAGAATAAAAGTATCACAGGGAAGACAAAAGGTCACTGACGAGTAAAGAAACAAAACTGTTGGACAAAGGAGAAATATATTTAAGGAAGAAAAAATGCATTCTATTGAATTTGAAATGTACATGAGGAACTAGATCTATTACATTCTCTGTCTAAAACTACGTCATCATTAAATATAGCATAATGGAACCTGTGCTCAAATTTAAAGATCTTATATTGGTGTGTAGCCTCAATAGAAAGAGCATTGAATTCTAGTTTCAGCTCTGCCAGTAACTAGTTATTATTCTTGAGTAAATCACTCCACATCTTGGGACTTTCAGTTTCCTCATCCTTAAAATGTATGGATTAGTCTCGGCTACTTCTAGATTCCCTTCCACCTCTGCAATTCTATAATTATATATGTAATTGTAAAATTAAGCTAGCTATAAATTTGGCCTTTGGAAGGAGATCAGAGTTTATATGATACTGCAGCAAAGATGACTTGATTTCTTAAGACCCTGTTAAGACTGTAAAAAGAAGTAATTAAATTACCCACTATTCCCAAGTAATTTAAAAAATGAATTTATTTTTCCTTAAGTTAATTAGTCGAGTATGGTACATATTGATTATATTTTATATTTGAGCTAAATAGAAATTCACTTTAAAGGCTATTTGGATCAAGAAAAAGGGGGAAAGAACTTCACTGGCAATTTAGCAGAGTGTTATGTTGGATCACATTCCATACAGTACAGCAATGAGTTCCTTCAAGGATGACATTTGCTGCTGAATTAATGTATATGATAAAATAACCTAAAGTAATTAAACAGAAACATATTCAAATCATAAAGTTATTTGAGAATATGACTAAAAACTCCCCAAAGCAATTTTAATTTAATTAGGAGAGGCTGTATGTCTCATTATGTTGGTAATAGGAAAGAGAATATGACCTCAAGTTTATCAGTTTATTCCAAAGGCCCCTGTTGGTCATCCTTTAGCAGTCTGACCAAAGAATGTTTGTATGCTTCATAACACTTGCCTTCTTTTATCTGGGGTTAATGAAGAAAGGCGGGTAGCACAAAGAGACTTCAGGTTCCATGATACCTTGGGAAACTGGGTCATGCTGTGGGGACCATGAACAGATACATGGGAGATCTCAAATCATGAAAAAAAATGTATAGGCCTGCTTTAGTACTAGCAATAATAATCATTAATATTAATATAGTTCTTTAAGGATTATAAAGGGCCTTTCATATTTTGAAGATAATTTGATTCTCACAAGTCTATGAAGGGAAATTAATTTATTGTCCCCATTTTATAGTTGGAAAAACTGAAGCTGAGAGAAGTTAAGCAAGTTGCATAAGATCACATAGTTAGGAAGTGTCAGAAGCAGGATTCAGACTCTTGTCTTTCAGGCTCTAAGACCAGACCTCTATCCATTGTACCACTTAGTTACTTCTAGGTATCCTTTTATCTATTAATCTCTACAATGGTCCATCTTCAATTAAATGACAATTGACACATAAAGCTTTAATAGTTACAAAGAATTTTGTATGTATTACTACAACAATCCTGTGAAGTAGGTTTTAAGACTATAGTTCTTATTTTATGAACCTTTTCCTGCCTAACCTCCATTTTTTAAAACCCCCAAGTTTCCTTCAATATTCACTTCAAATGCCACCATTGACCTGAAGCTTTCCTGATTCCTCTCAGCTCTTAGTGTCCTCCCTCCCAAAACTAACTTGTATTTATTTTAAATCTGCACCATATATACTTATATACAAAAAATGTAGCCTCTACTAGAATGTAAGTTCTTTAGTGCCATTACCATTTCATTTTTGATAATTTATTTTTCCAAACTTAATTGTATTTTATTTTTTCTAATTACATGTAAAGATAGTTTTCAACTTTCACTTTTATAAGATTTTGAGTTCCAATTATTTTTCCCTCCTTTTTCTCCCACCTCCCCAAGATGGCATGCAATCTGATATAGGATAGGCATGTGCAATCATATTAAATATGACTATTTTATTTTTGTAATTGTGTCTCCAGCATTTAATACCATGCCTAGCAAAAATAAGGAGCTTAATAAATGCTTTTTGATTCTTTGGATGAGGATATTGAGGCTCAGAGACATTGAGCGATTTGTCCATAATTGTGCAGTAAGTAAGTGCTGGAGAAAAATTTGAGCCCAGGTCTTTCCACTATAAGACTAAGGTGCTATCCATTTATGCTTTTCCATTTAAAGTCTTAAAGTTCACGACAGTAGTTAAGTTTATATTTTGTTATGATGGGTTTTTGTTTATTTGTTTTTACCTTGTTCACTAGCCATGTCCCTCTGAGATGAGTATTTATCTGGACCTTACTAGAATTAAAGGGTAGACATCTCCTAGTGTTACTGTTGGCTTATTAGATAAGCAAGTGCAGAGATTGAGAGCTTTTTTCCAAAGACTATAGAGATGTGACATAATTATTATATTAGTCTGTTTTAGAAAAAGAAAGCTCCTTTCAACAAAAAAGATATATACTAAACGTGGGTCTCTAGGGCAGGTTATTAAAAAATTAATACTTATTTGAACAAGAATTATGGTCATAATGATGCAATAAAAATGACAATATTACTAAAATTAATTTAAAGATTTGATGTTGTGTCAATTAAGCTACTAAATGGATATTTTAAATAACTTAATAAAATAATAATGAACATTTGGAGGAACAAAATATATAGTATAAAGGAAAACAATGAAAAAATGTAAGAATGAAAAACATAGTATTTACAGACTTCAAAGTATATAATGAAACAGAAATCAACAGAAGTATTTGATAATGGTTAATTTTTTTTTAAATATGTAAACCAGTAACAGAATGCATAAGGAGTAATCAAAAATAATTGAGCCTAATGCTTGATTACTTTTGCAAACATAAATTACCCAGCAAAGAACTTCCTATTTGCTAAGAATTGCTAAGGAGTCAGGAAAGCATTCTGGCAGAAACTAAGATTTAACTAATAACTTATGCTATAGTCTACAGTAAATCAAAAATGAATATTTGGCCTTAATATTAAATATCATATCACGAAAAAAACTTTCAAAAGAAGCAGATTGTAAACATTTCACATTTATATGTAGGAAAATTCTTTTTTTTTCAATTTTTTTTTTGTAGGAAAATTCTTAACCAAACTAGATGGATCTGCTGAGAAAGGATAAAACAGATAACTTTGGTTGTATGAAATTGAAGAGTTTTTGCTTAAAAGAAACTTGGCAAGTATTTATTAATACATATATATTTATATGTCTGCATGTATATAGTACATATAGACATATATAGAAAACTTAGAAATATTTTAGAACAAAAGCCATTGTCAAAGGATATTATTCCAAACTATTAACAACCATAAAAAAGAATGCTCTATATCACTAATAAGAGAAATACAAATCAAAACAGCCTTGTGAGTTTATCTTACACCCTTCAAATTATAAAAAAAAATGTTAACAGGTTGCAGTTAAATGTTGGGAGGTGTGTGGAGAAACAAGCATGCAAATGCATTGTTGGTGGAGCTTTGGCATCATATAATTGTTGTGGAAAACAATTTGGAATTATGCAAATGAGAAGGATAATGAGATTTTACGTCATTACCCTAACCAAAGTCACATAGCTTGTCAGGAGCACAGCTGAGTCTCTAGATTCAGGTCAGTCATTTCAAAATTGTCTTAAATTAGTATTAAATTATTGTTCTGAATGGCAATAAAATCAATCAACAAAATTTTTAGTATGGAATGATATTTAATAATTTAAATATCTATGATTTTATTGGTTTAAATAAAATTACTTACAAATTAAAATAAAGCAAAATAAATAAACTTGTGCTTATTTTATTTTAAAAGTTTTTCTTTTTGAATGTATTTTGCTTTTTATACCAAAATCACTTCTTAGGAGTTTTCACTACTATAATATCTCATATAATTAAATTGTAAAAGACAATCTAGAAAAACTGGCTAATACAATAACCATGACTGACAGACTATCGTGTTCTCTGTGGCCTTTGTACCATGAAGAAAGAAGATTGTCATCCGAGTTCTCAGAAATAAGGATTGATTTTTTGCATTTGAAATGGATTCTGTTGCCTTTTTTTGTAATCTCAATTTACATTATTAAAGTTATTATAAGTATTATTCTACTAGTTTTGCTTTGTTTTGCTCTGCATCTGCTTATAGCAGTAAGTATTCTAGGATTTCTTTGAATTCTTCACAGTTGTTATTCTTTATATGCCAAAGGTAATTCATACCATTCATATGCAACAGTTTGACCAGCCATTTCCCAATCAGTGGATAGATAATCTACTTTATTTCTAGTATTTTGACTGGAACAAAAAATAGTGTTTTGAATATTCTGGTATATATGGGACATTTATTTTTATTTAAATCTTTGAGATTGCAGTACAGGATTAATGGGTCAAAAACTTAGTTTCTTTTATGTTACAATCTTTTCTTTTCAGATTACAGCAAATTCATAGATCTATCAACAGATTGTTACTCTGCCCATCTTTCCAAGGCACCTTCAAGATGGACTTTTCCCTTTTATTATCTTTGTCAACTTGATGGGTGAAAGATGATTCCTCAGAGTTGTTTTAATTTGCTGTTCTCTTATTTCTTAAAGGTTTGAAGTAGGCAGCATGGTGTAGTGCAAAAACTTCTGAATTTGGAATCTTGGAACTTAAGTTCAAATCAAAGTTTTGATGGTGACTACAAATATGACCTAGGGCAAACCTGTCTGGGCTTCAGTTTTCTTTTCTGGTGAGACTAGATGACCTCCATGGCTCTTTGAAGTTCTAGATCTGTTATCTTAGGAACAAGTTTTCAAATGGTTATTGATAATGTCCATATCATCTTTTGAAAATTACTCATATGACATCATATATGTATAAATACTCATTGGCAGTTATTTGTTCTAATTCTTTAAAGATTTAGGACATCAGATTTGTATTAGATCTCACTGGTAATTTTTTCCTCCAATTTATATCTTCTCTTTTTATTCTATCTGCTTTGACCTTTATCGTAAAGAAAGTTTTATATTTTATATATTCAAAATTGTCTACTTTCTGTTTTGCAAACTCTTCTTGAATTGGATATAAGTGAAGCAGAGCTATACAGAGTCATCAGTATCTGTGTTTTGATTGATTATCTATTTGGAACTTATTAAGGTACAATAGAAAAATATTTATAGAAGTCTTATCATTCACCTCACTGCCTTCTGCTTCTAGCAGTTTTTAAATAATAAGGAGTTCTTCCCTTAGTAGTCTGTATTCTTGACTTGTTGAACATAACAATACTGAATTTGTTTGCTTCCAGGTCTTAGTTATTGAGACAGATCCACCAATGTATTTGTCAATATTACATCCAATGCTACCGTTTTGATCATTGTCGTTTTTAATTGGGATCTCTTAATGGCACCTAATTTCTACTATTTAAAATTATTTTCCATTAAATTCATAAGCTCCTTTAAACTTTGTTTTTCTAAATGAAGTTTATAAGTGTTTTATCTCTATAAATTAAACTCTTGGCTATTTGATTTGTCTCTAACTGAATCTGCATATTAATTAGGTACTATCCTTATATAAAAATTAGTTGCAGTTTAGTCATAAACAACAAATATAGTGCTGATTTTTTAACTTCCTTAGTTTACATAAAGGTTTTTAGTCTTGTATGTTTCTTTTTATTTATTTATTTTTAATTAATTTATTTTGATTTATCAATAATCACTTCCATATGCTTTTGAGTTTAAAATTTTTCTCCCCCTTCCTCCCTAACACCCTCCCCAAGATAGCACACAATATGGTATAGGCTATACATTTACATTCATATTAAACATATTTTCACATTAGTGATGTTATAAGTAAAAATTAAAACCAATACGAGGAACCATCAGAAAGAGGAAACAAAACTCAACAGAAGAGAAAAAAAATAGCAATTCGATTTCCATAGTTCTTTCTTTAGATGTGGATAGCATTTTCCATCACAAGGCCTCTGGAGATGTCTTAAATCCTTGTGTTGCCAGGAAGGGTTAAATTTATCAGTATTACTCATCACACAACGTGGGTGTTAATGTGTACAACATTCTCTTGGTTCTGCTCACTTCACTCAGCATCAGACCATACAAGTATTTCCAGGTTTTTCTGAAGTCAGTCTGTTCATCATTTCTTATAGCACATTAGTATTCCATCACATTCATATACCACAACTTGCTCAGCCATTTTCCAGTTGATGGGCATCCCCTCAATTTTCAATTCTTTGCCACCACAAAAAGAGCTGCTATGAATATTTTTGTACATGTAGGTCCTTTTCCCGTTTGTGTGCTCTCTTTGGGATATAGCCCTAGAAGTGCTATTGTTGGGTCAAAGGGTACGCACATTTTTATAGCCCTTTGGGCATAGTTCCAAATTGCTCTCCAAAATGGTTGGATCATTTCACAGCTCCACCAACAATGCATTTACCTCTTCATGTTCCACTCAAGTCTTGTATTTGAAAATCAAATTTTCTATTCAACTCTGGTCTTTTTATCAAGAATGCTTGAAAGTTCTCTATTTCACTGAATGACAATTTTTCCCCCTGCAGGATTATACTCAGTTTTACTGGATAGGTGATTCTTGGTTGTGATCCCATCTCCTTTGCTCTCCAGAATATTATATTCCACGCCCTGCAGTCCCTTAATGTGGAAGTAGCTAAATCTTGTATTATCCTGATTGTGTTTCCATAATACTTGAATTGTTTCTTTCTGGCTGCTTGTAATATTTTCTTCTTGACCTGGGAACTCTGGAATTTGGCTACAATATTCCTAGGAGTTTTCCTTTGGGCATCTCTTTCAGGAGGAGATCTGTAGATTCGTTCAATTTCTGTTTTGCCCTCTGGTTCTAAAATATCAGGTCAGTTTTCCTTGATAATTTCTTGAAAGATGATGTCTAGGCTCTTTTTTTGATCATGGCTTTCAGACAGTCCAATAATTTTTAAATTCTCTCTCCTGGATCTATTTTCCAGGTCAGTTGTTTTTCCAATGAAATATTTCACATTATTTTCTAATTTTTCATTCTTTTGGATTTGTTTTACAGTGTCTTGATTTCTCATAAAGTCACTAGCTTCCAATCACTTTATTCTAATTTTTAAGGAAGTATTTTCTTCAGTAATCTATGGGACTTCCTTTTCCATTTGGTCAATTTTGCTTTTTAGGGCATTTTTCTCCTCATTGGCTTTTTGGACCTCTTTTGCCATTTCGGTTAGGCTATTTTTTAAGGTGTTGTTTTCTTCAGTATTTTTTTGAGTCTCCTTCGGCAAGTTGTCGACCTGTTTTTCATGATTTTCTTGCATCACTCTCAGTTTTTCCTCTACTTCTCTTACTTGCTTTTCAAAATCCCTTTTGAGCTCTTCCAAGGCCTGGGACTGATTCATATTTTTCTTAGAGGCTTTGGATGTAGGAGCTTTGGCTTTGTTGTCTTCTTCTGGTTGTATGTTTTGATCTTCTTTTTCACCAAAGTAAGATAATATAGTCTGACTCTTTTTGCGCTGCTTTCTCATGATCCTGGCCAATTACTGGACTTTTAAATTCTTTGTAAGGTCTGCTTCCAATGTGAAGAATGTACTGTCCCATCCTTTGGGGGTTTGTACAGCTGTTTTCAGAGGTACTTCTAGGAACCTGTAAATTTTCAGTTCTTCCAAGGTGGTATGATAAGGGGCGAGGTGTTTCTCTCCACTGCCACAACAAGCTCCACTGCACCAGCGTTCCTCCTCGCCCCAGGACCACCCCTCAGAACTGTGACCCAGATCCGAGCACTGGTAAAGCAAGAGATTCCTGCCTCAGCACTGGCAAAGAGATCCCTGCAATCCCCTTCTGATCAGCCACTCAATTCCCCCTCAGTTTGTGGGCCACAAGCTCAGGAAAAAGTCACAGCCCCGGGCCACGCTCGAGACTTGGGGCTGAGACCGAGCTCCTCTCTCACTGCAGTCACAGACTTTTCCCACTGACCTTCTAAGTTGTCTTTGGCGTTCAGGGGTGGAGATATCAGGAAACTACCACAGCTGCCCACGATTCAGTCCTCTGAGGCCTGCTCCAGGGCCAAACTGCACTCCTCTCCCTGCCTGGCACGATTTACCTTTCCAATCAACCATCCAGGCGGTCTTGGGCTGGAAATTTGTTTCACTGTCTCTTTCTGGGTTCTGCTGCTTTAGAATTTGTTTAGAGCCATTTTTTTAGGTATCTGGAGGGCTTTGGGAGAGACCTCAAGACAGTCACTGCCTTCCATTCGCCATCTTGGTTCCACCCCCCGGCATAATTCCATGTTGGCCATTCTGATAGGTGTGATGTGGTATCTCAGAGTTGTTTTGATTTGCATTTCTTTAATCAATAGTGATTTAGAGCATTTTTTCTTATGATTATAGATGGCTTTAATTTCTTCATCTGAGAACTGTCTGTCCACATGTTTTGACCATTTATCAATTGGGCAATGTCTTGTATTCTTATAAATTTGACTTAATTCTCTATATATTTTAGAAATGAGGTCCTTATAAAAGAGACTGGTTGTAAAAGTCCTTTCCCAATTTTATACCTTCCTTCTAATCTTAGTTGCATTGGTTTTGTTTGTGCAAAAACTTTTCAATTTAATGTAATAAAAATTATCTATTTTCCTTTTTGTAATGTTCTCTGTCTCTTGTTTGCTCATGAATTTTTCTGTTCTCCATAGATCTGACAGATAAACTATTCCTTGCTCTCCAGTTTGCTTAGAGTATCAGCCTTTATATCTAAATCATGTACCCATTTTGACTTTATTTTGGTATATAGTGTGAGATTTTGGTCTATGCCTAGTTTCTGCCATACTCTTTTCCAGTTTTCCCAGCAGTTTTTTTCAAAGAGTGGGTTTTTATCCCAGAAGCTGGTTTCTTAGGGTGTATCAAATAATAGATTACTATAGTCATTGACTACTGTGTCTTGCATATTTAACCTATTTCACTGATCCACCACTCCATTTCTTAGCCAGTACCAAGCAGTTTTGATGATTGCTGCTTTATAATACAATTTAAGATCTGGGATGGCTAGGCCACCTTCCCCTGAATTTCTTTTCATTAGTTCTCTTGATATTCTGGACCTTTTGTTCTTCCAAAGGAATCTTGTTATTATTTTTTGTAACTCTATAAAATAATTTTTGGTAGTTTGATTGGTATGGCACTGAAAAAGTAAATTAGCTTAGGTAGAATTGTCATTTTTATTATATTAGCTCAGCCTACCTATGAGCAACTGATGTTTTTCCAATTATTTAGATCTGACTTTATTTGTGTGAAAAGTGTTTTATGATTGTGTTCATATAGTTCCTGGGTTGTTTCAGTAGGTAGACTCCTAAATATTTTATAATCCCTAAAATAACTTTAAATGGAATTTCTCTTTCTATCTCTTGCTGTTGGGCTTTGTTGGTAATATATAGAAAGCTGATGATTTATGTGGGTTTATTTTATAGCCTTCAACTTTGCTGAAGTTGTTTATTATTTCAAGTAGTTTTTTACTTGATTCTCTGGGATTGTCTAAGTATAACATCATGTCATTTGCAAAGAGTGATAGCTTTGTTTCTTCTTTGCCTATTCTAATGCCTTCAATTTCTTTTTCTTTTCTTATTGCTAAAGCTAACATTTCCAGTACAATGTTGAATAACAGTGGTGATAATGGACATCCCTTGTTTCACCCCCAATCTTATTGGAAATACTTCTGGTTTGTCCCCATTACATATTATGCTTGCTGAAGGTTTTAGATAGATGCTATTTATGATTTTAAGGAAGACTCCATTTACACCTATGCTCTCTAGTGTTTTTAATAGGAATGGGTGTTGTATTTTGTTAAAAGCTTTTTCTGCATCCATTGAGATGATCATGTGGTTTCTGTTAGTTTTGGTGTTGATATGATGAATTATGATGATAGTTTTCCTAATATTGAACCAGCCCTGCATTCCTGGTATAAATCCTACCTGGTCATAGTGTATTATTCTTGTGATAAGTTGCTGTAATATATTTGGTAACATTTTGTTTAACGTTTTTTGCATCTATATTCATTAGAGAAATTGGTCTATAATTTTCTTTCTCTGTCTTGACTCTTCCTGGTTTAGGTATCAGCACCATATTTATATCAAAAAGAATTTGGTAAGACTCCTTCTTCACCTATTTTACCAAATAGTCTACATAGTATTGGAATTAATTGTTCTTTAAATGTTTGATATAATTCTCATGTAAATCCATCTGGCCCTGGAGATTTTTTCCTGGGGAGTTCATCAGTGGCTTGTTTCTTTTTCTGAGATAGGGTTATTTAAGTATTTTACTTCCTCTTCTGTTAATCTGGGCAATTTATATTTTTGTAAATATGGATCCATTTCACGAAGACTGTCCAATTTGTTGGCATATGGTTGGGCAAAATAATTCCTAATTGTTGTTTTGATTTCCTCTTCCTTGGTGGTAGCTTCACCCTTTTCATTCTTGATACTAGTAATTTATGTTTTTTTTTTTATCACTACATATAAGTCAATTTATATCTACCCCCTTTATGTATACTCCTTCAACATGGTAAAATAACAATACAGTTCTCAAGATTTGCAAGTGTCATCTTCCCTTTTAGGGATGTAAACATTTTGCCCTTATTAACAACATATTTTATCTTTCTGTCCCATTTACCTTTTTATGTTTCTCTTGAATCTTGTACTTGAAGATCACATTTTTTGTTGAGCTCTGGTCTTTTCATCAGTAAGGTTTGGTAGTCCCCTATTTCGTTGAATATCCATCTCCTTCCCTGAAAAATCACGTTCATCTGTGTTGGGTAGTTAATCCTTGGCTGCATTCCAAGCTCCTTTGCCTTTTGGAATATCATGTTTCATGCCCTACAGTCTTTTAATGTAGAGGCTGCAAGGTCCTGTGTAATCATGAATGTAGTTCCATGATATTTAAATTGTTTCTTTCCGGCTGCTTGCAGTATTTTCTCTTTAATTTGGTAATTTTGGAATTTAGCTATTATATTCCTTGGTGTGTTCAGTTTGGGATCTCTTTCAGGCAGGGAGGGGTGGATTTTTTCTATAGTTATTTTGCCTTCTGATTCTAGGACTTCAGGGCAGTTTTCCTCTATGATTTCCTGAAGGATATTGTCCAGGTTCTTTTTTTCATCATGACTTTCAGGTAGGCCTATAATTTTTAAATTGTCTCTCCTGGATTGATTTTCCAGGTCGCTTGTTTTATCCATGAGGTATTTTACGTTTTCATCTATTTTTTCATTTTTTTGTTTCTTTTTGACTGATTCTTGCTCTCTTATAGAGTCATTAGTTTCCATTTGTTCAATTCTAATTTTTAATATATTGTTTTCTTCTGTTAGATTTTGTACTTTCTTTTCCAATTGGTCAATTGTATTTTTAAGGGACTTGTTTTCTTCAGTGTCTTTTTTTCCAGTCGGCCAATTGTGTTTTTTAGGCACTTGTTTTCTTCGGTGTACTTTTTTTCCAATTGGCCAATTGTACTTTTTAAAGACTCTTCTACCTCTCTCATTTGACTTTTAAAATTGTTCTTGAGCTCTTCTAAGAAGGCTCTTTGGGCTTCAGACCAGTTCATATTCCCTTTTGATGTTACAGATGTGGGTTTGATGACAATGTTGTCCCCTTCAGAATTTCTGTCTTGATCTTCACTCTTCTCATAATATGAATCTATCGTATGTTTCTTTTTACTCCTGGTGTTTCTCTATTCCCTGGCCTTTAAAGAGATTATGCTCTCCTGCTGGGGAGCAGAGAGCACTGACCCAAGCTTCTTGTGTTGGGAGCCTAGGTCTTGGTCATTGGCTTTGTGTGCTGGGGTTTCTTATGTTGGCAATTGGAGGCTATAGGGTTCTGGCAGCTTACCTTGTATTGGGCTGGAATCAACAAGGCTGGGAATTTCAGGCAAATCTAGGTTGCCTGCTTTTCCTTTCCTTTAGCTTTGTTCAGCTCCTTTTAGATGGGCAGGGTGTTTATCTGCCTGGGGTCCCTTGCAGTGCTGCCTCCCTTAGTTCCATTGAGGCACTGGGAGACTCCTTTGCTGTAGAATGCTGAAGCACCTGGTGGTTTTCTGAGCTGATTTCCACCAGTTCCCCCACCCTCACTGAGGCATTTGGAGGTCCAGTTGTTGGTGTTTGCCTGCTCCACCACCTGGGCTTTGCGATCTTCTCCTGGTTGGCAGTTGAAGGATGTAGGGTTCCTACAGCTTACCTGGTGTTGGACTAGAATCAACAAGGCTGAAACTTTCAGACATCTCTAGGTTGCTTTCTTCAGCTCCTTTCAGATGAATGCTACAGGGTGCTTATCTGCCTGGGGCCCTTTGTAGTGCTGCTTCCCTTATTTTTGCTGAGGCACTGGAAGACCTGTTTGCTGTAGAATGCCAAAGCACTAGAATCTCCTCCTGGTGTGCTAAAGTGGGTCCTTCCACTAGCCGGCTGGGCGACTACTGATTCAGTACTGCTGCCCTTCCCCCAGGGTAAGAGGGGCCTTTCCCTTTAATCCCTGTAGCTGCCTGGGCTACTGCACTGCTGCACCCCATTTTTCTTCTGGTTCAGCTGTTCCAGGGTCTTTTCTTGGGTAATATTTTCTGGGTTTTCAGAGGTTGGTAGGGGAGGGTGAGAGCGACTACCTTTTTACTCCACCATCTTGGCTCCCGGACTGTATGTTTCTTTTGAAGTTAATAACTACATGTATATTTTGTAGTTTTTTAAATGTAATTTCATTTTCTATCATTTCCTTATTCCATCTGTCAACAAGCATTTATAAAGTGCCTACTATGTCCCAGACACTGTGCTAAGTAGTGGGGATCCAAAAATGGTAAAAGACAATCCTTGTTCTCAAGGAGCTTGCAATTTAGAGGAAGCGACAATACTCAAACAACTATGTACAAACAAGATATATAAAAGATACATTGGGAACAATCAACAGAGTGAAGGTATTAGTATGGGGAATCAAAAAAGTCTTTCTGAAGGTGGGGATTTAGCTGAAGCTTAAAGGAAGCCAGGTAAATTAGGAGATAGAAATGCAGAAGGAGAGAGTTAAAGGCATAGGGACAGCCTGGAGATGAAATGTCTAGGAATCTCTCTAGAAAATATGCAGTTAGTAGATACTGTGTTATATGCAAGAAACAGCAAGGAGGCCACCTGAATTGGAGTACATGATAGGGTTGGGAGATAAAAAGGAAGAAGAGTAGAAGCCCTAGCAAGGGGCCAGGAGGTTATGGAGGGCTTTAAAAGCCAAACAGAATTTTATATTTCATCTTGGAGGCAGTAAGGAGTCTCTAATTTGTCTAAATGGATGCAGGGACAGGGGTTAAACTTGTACTTTTTGGAGGATCAATTTGACAACTGAGTGGAGGATGAACTGAAATGCAGAGAAATTTGAGGCAACAGTATTTGAGTCAAATAGCAAAGGTATGAGGTAATGATGGTCTGAGTCAGACTAGTAGCACTCTCTGAGGAGAGAAACAAGTGAATATAAGAGATATTGTAAATGTAGAAAGTACAAGACTTGCAACTTATTGGATAATTCCTGTTTTTTCGTTTTGTATTTTTGTCAGTCATATACAGAAGGAATATGGTCATATTTTCCACTTATAACACTGAAATATTTTAAATTTGTTTATTTTATATCTCATTTTTATCTCAAATCTAATTCTATTGAATATAATTTACCACAAGTATTACGCTACCAAGTGAAAAACAAATCATTATCTTTGGATGAAAGATCAAGAGATTATATAGTTAGAGCTGGAAGGGACATCATAGGTCATCTAGCCCAATATTGTAATTTACAGATGAGGAAAATGAGGCCCATAAAGATTAAGTGATTTGCCCACAGTCACATTATAAGTGGCAGAAGTGGGATGGGATATAAACCCAAATTTTTTAAACTCTAGAATCAGGAAACTTAGAGGTCATTTAGTCTAAATATATACTTTTACAGATGAGAACAGTGGAAGCCAGGAAAGGTAAATGACTCACCTAAGGTTATACAGAAAAGAAATGGCAGAGCTGAGACTGGAATTGAGGTTTTTTTTATTCCAAATCCAGTGCCCTTTCCATTGTACCATGAAGTTTAATATGGTTTCTTGTTGATTGATTCTTGACATTTAAACTTCTAAATTTAACATTTTATATCTTGTATTCTTTCTGACCATCACCATAAATCTGCATTAGTTTCATTTTCTATTTATTTAAGTGGTTATGATAGGACATCTCTATAGAGTCATAGAAGTTTAGAACTGGAAGAAACTTAAAAATTGATGCAATCCAAACTTCTCATTCTATTGTAAGAGGGGGGAAAAGATGAAAACTGGAAAGACAACACTGTAAATTTTGGCTTATGGATATTCTATGAAGTATTAAATATAAATATCATTTACAAATATAAACATATATACAATATAGGTGGTATATAATACGTACATAAAATATAAATCCAGCAATTTGGAAGAATTCACTCCAGTTTACACTGAATTAATTAATTCAATTCTTCAAATAATCAACATATATTTATTAGATGCATACTGTGGCCATATTCTTCACACCATACTAGCTCTGATGGATGTGGAGGGGAAATTAGATATGTTCCCAGAAATTTGTTTGGGGAAATCAGCTATTGACACTTAAATATAAAATCATTGGATGTAGAGTTGGATGGGGCCCTCCATATCATCTAGTCTAGGAATTCTTAACTTCAGGTTTGCCTCATTTCTAAAACTTAGAGAGAACTGAGTCAAATTTATAAGAATACAAGTCATTCCCAAATGGATGGTCTAATTATATTACCAGGCAGTTTTAAAATGAAGAAATTAAAGCTATCTATAGTCATATGAAAAATGCTCTAAATCACTATTGATTAGAGAAATGCAAATTAAAACAACTTTGAGGTACCACATCACACCTATCAGATTGGCTAATATGACAAAACAGGAAAATGATAACTGTTGGAGAAGATGTGAGAAAACTGGAACACTAATGCATTGTTGGTAGAGCTGTGAACTGATCAAACCATTGTGGAGAGCAATTTGGATCTATGCCCAAAGGGATCTAAAACTGTGCATATTCTTTGATCCAGCAATACTAGTATACGATTTGTATCCCAAAGAGATCATAAAAAAGGGAAAAGGACCCACATGTACAAAAATATTTGTAGCAGCTCTTTCTGTGGTGGCCAAGAATAGGAAATTGAGGGATTCCCATCAATTGAGGAATGGCTGAACAAGTTGTAGTACATAAATGTAATGGAATACTCTTGTGCTATAATAAATGATAAGCAGGTAGATTTCAGAAAAAACTTGGATTTATATGAACTGATACTGAGTGAAGTGAGCAGAACCAGGAGAATATCGTACACAGTAACAGCAACATTCTCTGGTGACCAACTTTGATAGATGTAGCTCATCTCAGTAATACAATGATCTAAGACTCATGATGGAAAATGGAGAAAGAATTATGGAGTCTGAATGCAGATCAAAGCATACTATTTTCTCTTTTGTTGTTGTGTTTTCTTTCTCATGTTTTTTTTTCCTTTTGTTCTGATTCCTCTTTCACAACTTGCCTAATGTGGAAATATGTTTAATATGATTGTACATGTATAGACTTTGTCATATTGCTAGCTGTCTCAGATAGGTGGGAGGGGAGAGAAGGAAAAAAATTATAACTCACAGTCTTATAAAAGTAAATGTTGAAAACTGTTTTTACGTGTAATTGGAAAAAATAAAATACTATTAAGTGGAAAAACAAACAAAAGAAAACAACAACAACAACAAAACCTAATGCATTTGATGAGATGGAGGACCATCAATCCTCATCTACCCTCCTTCTGTGCCTTGAAGGTCCTCTCCCCACCCCCAGGTAGTAAAATTTGAGCTACTACTTATAAAGCCTAAGATCTGTTGGGCCATAATATCTGTTACACAAATGAACCCATAGAATTTTGGGATCTTTCTATCTCTTCTGTAGCTGAAAATTCTTTTATACGTCATTCCTCACTGAGTATACTTTGATCTCCTTGAGAGCAAAGCTTGCCTTGTTTTTTGTATTTGTACCCCAGCACAACTCTAACGGTACAAATACACATAAAAACAATTTAATAAATGTAGTTTCATTCATTTATTCATTCATTTGCTTATTCATTTATTTCTAGGTAAGGAAGCAATGCATTCTAGGCATAAAGGACAGTATATACAAAGCACCCTAAGTGAAAGGTGGAATGTTGTATATATGGTACAACAAAAGGAAGGAAGGAAATTAGCATTTGTTAAACATTTATTATGTGCCAGGAACTGTGCTGAACACCTTGTAAATATTATCTTGTTTGATCCTCACAGTAACTTGGTAGGTAGGGATTCCCATTTTACAGTTGAGGAAACTGAGGTTAAATGACTTAACCAAGGTCATGTTGCTGCTGTTTGTCCTTTGTTCTTGAAGAGGACCATGACATCAGGGAGGTGATGTCATGACATGCAAGTGAATTGGATTTAAGAGAGAGAGTGGGCTGTGTAGTCATCAGCTTCATTTTCTCTTCCAGAGCCACATGGGTCCAGTGGCCAGATATAAATCAGGAAAACTAGAGATGGCCTAGGATGTGGTGGAAGACCTTGGCCTTTTCAAAGTTAAGGTCTTTAACAGGTCTCAATTTGACCGAGGCAACTCCCATTCGGTGATTAAGGCTTAGTAAGAAATGAAGCAAAGAATGGCCTCTTTAAAAAAAATAGATCAGGGAGAACATGATTCTCTGGGTTTCTGGCCAAAATAGAAACAATTACTATATACATTTATTCTGAGCCAATCAGGGTCCAAACAGTGACTAAGTAGGGCTTGACTTGGGACCTATTATTGGCCAGTCAATGAGAGCCAGAGTGATTTGGGTTTAAGGAGTGGTCCTTAAGATACTGGAGTGGTTTGCCATTTCCTTCTCCAGTTCATTTTACAGAAGAGGAACTGAAGCAAACAGGATAATTTTTTGAAAGTAACAGTCAATAAGGAACTGAGTCTGGATTTGAACTCAGGATGATAATTCTTCCTGTACACAAGCCTGGTATTCTATCCACTGGGTCACCTAGCTGCCCCAAAGAATGAATTATAAAATAATATTTTGTATCAAAAATGACAAAAGAGATTGATTCAGACAAAACTGTGGAAGCTTGTATAAATTGGTTAAGGGTGAGGTGAGTAGAAGTAGGAGAACAGTTTATAGAGTAACCACAACCAAAGATGGAAAATGTGGATTTGGGAAGTCAAGAAAATAGTCAGTGACAGGGTTATTAAAATTAAAATAAAAGTATAAAGAGGATCAACAAAGCATTTTTTAAAATGAACAGAACAGAAGGAACTTCAAAAGGAAAACAAACAAACAAACAAACAAACAGGATAGCTTTGAAAGGAACAAGTTAAATTCATTCTGATTATTTTCCTAAAGTAATTTGTAGGAGAGATTCATGGTTTCACCTATGATCCTTGTTTTGCATTTTATTTTGCATATTGAATATATATTTTTAAATGAGTTATTCTTTAAGTTCAGAATAAACAAAAATGAGTGAGTTAGGATAGATAGAATCTTATCAATGGATTATAAAGCTATTGCACTAGTCCATCTGAGAAATGATAAGTCTAAAACAATGTCATAGAAGTGGGGAAAACAGTAAGTCGTGATTGAATTAAAGAATTAGTTTTCTGTTATTGAAAAAATTGGATTTCTTCATACAAAATTACTCTATCACTTATAAATTAGGTGGGAGGGGAGGAAGGTAGTGCTAACAGTAATCTTCAAACCTGGCATTGAGCCTGGAATTAAAAATAATAATAATAATTTTCACTTGTGATGACCAAAATAGAGAGCCTCTACTCTTCTTTGACAAAGAGAGAAATAAGTGTCATTAATTCCCTTGCTCTCATTCAAAGGCTGGGTTACCTCACGTCAGAGTATCTCAGTGGGGTTTTAGATAGATTTTTTGGGGGTAAAGTATTTTATTTCTTTTTTTAGGGGGATAGACTTTTTCTGTCTTATTTAGTATTTCATTTTTCCACAGTTATGTGCAAAAACAATTTTTAACATTTGTTCTTAAAACTTTTAGTTCCAAATTCTCTCCTATCCTCCCTCCCTACTCCCCTCCACTGTAAAAACTTCTTCTTGCCTCTTTTATGTGAGGTAATTTGCCCAAATCTACCTCTGCCTTTCCCTTTCTTCCAGTACATTTCTCTCTCCTTAATTTTTTTTTTTTAGATATTTTTTATATTCATTCACACCTGAGACTGTTGTCTATATATACTCCTATCTTCCCTAATAATGAGAAAGTTCTTATAAGTTACAAGTATCATCTTCCCGTGTAGGAATGTCAATTTCCCCTTTTTTGTTTACCTTTTATGATTCTCTTGAGTCTTGCATTTGAGAGTCAAATTTTCTATTCAGTTCTGGACTTTTTGTCAAGAATGCTTGAAAGTCCTCTATTTCTTTGAATATACCTTTTTTACCCTGAAGGATTATACTCATCTTTGCTGGGTAGGTGATTCTTGGTTGTAATCCCAGCTCCTTTGCCCTCTGGAATATCATATTCTAAGCCCTCTGATCTCTTCATGTGGAAGCTGCTAAATCTTGTGTTATCCTGACTGTGGCTCCACCATACTTGAATTTTTTGTTTCTGGCTGCTTGCAATATTTTCTCCTTGACCTGGGAGTTCTGGAATTTGGCTGTAATATTCCCGGCAGTTTTCATTTTGGAATCTTTCAGGAGGTGATCGGTGGGTTCTTTCAATTTCTATTTTACCATATGGTTCTAGAATATCAAAGCAGTTTTCCTTGAAAATTTCTTGAAAGATGATGTCTACACTCTTTTTTATCATGACTTTCCACTAGTTCAATAATTGTTAAATTATCTCTATTGGATCTGTTTTCCAGGTCAGTTGTTTTTTATCCAATAAGATACTTCATGTTTTCTTCTATTTTTTTTTTTCATCCTTTTGGCTTTGTTTTATTGCTTCTTGATTTCCCAAAGTCAATAACTTCATTTGTTCCATTCTAATTTTTAAGGAATTATTTTCTTCAATGAGCTTTTGTATCTCCTTTCCATTTCACCTGTTCTGTTTTTTAAGGCATTCTTCTCCTTACAGGCTTTTTGTAATTATTTTATCATTTGGATTAGTCTGTTTTTTAAGGTGTTATTTTCTTCAGTTTTGGTTTGGTTTGGTTTTTTGTGTGTGTGTGTGTGTGTGTGTGTGTGTGTGTGTGTGTGTCGCCTTTACCAAGGTGTTGACTTGTGTTTTTCATGATTTTCTTGCATCACTCTCATTTCTCTTTCAATTTTTCCTCTACCTCTCTTACTTGAATTTTCAAAATCCTTTTTGAGCTCTTCTATGGCCTGAGACTAATTCGCATTTTTCTTGGAGGCTTTTCATGTAGGAGCTTTGACTTTGTTATCTTCTCCTGAGTGTGTATTTTCATCTTCTTTGTCACCATAGTAACTTTCTATGGTCAGAATTTTTTCTATTGTTTGCTCATTTTCCCAGCCCATTTCTTGACTTTTAACGCTTTGTTAAAGTGGGGCCCTGCTTCCAGGTTTCAGAGTGCACTATCTCAAGGTTCAGGAGTTTTGTGCAGCTCTTTTCAAAGATACTTATAAGGACTTGTAAGTTTTCAGTTCTTCCAAGGTAGTATGATCTAAGAAGTGGTATTTACTTTTCTCCAGGCCTGTGCTGTGGTCTGTGAATGACCGCAAACACTCTCTTCTGCCCTGGAACTGTGACATTCCAGTGCTTTTACAAGCTCTGGTGTGATAGTGCTCCTCCTTGCATTGGGACTGCCACCCAGGACTGCGACCAGGATACAAGTACGTGCAAAGCAACTGAGTCCTACCCCCAGTGCTAGCAAAGAAATCCCTCTAATCTCCTTCTGACAAGTTCACCCCCTTATTGTCTGTGCTGAGTTTTCTGGAAGCAGCAGCTGCCATTGCTGATTCAGTGGCTCCTAAAGCCCATTCCTGGTTTGTTGGGGCCAGGGCTATGATGGCATGGCCTGTACTGGACTTTGCTCCATTCCCACCCAACAGACCTTTCCTGCTAACCTTTGTCAACCATTAACAAGTTTATTCTAAGAAAGACAAAAGTAGGCTGCATGTGCGTGTTTATTTCTCTCACAGCTTGTGAAATATGCATATAGAGATATGCATGGCAGCACATTGTGGAAAATGAGCCCAAGGACAGATAGACATAGGGGTTCTTATATCTTCAGAATAATTACTCTCATCCCTCCCTCCCTTCCTTGCTCAGGATGCCTGTGTCAGCCAACATTTTAGTCTCTATATGTGTTAACCATAATATGAGAAATGAATTTCTTAAGAGAATGCCAAGATATCAATTGAAATTATAGATCCAGAATGTCTGTGTTTCTTCTGTCATTAATATGACTGTATATATAGTATAACATGGCATAATATGCTGTGAAAGTTAAGAAAAAGTTCCATTATTCAAGATACTGTCTAGTTCAAGACATCCTGCTCTGGACATTCATAAACAGAAGAATGTTCCTGATCAGTTTCATCTGGCCTTGTAGTTGCTGACATAGGAAGGAACACTTTGACTTCACTCAGAGAGCAAAGCAAAGCATGTCTGTTATGCCAGAGCATACAAGGCATTATTGTAGTTTAAGCTCAGAGTGGGCCAGAATGTCTCTTCTGATTGGCCAATCCAGGTTTTACACCTTTCATAAGGTCTTGGGGGTTCAAAATGGCTTGGGGAGGGGTTCACACCTTGTAAGTTGTCTTTAGAGTCTGTGGGTTGAAAGGTTTGGGAACTGCCACTGCTGCCAGTGATTCAATTACTCTGAGGCTTGTTCCTGGTTTGCTGGATCCACCTCTCTACCCCACTCTGGTATGACCTGATCTGTACTGACCTCTTCTCTCAATCTGGTGCAACAGACCTTTCCTGCTGACCTTCTAAATTGTCTTGAACTGGAAAATTGTTTCACTCCATCTTTATGTGAGTTCTGCCACTCTAGAATTTGTTTAGAGTCATTATTTAAAGGTATTTGAATGGGTTTGGAGAGAATCTCAGGTGAATCCCTGCCTTTACTCTGCTATCTTGGCTCTACCTTTAGGATAGACATTGATCTAACTGCATCTTCATCTCAGAAATGCTTGTGTATCTGTACGTTTAGGGATGTTGGTAAGAACGATAATTTTAATTTCATTGGAATCATTTTTTATACTTTTTGTATGTCTGTGAAGAGCTTGGAATTTTCCTGAAAGCTAGTATGCTTACAAGTATTTATTCAATATCCTTTTCCCTTTGAAACAAAGACATTTATTTGAGTGGGGTTTAGTCTACCACATCATCCTGCAGCCACTGCTTAAAAGTTTGGAGAATTCTAGGATGGGAAAAAGGAATCAGGTGCAAAATTCTTTTCTCGGGTGGTTTTGTCAAAAAATCTGGTGAGGAACAAAGAAAAAGGTTTGTTTTTTTTTTCAGTACAGCATGTATTTAGGTCCTGAGACAAACCAGTGCACAGAAGAGAAAATAGGAAATCACACATGAAACTAAAACCAAGGATACACAATGAATACGTGATGAAAAGGTTCAGTTTGGTAAGAATATATTTTTTTCCTCTCATGGGTTTGCTTCCAATATATTTTATGTCAGTTTCATATAGAAAGAATTAAAAAATACACTGGGTAAAAACAAAAAAGAGCCCTTACCTAAGAAGAAAAAAGTGGTTTGTGGTGATTAAATAAATGTCTTTTTCTATAATTTATAATCAGTTAATTTGTTCTCCCTATAGAATTCCAAAACCTTCTGATTCATTTTGTGGTGTTGCCGTTTATCTTTTTAATTGTTTCCAGTTGAGATAAGGTAGACAATCTCAAAAAAAATCAACATGGCTGGTAAATTTGGACATCCATAGTCTTCCCTGTCCTACAGTGTTTCTACTTAGAGAGTGACCAAACATTAGGAGCTTGTTTGCCTTCTAATGGTGCCTATGGAATACATCCTAGTTACTAGCAGATGACTTTTTGCATTCAAAAAGGCATGTTTGTTTTCCTGCCCATCCCTAAAAGCTTGAAGACTGAATGTATGTAGACGAGTAGCTCTTTATTCACTCAGAGATCATAGAGCTAGAAGGAACATCAGAGGCCGTCTAGTACAGTGCCTTCATTTTATGAGGAAACTAACAGGAAGTCAAGGAGATTTGCCTCAAGTCACCCAAGTATTATGTATCAGAGGTGGGGTTTTAAACTTCCAACTTCTGACTCTAAAGCCAGTGCTCTTGCCACTGAACTATGCTACTGCTGCTAATAAGACAGAAAGAGAGATGGCTTCTCAGCCTCTTAGGCCAAGCAGTGAGAGGCATTGTGCTATAACATACAGAGAGCTAGCCTCAGAGTCAGGGAGAACTCCATTAAAGTGTTCCCCTAACATCTTGGTGCTGTGATCCTGGGTAAGTCACCTAACTGCTCAGTGCCCCCAGAAAGTTCTTAAGAATTAGCAGGGACAGCTAGGTGGCACAGTGTATAGAGCACTGGCCCTGAAGTTAGGAGGACCTGAGTTCAAATCTGACTTCAGACCAAACACTTGACACTTACTAGCTGTGTGACCCTGGGCAAGTCACTTAACCCCAATTACCAAAAAAAAACAAAACAAAACAACAAAAAAAGAATTCCCAGGGACAGGACTAATTTGCATTGTAAGAGGAAGTTGTTCACCTATGAGTGTCTATGCTGATGAAATCACAGACTAGTCCCCGCATACCCCCAACCCCTCACAAAAAATATAAAGCAAAGTTTTCTCAACTTAGAATTATGGAATTATATGACTTTAAGAACTGTGAGGACCCTTAAAATTCATTTTCTTCTACCCTTTTATTTCACAGATGAAGAAGCTGAGGGAAATAGTTTGTTCGATCTATTGATTTGCATTATTCTATTAACTAGCATCCTCCATAGACCTATATAAACCATGGTTAGAATCCATAGGGGCACCACATAATGAAAGCACTATTAAGTACATTGAAGCAGTAATGGCAATTTAGGAAGTAGTAGGAAGTAGGAATAGGAGAGGGTATAAGAAAAAGCAGCTGGAAGCAACAGTATCATTGAAATCCTCCTTCCTTCCCTTTGTTGGTACCCTAATGTTTCTTGCTTCTTGTTATAAGAAATAGACATTAGATTATAACTTATCATTTTGTTAATTGAACATTTCAATACTTTAAATGGATTTGTTACTTCATTCATTTGGATACATCCATGATGTAGGCTGCAATCCTTTTGATTTATCATATTGTGCAACTCTTGTCCATATCCTCCAATAAACTATACTGTTATGTTATACCCAATATTATGCCAGCCTTTCTCTAATTTTTTTAAATGTCATGGTTATTGGGCAATACTTAATTTGTCTTTCTCTTGCCCCTTATTTGTTACATTACCAGCTTACCTCCTTTATAATCAGGTATCTGATAGATAATATCTTTTATGCCACTTTTTACTTGTAACAATTATTAGTAATATTCTGCAGCCAACTTAATTCTGCCATATGCATCTTCTTTGTCCTTTAGGTCATTCATAATTATGTGTTTTTTAGTAGATTGTAGTATTTCATGATTTCCAGTTGTATAGCATCACTAGAAGAATACGGATGTTTTGGAGCTAGGTTTCATTTTAGGGAGAAGTTTAGTTTTATTAAAAATTTTCTACATTTTCCTATATACACTCCAGCCTACATTCTTCTTTTTATTCAGTTCTGGACCCAGCTCATTGTCTGACCTTGGTGTCTATATAGAGATTATTATGATGAGAGGACTGGCCAATGGGAGCCCAGACTTTAGACCATGAGCAATATGGTTCATGAGGAGGCTAAGTGAGCATATTGCCCAAATATGTCATAAAGAGACCCTTCCCTTCTCTTTCAGAACATGTACAGGTATTTGCTGACTGCAGACTCTGAGCTAGACACCTACGAAATGCCTCTGCTGACTATGTATGTATTGCCACAATTTATGCTTTACTTGATATTCATTATCAAAATTTTCACTTCTGTTGTTAATAACAAGAAATCTTGAATAATATCAAAATATTCAAGGGAGATGCCTTTTTCATTTGTGATATTAAGGTAGGTTTTTATCCTACTAAAAGAGTACAAATACTCTTTTATTTTGTTCAGCTTTTAATAATATAGTTAATGAACCATAATTAAAGAGGGAATATATGCTCTGTATCTTTCAGTCAGATCAATTTTTATAAATGTCAGTTAAGTGACTGCTATGTCCAAGGCATTTCACTAGGTGCTGAGAATACATGCAAAGTCCCTGCCCTCAAGTAACTTATGTTTTATTAGGGGTATATGGCAATGCAGAAGTAAATAAAAATCAAAGGGGAGCTAGGGAGTCTAACAATGGGAGTCAGGTAAGACTAGCCTTCAGGGACACTATGGATTAAAAGAGATGAAGAAGGAAAAAAAGGGCTGTACCAGACCTTTGTAAGGGTATGGAATTGGGAGATGGAATGTTATCCACAGAAAACAGCAAGTAAGTCAATTTAAAAAGAGTGTAGAAAATAGTTTGAAAGAGAGCATAAGGGTGTGTAATGTGAAATAAGTCTGAAAATGTTATCTAGAGAATGAATGTGAATGAAAGTGAAAAAGAGTGTGTATTTTTAGTATACAGGCATTAGGAAACCATTGAAATGTTTCAAAGAGGGAAGTGACATACTCAGATTTGCTATAGGAAAACTATTTTCACAGCCATGTAAGGCATTGTTTGGAGAGGGGAGAGACTCTAAGCAAGAAAAGCAACTAAGATTGTGTTTTATTAATCCAGGAGAGAGATGATAAGGACTTGAACTACTGTTATGGTAATGAAATTAGAGGAGAAGGGAAAGGATAGATGATAGAGATTGTGTAGAGGAACAATTGACATGACTTGGCAAGGGGACATGAAGGGAATAAAGGAGAGTGACAAATTGGGGTTTACTCCAAGCTTATGAAACTGGATTAACTAGAAGACAGAAATAGTTAAAATAGCAGGAATTATGGGGCTTGAAGTGTAAATCAAGTTCTGTTTTGGATATGTTGAATTTGAATTGCTTATTGAACATCCAGGTGCCACGGTACAGCAGGCAGTCAGTTGAAGGACTGGAACTTTTTTTTTTTTTTTGAGAGGAAACAAACGATAGCATGACAAATTGATACACTGAGCTCTGGAGGTGTTATTCGCGCTTTTCTTCCATCTCTTCTCATCATTCCCCTGATATTCTAGATCTTTTGTTTTCCTAATGTTGAACCATACTTGCATCTCTGGTATAAATTCCAGTTGATCCTAATGAATGATTTATTTAATAAGTCACTGTAGATTGTTTAATAGGATTTTGTTTAAAATTTTTGAATCAATACTCATTAATGATATTGACCTATGTTTTTTTCCCTCTGTTTTTCCTTTGTTTTGTATTTTTTTTTTCATAAAATGATTCTGGTAGAGTGCTTTCTTGCTTAATTTTTGAGAATCATGTGTTAATTATTGGTAGTAACAGTTCTTTAAATGATTGAATTCACTTTTGAATCCATCAGGATTAGTTTTTTTTCTTTAGTTATTTCTTTTACAGCTAGATATATTTCCTTCTCTGAGATGAGATTATTTAAGATCTTTATCTGGTCTTCTGATAGTTTGGGAATAATAATATGTTGCAATTATTCTTTTTATTTCATTTAGTTTTGCTGTGACCTCCTCTTGCTCATTTGCTATATTATTCATTTGATTTTCTGTTCTTTTTAATAAGATTAGCTAAAGGTTTATCAGTTTTATTAGTCTTTTCAAAGAATGAACTTTTAATTTTATTGATCTTTTTACTTTTTTGTTTCCAATTTATTAATCCCCCTCTAATTTTTAATATTTCCTCTGGTAATTATTGTATGTTTTATTTGTTGGCTTTTTATTTTTAAGAATGCATATTCAGTTTATTAATCTTTTCTACTTCTATTTTGTTAATTTTTTTGGAGTTTTATGATTTTCCCCAAGAGAACTGCTTAGTTACATCCCAAAATTGGCTATGTTATTTTATCATTATCATTTACCTTGACATATATATCAGTTGCTTCTATGATTAGTTAATTGATTCATTCATTATTTAGGATTTAATTAAGTCTCCATTTGAGTCTGTGTGTGTGTGTGTGTGTGTCTGAGAGATAGACAGAGACTGAAACAGAGACCCCTGTACTCTGTACCCTAAAAAATGGTCAGTTTTTGTACAAGTTCCATATTGTGCTGAGAAATATTTATATATTTTTTCTCACACTTAAAATGTTATGTCTTTTAGTTTTAGTTTCTCCAGTACTTTACCTGTTTCATAATTTTTAATCTCTTTATCATTTAGTTAGACTTATCCAAAACTAAGAGAGGGATATTGAAATCTCCTCTCACTATTATGTTATTCTCTATGTCTTCTTGTAGCTTAGGTGTTTTTTGAATCTTTCTGAATGTGGATGAGAAGGCATTTGTAGTGTATAAGTTTATAACTGATATTAGTTTGTTGTCTATGTTTCTATGTCCATTTTACTTAGATTATCAGATATAGTGTCATATAATTGGGTAAAACAATTCCTAATTCTTTTTATTTTATCTTTGTTAGTGTTGCATTTACTATTCATTTTTGATACTGGTAATTTACTTTTCTTCTTTTTTTCCATCAAGTGAACCAATGGTTTATTTATTTTATCATTTTTTTCATAAAACCGTTCCTACTTTTATTAGTTCATTTTTTTTACTTTCAATTTTATTAATCTCTCCTTTGATTTTCAGCATTTCTATTTTGGTGTTTAATTGCACATTTTTAAATTGTTCTTTTCCTAGGTTTTGGGTTTTTTTTTAATTTGTTTTGTTTGCTTTTTAGCTTTTTAGTTGCATGTCCAGTTTGTTGCTCTGGTCTTTGTTTTGTTGATGTATATATTTAAAAATATATATTTTCCTCTAAATACTGCTTTGGTTGTATCCCACAAATTTAGTATATTGTCTCATCATCATTTTCTTTAATTAAATTTTATCTGTTTCTATAATTTGTTCTTTTATCTACTCATTCTTTAGGATAAGATTATTTATTTTCCAATTAATTTTTAATCTATGCTTCCATGACCCATTATTGAATGTAATCTTTATTGCATTTGGGTCTGAAAAGAGTACATTCAATATTTCTGCTTTTCTATATTTGGATTTGAGATTCTTATGTCCTAATACATTATCACCATTTGTGAAACTGTCATGTATAGCCGAGAAAAAGGTGTACTCCTTTTTATTTCCATTCAATATTCTCCAGAGGTCTATTGTCTATCATATCTAACTTTTCTAAAAATCTAATCTCCATGACTTCTTTCACATTTATTTTTTGGGTTATTTGTCTAGTTCCAAGAGGGAAAAATTGAGGTTCCCACTATTATAATTTTATTGTCTATTTCCTTTTGTAACTAATTTAACTTTTCCTTTAAGAAGTTGGATGCTGTGGGGGCAGCTAGGTGGCTCAGTGGATAGAGCACCAACCCTGAAATCAGAGGACTTGAGTTCAAATCTGGCCTCAGACCGAACACTTGACACTTACTAGCTGTGTGACCCTGGCCAAGTCACTTAACCCCAATTGCCTTAAAAAAAAATTGGATGCTGGGAGGGCGGACCCAAGGTCATGGAGTAAAAACAGTGACCTACTTGAGTTCTCTCCCAAGATCCTCCAAATACCTGTAAAAATGACTGTAAACAAATTCTAGAGTAGCAGAACCCACAAAAAGGCAGAGTGAAACAAATTTCCAGCCCAAGACAACCTGGATGGTTGATGGGAAAGGTCTGTTGGGATGGGCTGGGAGAGGAGCACAGTTCAGCATGGGCCATGCAGGCAAAGACAGGGCCTCAGTGAACATGGAGCAGGCCTCAGGAGACTAAATCACTAGCAGTTGTAGGGGCTTCCAGACTTCTCAACCCACAAATGCTCAAAGACAAATTAGAAGGTCAGTAGGAAGGGTCTTTTGGACCTGGGTGAAAGAGGAGCACTGTACTGCCCCAGCCTTGGTACAGCCCTAGGGCAGTGGCTGCTTCCCGACATCTAGGCCAACAGAAGGTGGGGGGTTGAGTGACTGATCAGAAGGAGACTGCAAGGATCTCTTTACTGGTGCTGAGGCAGGATTCTCTTGCTTTGCCAGTGCTTGGATCTGGGTCACAATCTTGGGTGGTGGTACAGGGGCAAGGGAGCACTGGAGTGGCAGAGTTTGTGGTGGCAGTGGAGAGGTAATCCTTTTCACAGTTTCCATTTTCCCCAGTGCATCATTTATTCTCACCCATCCAATTTTTAAATCATCCTGACATAATCAACTCATTCCCTTGCCCTCTGTCTTTCTATCTGTCTTAATAATGATAAAGTCCTTAAAATTTACATATATAATTTTCCCATCTAGAAATGTTTATTGTTTAAACTTATTGAGACCCTTATGTTTTCTCCTTCATATTTACCTTGTTATACTTCTCTTGAGGCTTATGTTTGAATGTTAAATTTTAATTCAGTTCTTGTCTTTTCTTCGGGAATGCTTGAAAGTCCTCTATTTCTTTAAATATCCTTCCCCCATCCCCTGAAGGATTACCCTTTTGTTGAGAAAAAGGTATGCTATTCTTGGTTATAATTCCACCTCCTTTGCCTTCCAGAATATACTTTTTCTAAGCTCTCTACTATTTTAATGTGGAAGCTGGTAAATCTTGTGTGATCTTGACTGTGTCTACACAATATTTAAATAATTTTCTTCTGATTTGTTACTCTATTTTCTCCTTGATCTGAGAGCTCTGAAATTTGACTATAATATTACTGGTTGTTTTCATTTTGGGTTATATATTTTGAGCTGATTGGTAGATTCTTTCAATTTTTTTTTATCCTTTGGTTCTAATATATCTTAGTTCTAGGATAGCTTTTTCTGTATAATTTATTGAAACACGATGTCTGGTCTTTATCTTCGATCATAACTTTCAAGCATCCCAATATAATTCTTAAATTATTTCTCAATTTATTTTCCAACTCATTTGTTTGTCCAATAAGGTATTTCACATCGTCTATATTTTCCTTTTTGACTTAGATTTATTTTTCCTGATGTCTCATGGAGTCATTTGCTTCCACTTGCCCAGTTCTTATTTTTAAATAATTATTTTCTTCAGTGAGCTTTTTTACATATTTTTCAATTTGTTCAATTCTGCTTTTTAAGTAGTTATTTTTATTATTTAAATTTTGTACCTCTTTTATCATTAGGCCAATTCTGTTTTTAAGGTATTATTTTTTCCAGTATTTTTTGTTCAACTTTTGCCAAACTGTTGGCTTTTCTTAATTTTATTTTCACTCTCATTTCTTTCCCCAATTTTTTTGTCTACTTCTCTTTTTTGATTTTTTTGAATATTTTTCCACTCTTCCAGAAATTCTTGTTGGGCTGGTGTCCAATTCACATTTTTCTTTGAGGCTGCTGCTTCTTCTTCTTCTTTTTTTTTTTTTTTTTTTTTTTTTTTTTTTGGTGAGGCGATTGGGGTTAAGTGACTTGCCCAGGGTCACACAACTAGTAAGTGTCAAGTGTTTGGTCTGAGGATGGATTTGAACTCAGGTACTCCTGATTCAGGGTCAGTGCTCTATCCACTGTACCACCTAGCTGCCCCTCGAGGCTTCTTCTGTAAAATAACTATTTATTTTGACATTATTTTCTTCTGGGTTTGTGTCTTGATTTTTCACTGTCACCATAGTAGCTTTTAATGGCCACATTTTTTCTTACTTATTATTTACTCATTTTCTACCCTATCTCTGGACTTTAAATTTTATTGTAAAGTTTCACTCTCTTTTGAGAATAGGGGATGGCTGTCCCAAGCTTTGTGATTTTTTTTTTGGCACTGATGTTTTTAGAGCTAGTTCTGGAGGCCTATAAGTTGTTGGTGCTTCCAAAATGGTGTGATTCAGGGACAGGTTTAGTACTCCTTTCCTGGTCTGTGCGCTTGATTTTTTTGTAGCTACAAGCAATACTGCTACTCGGGGGTCCTACTCCCTTGAGACTGAAAGCAAAAATGCTCCTCAGGGTTCCTGATTACTTCGAACTGAAAGGATTTCTCTCTACCCTGCAACTGCAACTCAGAATGGAGTATGGACAATGGAGATGCCCAACAACATCCTGCCCTGTACCCAGTACTAGCACAGGTCCCACGTAATCTCTTTCTGACCAGTTGCCTGATCCATTTACAGTCTCTGGCTTGAGATTCCCTGAATCTACTATTACTGCTGTTGCTACCTCTGAGGCCTACAGCTGTTGTTGCCACCATATGCCACCATGGGGCTCTTACCCCATTATCACAGACCTCTCCTTCCACCCTCTAAGTTCTTTTGTTCTAGAAAAATACTTCATCCAGACCTTTTGTTGGTTTTGCTGCTCCAGAATTTAAGTTGAGGTGCTATTTAAAGTTGTTTGGAGGGAATATTCTGAGAGTTCAGTTACTTCCTCTACTCTGCCATCTTGGGTCCCCACAATTTATGTTTTGGAGATGTTTGAGAGGTCATGAGGATCATAGAAAATGTTTGGTTCTCCATCTTGTTGCTCACATCTCTCAGAACATTGTTTAGTGGTTGTTGTTCCTTCTTGGCTTTGTTTATTTCACATTGCATCAGTTCATGTAAGTCTTTCTATGATTCTCTGTATTCATATTTCTAATTTCTGATAGTATAATATTTCATCCTACATCTTTTCTAGATTGATAAATGACTGTCTTTTTAGAATGTGAACTTTAAACTATTTAGAAAAGACCCAGGTGGTTGTGGAATGATAGTCTCTTAAGACATCAGTAATCAGGAACTGGAGAGATTTTTATTTGTGACACTTAGGCTACCCACTCCAAATCGATAGAGGAAACAAACATAAAACCACAGATAAAGATTTTGTAACAAAAAAAACTGACATTTCCAGGGCTTTAGGACTTATCAAAGTACTTTGCATTCATTATCACATTTGGTCCTCACAGCAACCCTGTGAGTTAGAGATTATAGATGTTAGTAACCTCATTTTATGAAAGAGAAAAAAGACTCAGAGAAGATATAAGTTATCAAAGGATATTCATGTAGTAAATGTCAGGGGGAAAAAAATCAAGTCCATTGTCCTTGTAATTTTAAGTCCTGTATTGTTGTCCATATGCCACTTTGCCAAATTCATGTAGATTCACATGCCATTTAATGAATGAAGGGAATGCTATCACATAAAGTATTGTGATTAGCTTTTGATTGATGTTCAGACAAAGGTGATTGTGTAATTGTGATACTAACTGCCTCAAAGAATGTTATTTTCTTCTTGTACCTTGATATTCTGTATTTGAATGCCATAATCTTCAATGATTCCTAACCACTGAAGGGCAATTATACTTTCTAGATATTGTTGCATTGTTATCAATCAGTGCGATGGTACTCAAATGGGCTCATTCTGGAAGTCTTCATAAGCAATAAATGCAATCTACCATATGTGTTTATATATTTTACCAAAGTAAGCACTTCTTTGGCATCATTAGCAAGCATTACTACTGTCTTATTTGTGCAATAGGCATTGATTACAGGTGTTTTAGCACCTGCTTCTAGATGAATTGAGGAATAACTCGTCTCTTATGACTTGGCAAAGAAAAAAATATATACAACTTTACTCAGCATTGTTCTAATGATGATGCTTGGCAGCAAAGCTGAATTATCATCTGGTAGCTAGGTTAGCTGGTCACAGTCATCTTATAAAGTATTCTGTTGACCCCATCTCTAGTGGGCCCCAGGCAGTCACATAAAAGAGCTCTAATGTTTCAGAGCTGTAAATTATTATAGTTCATCTCGAGCAGTATGGAAGGAAAACTCTTGAGGTTAGAGCAACTATGAACTTAATGCTAATTCATTATAGCATTCTTTTTGGTAGTTGTCTGACAAGAGACACAGGAAAGCCAAACAAAGCCACCTGATTGGAATTTTCCCTGACTGGGGAGTTATAGTGTTTGAGAGACTGACTAGGTAGCTCCACTTTTCAATGCAAACCTTTTGTATGAAAGGCTATTTTCACCTTTATAATTAATATATAATGAATGATGGCAAATATTGTAGTTGGTATATTACCTTATAAAAGGCAATTCCTTCTATGCCTCAGTTTCTTTATTAGATAAATAAATATAATATCTTTTCTGACTCAGTTATGTGATGTGAAAATTAAAAAATAATAAGAACTTCAAAATGCATTTAAAATTTAAAAAATACAAATATGACTTTATTGTGATTATTAATCTTATGAACTCAAAAAAATAGATTGCTTTTGCAGAAAGAATAAAGAATCTCTGAGGTTTCTTTCTAGGCTTTAACACCAAGAGATTACACATGGATCATTCTAACTGATAGCATGATAGGATTAATTTTTTGGGGGGGAGAGAAGGGGTTATAAGATTGTATCAGGCTTAGATAACCCAGTCACTTTATCAAGCATAATAATAAATCAGATGCAGATATTATGATTTAATACATTTAATTAAATTTAGAAATATTTAAAAAGAATAATTGTTTTACATTTTGTAGAAATTCTCATTATATAATAACTGTATAACTGAGGTTGGATAAGTCCCCTAAGCACGATTTATGGAGGAGACATGGATAAGAGTCACAAACCATGAAGAAGGGTTGGCTAGTTATGATCATTATTCCATGTAGTATTCACATTAATGAAATCATAGGCCCAGTAAAATATTGAAAACTAATATGTCACTAAAAAGTATGTATCTATACCAACATTAATGTGATTGGAGGCTAGCTCCACACCAATGTGTATAGTTTGAGCAATAAATTGGTACAACCATTTTTGAAAGCATTTTGGAATTATACAAATAAAACTACTAAAATATCTGTTCCTACATAAAAGGTCTGTAGTATCTGATAGGTAAAAATAGAAATATGTCATTGATATAGATATAGATAATGTGGACATAGGTATAGGTGGTAGAGAGCTATAGATAGGTAGATTCCTGAGCAAAGACACAAAGATGAGAAATCGAGTATGACGTACTAAAGGTAGTTAAAAATGTGTGTGTGTATGTGTGTGTGTGTGTGTTTGTGTTTTGGTAAATATATGTGTGTAGATATGCTGATTCATATCCATAATTTGGAATTTAGACGACCATATTACCTCCTTGGTATGGTGGTAATAAACAGTATCTCAAACATATCAATACTAGTGTATTGGACTATTCAACTGTTGTATCTTAGTCTTGCTACCAGTCATACAAGTACTTAATGATGTCTTTTAATCTACTTCTTGATCACAAGTCATCTCTGGCCATATACTTTAGCTTATTTAAACCTATGAAATATCTTTTTATTGCCCAAGACCTAATAGAAAATTTTATTTTTTCTGAGACTATGGTGTTTTCTTATTTTTCAAACAGAATATTTCAAATACTCACTTAAATAGAAAGGAGATAGAGGCCAGCTTTTGAGTCAGGAACACTTGGTTGTAAATTTTGCCTCTGACCCAGACATTCTATATGAAGCTAGACAAATCATTTAATCTCCCTATGCCTTAGACAGCTTTCTAAAATTATTTTTGCCAGGTAATTGTTGACCTGAATTGATAGAGGGAGTTTTCTCAAGGAAATGCCCTATACAAATGAAATGACATGTTCATTAAATGCGCACAGTTACATAAGAACACATAAATTTTGTTATTAATAATCTGAAATGCTGCATATAGGTAGCTCCCCCAAAACTAGCATATATAGAGTAGATGGACTGTGTGGTTATTATTTTAGTTGTTTAAGCTTTCTACAAGCACTTAAAGGTGATTTATGTCTGCAATTGGACTAATAAAACTCCTTAAAAGGTTTTATTTCTTCTTTTAATTAGCAATATCTTTGGAGACATCAACAGAGCAATTATGGAAATCAAAGGACGTGATAGGTTAGGTATAAGGTACAGTGATAGAGAAATAAGAAATAATTTAAATTCATATAGTGCTTAAAAGTTTGTAAAGGGTTTTTCTCACAATGTGAAATAAGTAAAAGTGAGTTTCTAATTTTTATAGTTGAGGAAACCAAGCACTAGATAACTTAAGTGACTTGCCCAAAGTCACAAAACTAATAAATGTCTGAGATGGGATTCAAATCCAAGTCTCCTGACTTCAAAGAAGCGTACTTTGTACCAGCAGTTCTCAAATGTTTTGGTCTTAGGACCCTATTATACTTTTAAATGTTATTGAGGATCTAAAAGAGGGTTTTTGGGGCAGCTAGGTGGCACAGTGGATAGAGCATTGGCCCTGAACTCAGTAGTACCCGAGTTCAAATCCGGCCTCAGACCAAACACTTGACACTTAATAGCTGTGTGACCTTGGGCAAGTCACTTAACCCCAAACGCCTCACCAAAAAAAACCCCCAAAACCCCCCCCAAAAAATAAAAGAGGGTTTTGTTTATAAACATGTGTATATATGCACAGTGTACTTGAGCATATATATACACATCTGCACACATATATACATATTATTTATTCATTCATTAGACTAATCGTATGTTAACATAAATTATTTTTATGAAAAATGCTTATTTCCCAAAATAAAACAAAAATATTGAGAAGAGTAGCAATATTTTGCAAATCTCTTTAGTGTATGTCTTAATAGAAGTCAGCTAGATTCTCATATCTGCTTCTGCATTCACCTTGTTGTGATATGTTTTGATTAAAGCATATGACAACAATCTGCCCTTACATATACCTGTAAATGGAAAGAAGATGAGCATTTTAATAAGCAAAAAAGTTAATATTGTTATGAAAATTGTTTATACTTCTATGGGACCACTTAAAAGGGTCTCAAGGACTCGTAGGTGTCAATGGACCACACTTTGAATATAAAAACTTTATAGGAAATTAGGAAAAAGTTGTAGTTTCTTCAATAAAGTTCTTGTTTCTAAGATATATCAGGTACTTATTCTTATAAGAATAAGAGCTATTCCTAAATTGATAACTGATCAGAAGGTATGAATAGGTAATTTTTAGAATAAGATATCAAAGCTATTGTTAGCCACCTTAAAAAAAAATCTTTAAGTACCTAAAAACTAGAGAAATGAAAAGTAAACTAATTCTGAGGCATGACCTCATAACCAACCGGTTATAAAAGTTGTAAAAAAGGAAGATTACCAATACTGGAGGGAAAAATAGGGAACATAGGTACTTCAATGCACTCTTGGTAGAGTTATGAAATGGCCCAGGCATTCTGGAAAGCAATTTGGAATTATGTTTAAAATTCTATGAATACTGTAATTGTAACTTTGAAAGACTTAGGTACTCTGATCAACATAATGACCAATCACAATTCTGAAGTATTTGTGGTAAAACATACTATCCACAGCCAGATAGAGACCTGCCTTATTCAGAGTACAGATTAAAACACATCTTCCTTCCTTCCTTCCTCCCTTCCTTCCTTCCCTCCCTCCTTCCTTCCTTCCTTCTTTCACATGACTAAATGTGGGGGGTTGTTTGGCTTGACTGTGTGTGTGTGTATTTGCAACAGGTTTTGTTCTGTTTTTCTCCATTTTTCAGTGAATTAGGTAGTAGGAGGTGGGAGGGTGATAATTCAGAAATGAAAATAAAAATAAAATGAGAGAGAGAGAGAGAGAGAGAGAGAGAGAGAGAGAGAGAGAGAGAGGACATATTCTTAATTCTATGCCACCCTGCCTATCAAAACATCTGCTGAATGTATGAGTGGATGGTAATAAAAAAATTGGTTCAGGTCTTTCATTATGGTAACTTAATTTAGTACATTTATTTAAAAAAACAAACAAACACATAAACACCTCTGTGACCTAATATGTCAATGCTAGGAATTCAAAAGAGAGCCTTTAATTTGCTGATAACCTTCTTAGAAAAAATGTGCATATTTCTCTATCTCTAGTTTCTCAATCTGCTATTGTCCCTTCCTTCCTACCTATTCCTTCTTCATTTTCTTGCAATCAAACTTCCATTCCTACAAGATTATTGTAATTTCCCTTTTACATTTTGCCAGTGGTATAATAATTGTCAAATCCAGTGGCCATTTTCCACCTTTTCTCCTAAAAACAAAACAAAACAAAACAAAACTTGCCTAACTATGAAAGTTTTGAGACTTTTTGTCATTTTCTGTTATTGGATACTTTTTCCTCCTTTAGGCCTGAAAGCAACAAAATCTCTTTGTATCCTTTGTTGATTCCTTTGATTATTCCTCATCCATTTTCAAACTCTTGATGGAGATCATAGATTCACAGAGCTAGAAGGGATCTTAGAAGTTTCATTATACAGTTGGAGAAATGATGGCTAATGTCACACAAGCAGGTTTAGAGACAGGCTTAGAACTGTATTCCACAATTGTTTGTACTTGTCCTGCTGCTTTTGTCCTCCTATATTCCTAAATTCTGTGTGTGTGTGTGTGTGTGTGTGTGTGTGTCTTCAGGCATAATCCTATTTTCTTCTCTAAGGCATTTCAACTTGGTTGTTTCATCAACACTTGATATTCAAATATATCAAATAGAACTTAGTATTTTTCTCCCTAAACCCAGTTTCTCCTTCTGACTTCATTATTTCCGTCTTTGGGAGCACCATCAGCACAGTGCCTGACACATAGTATGCACTTAATAAATGTTTATTGATTGATTTATCTCCCTCATTCAAAGCCTGCAGACTACTTTTGGGTTTTCCTTCTCGTTGGTAGTGTTGAGATTGTATTTTGTTATAGTTTCCCCAGTCACCCCACCCGTCAGTATAATCAGTAGGTATATAGGTAGCCAGTATAAAGTAAAATGAAAAGAACACAGGAATTAAAAATGTAAATGGGAATGTAGAAGCCACTGACAAAAACTTCCTTCTAAATTTATTAAGGTCACATCCAGAGACTGTGTGCTAAATTTGGAGAAGTCATCAAAGTCATGATAATGGCATTTTAGTCAGTAAACTGCAGATAAGCTCCAGATATGCACAGAAAAAAATATGCTAATTAGGGAACCCTAAGTTGGCATTGATAAATTTGAGATGATATTAATGTATTGACAAACTAACACCAGCGTGGTATGTATGAGATTTAAGTGTCCCAGCAATAGAACTGGTAAGAATGGGACACTAAAACTCTGTCCCTTGAGCTCTTCTCTACCTTCTCTACCACAAATCGATGGTGTCTAAGTGCTCCTACCTCTCACCTGCAGTTATGCTATTTGGTCTAGACTAGTCCATTAGTGTGAAGAACTCCTGTTCTCCCTCAACTGATGCAGATGGAAAAATGGGAGTGATCCAAGCAACTCTTTCCTGAGAGATTAAGTGACTCTTGATCATAACAGTCACAGATGGTCACTTGGTCACACAGTCACACATGGTTACAAAGCCAGTATATATCAGAAAGAACACTGAAATCTATTTCTTCTTATATTAAAAGCCAGACTTTTATCCACTATGCAATCCTGTGTACCATTTATTATAAGTATGCAAATTAATTTTGAAAAACTCATTTGTAGATTTAATTTTTGTAAAGCAAATTAAAAGTGGGCAATTTTAGGGAACTTTTTTTCTCATGTGTGTTTGAAAAATTCCAGATTTGACTGGAATTTGACTAGTATTGAATGATTAGAGTTCTTTAATATTAACCGACTGAATTATTTTTTCTTTCATTTTTGAACATTTGTGTTTAGAAATAGAATGTATAAATGTATGCTGACAGTACAGCAAAGGATTATTAATTTTTTGGTACTTAATAATTCCTTGGTCTAAAGAGTAGGCCTCAGGCAGCCTAGTTAACTTCCACAGTTACTTTCTTCCTGATGCCATTATAAAGTCATTTCTAGCAATATCATTCATGATTTAAATTATTCAATTATTCTTCATTTATTAACACCATGACCTTGCTATATGACTAATATACTCTTAGAGTGAAGAAGCCATGATTGAGCAAATACTTAGAAATAAATGTTTTACTTAAAAATATAGTTGGAGTAAAATAAAAAACTTGGCAATATTTATTAGGTGGCATGAAAACATAATATAACAGAAAAAATAAATAGGCATACTTCTAAACATATTTTAGCAGGTTACAGGGTAGCATTTGTCTTCTGGATCATTTTATAAGAATCAGTTCTATTACTTCTGTTTCCACAAATGTGTGAAAGAATGTATTTGTGGTGAATATTGAATGTGCAATCTGGGTTGTTATTTGTAAATAATAAATGCTGTTGGTTTGATATTTCTAGTTACATGTACTGATGAGTAGATAGAGTAGACAATTAAGATGCTGAGTGTCCAGTTGTATTACCAATAAGCTATGTGAATTTTGACATGGAGCTTACTCTATCTGTGCCCAACTATCTCTATTTATGAAACTCCTAGGTCAATTGTTCCTATTTCTTGTTCCTGTTTTCTTGTTTCCTGATAGACTTAGTAGAATAACCAAATTCCAAGTTTTAACACAACACTAACATGACATTGGTCATATCACTCAACTTCTCTGAGATCTATAAAATGGAAATAATAATTAATAACTTTACTACCTACTTCATGGAGCTGTTATGAAAGTCAAATTAGTTAATGTGTATGAAAATACTATATCTATGAAGTGCCATATAAATATAAGCCAGTAATATGTAAATCCACAACTGATTTGAGGTACCTAAGAAATTTGATAAGTTGGCAGAAAGGAGCCATTCTCTAAAATCAAAAAGACATCTTCCATACAGAGGATGGACATGCACATGGATGTGTTGGTCAAAAAAATGGTGTCTAATTCAAATAGAAATAGGGGCTATTAAAAATACATAAAGATCCACATAGGCCATAGGTTGACTTAGTTTTGAAATGTAACTTTTTATTATATTTTTACTTATTTCTCTAATCACTTCCAAATTACATTTTAATCTGTTTTGGGCTACACTCAGAAGCATTGCTGGTTACATGGGTTGTGTGTTTGACATTTCTCTTTAAAAAATACATACAAATCCTGATTACTTTCAGTGACTATGGCTACCTCAAACATTATTGACTGATGAGGACTTAGGAGAAAGAACTGTTGTTGTGATGGTGCTGGTGATTGTTATTACTGAATTATTGAAGGAGCTCTTATTTTCCGTGGTTTATTAAAAAAAAAAAAAACACTTGTCCCTTTAGACTACTTACCTTTTCTCTGTTGAGAAGACAGGCTACTGCAGATCAAAGTAGGCCTGGTTCATATGGGAAGGATGTCTATGACTGTTTCCAGTCACTCCTTCATGGACTGCTAATAACTGTCTTAAGATGTAAGCACACAGTAGTTGCCTGAGCTTGGTCTTGTGCCCAGAAATGAGAATGTCTTTGAATGAACTTTCTGTAATCAAGAGATGACAACAGCTTAATTCCCAAACATCTGTGTAGAGGAGGGGAATTGTAACATTCCTATACAAGGTAATACCAGAACCTAGACTTCTAATCAGAGAAGGAACATTTCCTAGGTAGTGTCAGCCTTGAGGATGCTTCATGGGTCACTCTAAATTTGAGAATTTCTGAGTTTAAGTTCAGATATTAAAACATCAAAGAAAAATAAGAATCTCTTATATAATTCATTGTCCAGTTTTGTAGAAATGAGATTGTCCATGTGGTCTAATCCAACTGAAAGAATAAAGCCACATCAAAAGAGTCTATAAAGCTGAATCTTGACACACTTTACTATTACAATGAGTTATTCTGGCAGTGCAGGTTCAGTGGAAAAGGGATCATTTGCTCAGAAGTAGCCAAAATATGTTTAATTTCCAATAGGGGATATAACTATGAATTGGTACTATGAGCCATGAGGATTCTGCACAAATCGTATAGAAAAAAAAAAAGAAACTCCAAATTATCAGATTTGCCCTTCTGGCAGCCCCAAGTTCCTCTCTCTCCCAAAAGCTGAGCGACTGATATATTTATGTATTTATTTATATGGTTCTTTTTTGTCATTTTTCTTTTTAATTTTCTGTGGGATGAAATAAGAAATATTATTTCCATATGCATAGCTATCTATACAGGTGCCTATAAAGATTTTTCTACATCTGGGGAAATTCAGACACAAACTATATCTAATTATTTTTGGAGATTTTCCTGGATTTTAGTTCCAGGTTGAGACATTAAGCTAAAAGAGAAAAAAAAAACTTCTTGTAAATCACTCAGAATCAAAATGAGTTAATATGAGTCCATAGCCTTTGGGGGACTGTGGTGCATAGGTTTCTGTTGTTGTTGTTGTTATTATTATTATTATTATTTTGTGAGTAGTAGTAGCTGTAGCAGCATCATGAAATTACTCTGGTGGGGAAATGACCATGGTTTCCCTAGGTCTATATCAGCAAAGCAGAAAATCTGACAAATAGGAACACACAATATGGATCCTGGTAGTAAATTTTGAGTCAGTTTCCCAAGGACAAGTTAAGCTAAGTTTACAAAGGTTCATCCAATCAAAAGCATTCCACCTCCCAGGTGATAGATATTTGGGGGATTTTTTCCTTTCTTTCAATTCATTAAGATTACTCAATAATCTATATATGGGTTTTAGTCTGTGTCATCAGGGAATGATGGCATATGGGTGAAATCACAGATTTTTAAATTTATTTTTGTTTATTTATTTTTCTTTTAAGATTTTTATAGTACTTTATATCTATTATCTCATTTGAGATAATTACAATCCCCTTTTTTGGAAATAGTACTTTATTTTTCTAATTACATGTAAACATAGTTTTAGACATTCTTTTTTTATAAAATTTTAAGTTCTAAATTTTTTCTCCCTCACTCACTCCCCTTTATCACACCTCCCAAAGATAGCAAGCAATCTGATATAGGTTATACATGTACAATCATGTAAACATATTTCTAGATAATTTTGTGAAAGAAGAAACAAAAGGGAAAAGCCATGAAAAAAAAGGAAAAAGTGAAAATAGTATGCTTTGGTCTACATTCAGACTCCATAATTATTTCTCTGGATGTGGATAGCATTTTTCATCATGAGATTTTTGAAATTGTCTTGGATTATATTGATGAGAAGAGCTAAGTCAATCATAGTTGATTATCACACAATGTTGCTATTACTTTGTATAACATTCTCCTGGTTCTCCTCATTTCATTCAACATCAGTTCATGTAAGTCTTTCCAGGTTTTTCTGAAATCTGACTGTTAATAGTTTTTTTATAGCACAATAGTATTACACTGTTCAGCCATTCCCCACTTGAAGGTCAGTCCCTCAACTTCTAATTCTTTGCCACCACAGAAAGAGTGCTATAAATATTTTTACACATGTAGCTTTTTTTTCCTTTTTTTATGATCTCTTCGAGATATAGACCTAGTAGAGGTATTGATGGATCAAAGGATATGAACAATTTGATTATCCTTTGGGCATAGTTCCAAAATACTATCTAGAATGGCTGGATTAGTTCACAACTCCACTAACAATTTCCCCACATCTCCAACATTTATCATTTTCCTTTTCTGTCTTATTAGCCAATCTGATAGGCATGAGGTGGTTTCCTCAGAGTTGTTTTAATATGCATTTCTCTAATAGTGATTTAGAGCATTTTGTTTTTCATTGTGACTATAGATAACCTTAATTTCTTCATCTAACAGCTGCCTGTTGGGAACCAAGATGGCAGTGTAAAAAGGTAGTTGCTCTCACCCTCCCCTATCAACCTCTGAAAACCCAGAAAATATTACCCAAGAAAAAACCCTAGAATAGCTGAACCAGAAGAAAGACAGAGAGCAACAGTGCAGTAGCCCAGGTAGCTACAGGGATTAAAGGGAAAGGCCCCTCTTACCCTAGGGGAAGGGCAGCAGTACTGAATCAGGAGTCGCCCAGCCGGCTAGAGGAAAGACCCACTTTAGCACACCAGGAGGAGATTCTAATGCTTTGGCATTCTACAGCAAATGGGTCTCCCAGTGCCTCAGCAAAAATAAGGGAAGCAGCACTACAAAGGGCCTCAGGCAGATAAGTACCCTGCAGCATTCATCTGAAAGGAGCTGAAGAAAGCAACTTAGAGTTGCCCGAAAGTTCCAGCCTTGCTGATTCCAGCCCAAAACCAGGTAAACTGTCAGAACCCTACAGCCTCCAAATGCCAACCAGGAGGAGATCCCAAAGCCCAGGTGGTCGAGTAGGCAAACACCAACAGCTGGTCCTCCGAGTGCCTCTGTGAGGGTGAGGGAACTAGTGGAAACCAGCTCAGAAAACTACCAGGTGCCTCGGCATTCTACAGCAAAGGAGTCTCCCAAGGTCTCAGCAGAACTAAGGGAGGCAGCACTGCAAGGGGCCCCAGGCAGATAAACACCCTGCGGTACCCATCTAAAAGGAGCTGGACAAAGCTAAAGGAAAGGAAAAGCAGGCAACCTAGATTTGTCTGAAAGTCCCAGCCTTGTTGATTCCAGTTCAACACCAGGTAAGTTGCCAGAACCCTACAGCCTCCGATTGTGAACATAAGAAACCCCAGCACACAAAGCCAATGACCAAGACCTAGGCTCCCAACACAAGAAGCTTGGGTCAGTGCCCTCTGCTCCCCAGCAGGAGAGTGTAATCTCTTTAAAGCCAGGGAATAGAGAAACACCATGAGTAAAAAGAAACATACGATAGATTCATATTATGAGAAGAGTGAAGATCAAGACAGAAATTCTGAAGGGGACAACATTGTCATCAAACCCACATCTGCAACATCAAAAGGGAATATGAACTGTTCTGAAGCCCAAAAAGCCTTCTTAGAAGAGCTCAAGAAGGATTTTAAAAGTCAAATGAGAGAGGTAGAGGAGTCCTTAAAAAGTACAATTGGCCAATTGGAAAAAAAGTACACTGGAGAAAACAAATCCCTTAAAAATACAATTGACCAATTGGAGAAGAAAGTACAAAATCTAACAGAAGAAAATGATGTGTTAAAAATTGGAATTGAACAAATAGAAACTAATGACTCTATAAGAAAGCAAGAATCAGTCAAACAGAATCAAAAAAATGAAAAAAATAGATGACAATGTAAACTACCTCATGGGTAAAACAACTGACCTGGAAAATTGATCCAGGAGAAACAATTTAAAAATTATTGGCTTATCTGAAAATCATGATGAAAAAAGATCCTGGACAATATCCTTCAGGAAATAATGAAGGAAAACTGCCCTGAAGTCCTAGAACCAGAAGGTAAAATACCTATGGAAAGAATCCACCACTCCCCGCCTGAAAGAGATCCCAAATTGAAAATGCCCAGGAATGTAATAGCTAAATTCCAAAATTACCAGCTTAAAGAGAAAATACTGCAAGCAGCCAGAAGGAAACAATTTAAATATCATGACCACAGTCAGGATTACACAGGACGTTGCAGCCTTTACATTAAAAGACTGTAGGGCATGAAACATGATATTCCATAAGGCAAAGGAGCTTGGAATGCAGCCAAGGATTAACTACCCAGCGCAAATGAGCATGATTTTTCAGGGAAGGAGATGGATATTCAATGAAATAGGGGACTTCCAAATCTTCTTGATAAAAAGACCAGAGCTCAACAAAAAATGTGATCTTCAAGAGAGACATAAAAAGGTAAATGGGACAGATACAATATGTTGTTAATAAGGGCAAAATGTTTACATCCGTAAAAGGGAAGATGACACTTGCAACTTTTGAGAACTATATTGTTATTGTACCATGTTAAAGGAGTAAAGGGGGTGGATATAAGTTGACTTTGATGTAATGATAAAAAAAAATCTAATCAAGTGGGTTAAATGGATCCAAGTAAGTGGATTACTCTGAGCTAAGAAAATGTACTGAAAAAGGAGGAGGCAGACAAGGGTAAATTACATTACAGGAAAAGACACAAAAACCTATTAGAGCAGAGGTAAAGAAGGGAGGGGGATGAGCATTGTTTGAACCCTACTCTTATCAGATTTGACTCAAGAAGGGAATAACATAATCAGTTAGTTGTAGAAATCTAACTTGCACTATAGGCAGTAGGAGGGAAAAGGGGAAAGAAAAGGGAGGGGGATAGAAGGGAGAGAAGAAGCAGTAAGGGTAAAGGGGAAGTAAAAGGAAAGGCATAATGGAGAGGAAGTGGGACTGAAGGAGGCAGTGGTCAAAAGCAAAACACTAGTGGGGGGGAAGGAGAAATAAAAGCATAAATGGGGAAAAAAGGATGGAGAAAAAGACACTGATAGTAATCATAACTGTGAATGTGAATGGGATGAACTCTCCCATAAAACAGAAGCATATAGCAGAATGGATTAAAAACCATAATCCTGCAATATGTTGTTTACAGGAAACACATTTGAAAAAGAGTGACACATACAGGCTAAAGGTAAAAGCCTGGAGCAAAATATATTATGCTTCAGCTGAAGTAAAAAAAAAAAAAAAAAAGACAGGGGTAGCAATCCTGATCTCAGACAAAGCAAAAGCAAAAATAGATCTTATCAAAAGAGATAAGGAAGAAAACTACATCCTGCTAAAAGGCACCATAGACAATGAAGTAATATCATTACTAAACATATATGCACCAAATGGTATAGCATCCACATTCTTGGAGAAGTTCAGGGAGTTACAGGAAGAAATAGACAGCAAAACCATACTAGTGGGGGACCTCAACCTCCCCCTCTCTGAACTAGATAAATCTAACCACAAAATAAACAAGAAAGAAGTTAAGGAGGTGAATAGAACTTTAGAAAAGTTAGGTATGATAGACCTCTGGAGAAAATTGAATGGGGATAGAATGGAATATACTTTTTTCTTGGCGGTACATAGCACATACACAAAAATTGACCATGTACTAGGGCATAAAAACCTCACAATCCAATGCAGAGAGGCAGAAATATTAAATGCATCCTTTTCAGATCATGATGCAAGAAAAATGATATGTAATAAAGGGTCATAGAAAGACTAAAAAATAATTGGAAACTAAATAATCTAATCCTAAAAAATGATTGGGTCAAACAACAAATCATAGAAACAATCAATAATTTCATTCAAGAGAATGACAATAATGAAACAACATGCCAAAACTTATGGGATGCAGCAAAAGCAGTTCTTAGGGGAAGTTTTATGTCTCTAAATGCTTACTTAAATAAAATGGGAAAAGAGGAGATCAATGAATTGGGCATACAACTGAAAAAACTAGAAAAAGAACAAACTAAAAATCCTCAATTAAACACCAAATTAGAAATATTGAAAACCAAAATAAAAATCAATAAAATTAAAATTAAGAAAACTATTGAACTAATAAATAAAACTAAGAGCAGGTTTTATGAAAAAACCAATAAAATAGATAAACCCTTGGTTAATCTAATTTAAAAAAAAAGAAGAAAACCAAATTACTAGTAGCAAGAATGAAAAGGGTAAAGCTACCACCAAGGAAAAGGAAATTAAAACAATAATTAGTAATTATTTTACCCAACTATATGCCAACAAATTTGACAATCTTAGTGAAATGGATCCATATTTACAAAAATATAAATTGCCCAGATTAACAGAAGAGGAAGTAAAATACTTAAATAACCCCATCTCAGAAAAAAAAATTAAATAAGTCATTGATGAACTCCCTAGGAAAAAATCTCCAGGGCCAGATGGATTTACATGAGAATTCTATCAAACATTTAAAGAACAATTAATTCCAATACTATGTAGACTATTTGGTAAAATAGGTGAAGAAGGAGTCTTACCAAATTCTTTTTATGATATAAATATGGTGCTGATACCTAAACCGGGAAGAGTCAAGACAGAGAAAGAAAATTATAGACCAATTTCTCTAATGAATATAGATGCAAAAATTTTAAATAAAATATTAGCAAATAGAGTACAGCAACTTATCACAAGAATAATACACTATGACCAGGTAGGATTTATACCAGGAATGCAAGGCTGGTTCAATATTAGGAAAACTATCATCATAATTCATCATATCAACACCAAAACTAACAGAAACCACATGATCATCTCAATGGATGCAGAAAAAGCTTTTGACAAAATACAACACTCATTCCTATTAAAAACACTAGAGAGCATAGGTGTAAATTGAGTCTTCCTTAAAATCATAAATAGCATCTATTTAAAACCTTCAGCAAGCATAATATGTAATCTGGACAAGCTAGAAGCATTTCCAGTAAGATCAAGGGTGAAACAAGGATGTCCATTATCATCACTGTTATTCAACATCTTACTGGAAATGTTAGCTTTAGCAATAAAAGAAGAAAAAGACAGTGAAGGTATTAGAATAGGCAAAGAAGAAACAAAGCTATCACTCTTTGCAGATGATATGATGTTATACGTAGAGAATCCCAGAGAATCAAGTAAAAAACTACTTGAAATAATAATGAAGCAAAGTTGCAGGCTATAAAATAAATCCACTTAAATCATGGGCATTTCTATGTATTACCAACAACGCCAAACAACAAGAGATAGAAAGAGAAATTTCATTTAAAGTTACTCTAGGCATTATAAAATATTTAGGAGTCTACCTCCCAAAACAAACCCAGTAACTCTGTGAACACAATTACAAAACACTTTTCACGCAAATAAAGTCAGATCTAAATGATTGGCAAAACATCAGTTGCTCATGGGTAGGCTGATCTAATATAATAAAAATGACAATTCTACCTAAGCTAATTTACTTTTTCCGTGCCATACCAATCAAACTACCAAAAAATCATTTTATGGAGTTAGAAAAAATAATAACAAGATTCATTTGGAAGAACAACAGGTCCAGAATATCAAGAGAACTAATGAAAAGAAATGCAGGGGAAGGTGGCCTAGCCATCCCAGATCTTAAATTGTATTATGAAGCAGCAATCATCAACACTATTTGGTCCTGGCTAAGAAATAGAGTGGTAGATCAGTGGAATAGGTTAAATATGTAAGACAGTAGTCAATGACTATAGTAATCTATTATTTGATACACCCTAAGAAACCAGCTTCTGGGATAAAAACCCACTCTTTGAAAAAAACTGCTGGGAAAACTGGAGAAAAGTATGGCAGAAACTAGGCATAGACCAAAATCTCACACCATATAACAAAATAAAGTCAAAATGTGTACATGATTTAGATATAAAGGCTGATACTCTAAGCAAACTGGAGAGCAAGGAATAGTTTACCTGTCAGATCTATGGAGAACAGAAGAATTTGTGACCGAACAGGAGATAGAGAACATTACGAAAAGGAAAATAGATAATTTTTATTACATTAAATTGAAAAGTTTTTGCACAAACAAAGCCAATGCAACTAAGATTAGAAGGAAGGTAGAAAATTGGGAAAGAATTTTTACAACCAGTCTCTCTGATAAGAGCCTCATTTCTAAAATATATAGAGAATCAAGTCAAATTCATAAGAATACAAGCCATTCCCCAATTGATAAATGGTCAAAGGATATGAACAGACAGTTCTCAGATGAAGAAATTCAAGTCATCTATAATATTATGAAAAAGTGCTCTAAATCACTATTGATTAGAGAAATGCAAATCAAAACAACTCTGAGGTACCACATCACAGCTATCAGAATGGCCAACATTACAAAACAGGAAAATGATAAATGTTGGAGAAGATATGGGAAAATTGGAACACTAATGCATTGTTGGTGGAGTTGTGAAATCATCCAACCATTTTGGAGAGCAATTTGGATCTATGCCCCAAGGGTTATAAAAATGTGCATACCCTTTTACCCAGCAGTAGCACTCCTAGGTTTATATCCCACAGAGATCACACAAATGGGAAAAGGACCTACATGTACAAAAATATTCAAAGCAGCTCTTTCTGTGGTGGCAAAGAATTGGAAATTGAGGGGATGCCCATCAATTGGGTAATGGCTGAGCAAGTTGTGGTATATGAATGTGATGGAATACTATTGTGCTATAAGAAATGATGAACAGACTGACTTCAGAAAAACCTGGAAAGACTTATATGGTCTGATGCTGAGTGAAGTGAGCAGAACCAAGAGAATGTTGTACACATTACCAGCCACGTTGTATGATGATTAATATTGATACATTTAACCCTTCCTAGCAAAATAAGGATCTAAGACATCTCCAGAGTCCTTGTGATGGAAAATGCTATCCACACACAAAGAAAGAACTATGGAAGTCTAATTGCTATTTTTTTTCTCTTCTGTTGAGTTTTGTTTCCTCTTTCTGATGGTTCCTCCTATTGATTTTAATTTTTACTTACAACATCACTAATGTGAAAATATGTTTAATATGAATGTAAATGTATATCCTATATCAGATTGTGTGCCATCTTGGGGAGGGTGGTGGGGAGGAAGGGGGAGAAAAATTTTAAACTCAAAAGCATAAGGAAGTGATTGTTGATAAATCAAAATAAATTAATAAAAAAATAAATAAAAACTGCCTATTCATATCCTTTGACCACTTATCAATTAGGGAATGACTGGATACCTATAAATTTGACTCAGTTCTCTATATATTCAAGAAATGAGACATTTATCCGAAACACTGGATGTAAAAATTGTTTCCCAGTTTTCTGCTTTCCTTCTAATTGTGGTTGAGTTGGTTTTGTTTGTGCAAAAAATTTTTAATTTAATGTAATCAAAATGATGTATTTTGCATTTTATAATGTTCTCTGTCTCTTGTTTCCTCATATATTCTTCTTTTCTCCTTAGATCTGAAAGGTAAACTATTCCTTGCTCTCCTGATTTGTTTATGATATCACCCTTTATGTCTAACTCGTGTACCCATTTTGACTTTATCTTGGTATATAGTATGAGATGTTGGTCTACACCTATTTTCTGCCATGCTATTGTCCAGTTTTCCCAGCAATTTTTGTCAAATAATGAGTTCTTATCTTAGAAGATAGAGTCATTGGGTTTATCAAACAGTAGATGAGTATAGTTATTGACTACTGTGTCTTATGTACCTAACCTATTCCACTGATCCACCACTCTATTTCTTAGCCAGTACCAAATAGTTTTGATGATCGCTTCTTTATATTGTAGTTTGATATCTGGTATGGCTAGGCCACCTTCCTTAGCATTTCTTTTCATTGATTTCCTTGATATTCTTGACCTTTTGTTTTTCCAGATGAATTTTGATATTTTACCTAGCATTATTAAATATTTTGGTAGTTTAATTGATATGGCACTGAATAAGCAAATCAATTGAGGCAGAATTATATTTTTTTATTATGTTATCTTGGCCTATCCATGAGTAATTTGTATTTTACAATTGTTTAGATTTCACTTTATTTATGTGAAAAGTGTTTTATAATTATGTTCCTATAGTTCCTGGGTTTGTCTTGGCAGGTAGACTCCCAAATATTTTATGTTGTCTACAGTTATTTTAAATGAAATCTCTCTTTCTATCCCTTGCTGCTGGGCTTTGTTGGTAATATATAGAAATGTTGATGATTTTGTGAATTTATTTCATGTCCTGCAACTATGCTAAAGTTGTTAATTATTTCAAGTCGTTTTTAGTTGATTCTCTAGGATTCTCTAAATATACTATCATATCATTTGCAAAGAGTGATAGTTTTGTCTCCTCATTGCCTATTCTAATTTCTTCAACTATTTTTTCTTCTCTTATTGCTAAAGCTAACATCCCTGGTGCAATATTGAATACTAGTCATGATAATGGGCATTCTTGTTTCACCCCTGATCTTATTGGGAAGGCCTCTAGCTCATCCCTATTACTGATAATCCTTGCTGATGGTTTTAGATAGATACTGCTTATCATTTTAAGGAAAGCTCCAATTATTCCTATGTTCTCTGGTGTTCTTAATAGAAATGGGTGCTGTATTTTATCAAAAGCTTTTCTGCATCTATTAAGATAATCATATGATTTCTGTCAGTTTTGTTATTGATATGGTCAATTATGCTGATAGTTTTCCTAATATTTGACTAACCCTGCATTCCTGGTATAAATCCCACCTGGTCATACTGTATTATCCTCATGATGAATTGCTGTAAATCTTTTTGCTAAAGTTTTATTTAAAAATTTTGCATCAATATTTATTAGGGAAATTGGTCTGTAATTTTGTTTCTGTGTTTTAGCTCTTCCTGGTTTAGGTATCAACATCATATTTATATCATAAAATAGAATTTAGTAGGACTTCGCCTATTTTTCCAAATAGTTTATATAGTGTTGGAATTAATTGTTATTTAAAATTTTGGTAAAATTCATTTGTAAATGCATCTGACGCCGAAGATTTTTTCTTAGGGACTTCACTGATATCTTGTTCAACATCTTTTTTTATAAAATTGGCTTATTTAAGTATTTTATTTCATCTTCTGTTAATCTGGCAAATTATATTTTTGTGAATATCCATTTCACTTTGATTGTCACACTTATTGGCGTACATTTGGGCAAAATAGTTCCTATTTATTTCTTTAATTTCCTCTTCCTTGCTAGTGGATTCACTCTTTTCACTTTTAATATTGATAATTTGGTTTCCTTTTTTTTCTTTAATCAAGTTAACCAAAGATTTATCTATTTTATTTTTTTCATGGAACCAGCTCTTAGTTTTATTTATTAGTTCAGTAGTTTTCTTAATTTCAGTTTTATTAACCTCCCCTTTGATTTGGTGTTTAACTAGGTAATTTTAATTTGTTCTTTTTTCTAGCTTTCTTTTAATTGCCTGCTGAATTTGTTGATCTAATTTTTATTTATTTTCTTCATGTAAGCATTTAGAGATATAAAACTTCCCCGGAGAACCACTTTGACTGCATCTGATCAGTTTTGGTATGTTGTCTCATTATTGTCATTCTCTTGGATGAAGTTTTTGATTTGTTCTTATGATTTATTTGGCCCACTCATTCTTTAGGTTAGATTATTTAGTTTCCAATTAATTTTTAATCTATCTTTCCATCACCCTTTATTACATGTAATTTTTATTACATCATGATCTGAAAAGGATACATTTAGTATTTCTGCCTTTCTGCATTGGATTGTGAGATTTTTATACCCAAATACATTATCAGTTTTTGTGTAAGTGCCATGTACCACTGAGAAAAAAAAAGTATATTCCCTTCTACCCCCATTCAATTTTCCCCAGAAATCTACCCTGTCTAACTTTTCTAAAATTCTATTCACTTCCTTAACTTCTTTCTTGTTTATTTTGTGGTTAGCTTTATCTAGTTCAGAGGAGGGGGGCTGAGGTCCCCCTACTAGTAGAGTTTTGCTGTCTATTTCTTCCTGTAATTCCCTGAACTTCTCCTGTAAGAATTTAGATGCTATACTACTTGGTGCATATATGTTTAATGTTGATATTGCTTCATTCTCTATGATATTTTTAAGAAGATGTAGTTTTCTTCCTTTTCTCTTTTAATTAGATCTATTTTTGCTTTTGCTTTGTCTGAGATCAGGATTGCTAATCCTGTTTGTTTGGTTTTTTTTTTTAACTTCAGCTGAAGCATCTGCTCCAGCCTTTTGCATTTACTCTGTATGTGTGTCTCTTTGCTTCAGAAGTGTTTCTTGTAAGCAACATATTGTAGGATCCTGATTTTTGATTTCCTATGCAGTCTGATTCTCTTTTATGAGAGAGTTCATCCCATTCACATTCACCATTATGATTACTAACTGTGTATTTCCCCTTATCTATCTTCCTCTATTCATACTTTTCTTTGTCCTTTCACCCTGTTCTTCCTCACCAGTGTTTTGCTTTTGACCACTACCTCCCTTAATCTGCCTTTAATTTTACTGCCCCCCCCTTTATTTTTGCCCTTCCCCTTCTACTTCCCTATAGGGCAAGATAGGTTTCTTTATACAACTGAGTATGTTATTCTGTGTTTGAGCCAAATATGCTGAGAATAAGGTACATACAATGCTCAACCTCTCCTCCTTTCCCTGAACTTTAATAGGTTTTTCATGCCTCTTAATCTGATATAATTTACCCCATTTTGTCTCCCCCTTTCCTCTTCTCCCAGTACAGCCCTTTTTTTCACCTCTTAATATTTTTTATCATCACATCAAGATCAACTTATACACACACCCTCTGTCTAAGTATACTCCTAATTGCCTAATAGAGATACAGTTCTTAATAGTTGCAAGTATCATCTTCCCATGTAGAGATGAAAACAGTTTAATCTTATTGACTAACATATTTTTCTTTCCTGTTTACTTTTTTATTCCTGTCTTAATTCTTGTATTTGAAGATCAGATTTTCTGTTCAGATCTGTTCTTTTCATCAAGAAAATTTGAAAGTCCCATATTTCATTGAATGTCCATCTTTTCCCATGAATGATTATGCTCAGTTTTACTGGGTGCTTGATTCCTGGTTGCAATCCAAGCTCCTTTTCCTTCTGAAATATCATATTCCAATCCCTCTAATCCTTTAATGTAGAAGCTGCTAAGTCCTGTGTAATCTTGACTGACTCCTTGCTATTTAAATTGTTTCTTTCTGGTTGTTTCCAGTATTTTCTCCTTGACTTGATAGTTCTGGAATTTAGCTATAATATTCCTTGGAGTTTTCATTTTGGGATGTCTTTCAGGAGGTGATTGCTGGATCCTTTATATGACTGTTTTACCCTTGGCTTTGAGGATATCGAGATTATCAAGGAAAATTGATAATTTCTTGAAAGATGATGTCCAGGCTCTTTTTATTTTGATCATGGCTTTTATGTAGTCCAATAGTTCATAAATTATCTCTTCTGGATCTATTTTCCAGGCCAGTTGTCTTTCTCATGAGGTATTTTATGTTTTCTCCTATTTCTTCATTCTTTCAATTTTAGTTGACTGATTCTTAATATCTTATAGTGTCATTAACTTCTATTTCCCCAATTGGAAATTTCAAGGAATTATTTTCTTCTGTTAGCTTTTGTACCTCCCTTTCCATTTGGCAAATTCTACTTTTAAAGGATTTATTTTCTTCAGTGGATTTTTTTCCATTTGGTTAATTCTATTTTTAAGGGTTTTTTTTCAGTCAATTTTTGTGCTTTCTTTTCCCAGCTCTTGACTCTTTTTTATAATTCTCTTGAATATCTCTCATTTCTTTTCTGAATTTTTCTTCAACTTTTCTTTCTTGATTTTTAAAATCATTTTTGAGTTTTTCCAAGAGTATTTTTTTTTGTTTGAGACCAATTCATATTCCCCTTTGATGCTTCACATGTAGACATTTTGACACTGTTGTTATCTTCTGAGTTTGTGTTTGGATTTTCCCTGTCACCATAGTAGCTTTCTATATCCAGGCTCTTTTTTTAAAATTTTTGTTCATTTTTTAAAGTTGATCTCTGCTCCTAGGGAACAGGGGACGCTATCCCAAGTTTCTTGTGTTGAGAGCCAAAGGTCACTGGCTTTATGTGCTGGGGCCTCAGATACTGGTGGCTTGCATATAGCACTGGGATAGCACCTGCTGTGCCATGGTTTCTGGGGCTGGCAGTTTGCCGGCTGTACTGGAGGCCTCACACCTGATCTGCCGCACCAGATCCGTGAGGCCTTGATTGCTGATCTATGCTGTGGATGAGTGCTTTCTCTTGGCTTATCCAGACACCACCTATTCTTTTACCCAATGGAGACAGATCTTTCCTGAAGTCCTTCTAAGATATCTTAGGCTGGAAAATTGTTTCACTCTTTCTTTTAGTGCATTCTGTCTTTCCAGAATTCTTTTAGGGGCTTGATTTAACATTGTTTCTGAGGGAAACTGGGGAAGGTTCAGGGAACTTCCTGGCTTCTCTCCACCACATTGGCTCCTACAGTAATTTTAAAGCACTAAAGTGAATCAAATTCATTTATGGCAGGCAATAACATTGACTAAAATTTTATTTTATTCAATTCAATTCAATTCAATAATAGCAACATGTATAATCACCTACTGCGTCAAGGTAATGTTTTAGTACTGTGGACACAAACATGTAAAACCAACATGGTTCTCATTCTCAAGGAGCTTACTTCAAAATAAGTAGCAACAATAGTAGAAATTATATATGCATATTAATATAAAATCCCCACTATATATGCATATGTAATTGATATATTACATACATACATACATATGTAAATCAGGTATCAGTTACATTTATATCATATACTTGCTTGTATACATGATATATATTGCATGTATAATGCACATGTAATTTTATATAATATTATACATAACTTTTTTTTACAAATTATCTCATTTGAGCCTCATGACAATGCTGTAAAGTGGATAGTATTACCATATGTATTTTATTTTGTTTTGTTTTGTTTTGTTGTTTTAGGCAATTGGGGTCAAGTTACTTGCCCAGGGTCACACAGCTAGTAAGTATCAAGTGTTTGGTCTGAGGCTGGATTTGAACTCAGGTCCTCCTGACTTCAGGGTCAGTGCTCTATCCACTGAACCACCTAGCTGCCCCTACCATATGTATTTTAAAGATGAATACATTGAGGTTCATGCAGGTTAAATATCTTTCTCAGGGTATAGCAAATCAGAATCTAAGAATGGATTTGAACCCAACTCTTCCCAAGTCTGGCAGTGGCCTCTGCAACCTGCTATTATCTAGTACAGAGAAGATATACATAAATATCTTGTGCTAGAATTACAAATTATTAAATGGAAGGTGGAGGACTAGTCATCTTCTCTGATTATCACAATTTCTCAACTTTCTCCCAAAATGTGTTAAAGACAAAGCAACTTCAGCTATCCCCCTACTCTGAAACACCAGGAACCCAAGCAAAGAGTAAAACAATAAGAAAAAGAAATATGATTTGACACCCACCTTGAGCTACTCAGCAACTCTTTTCCTCCATCTATCATACTACTGGCAGTAAGGTTGCACTGGATCCATGAGCTTGCAATGAAATGTAACCCCACACCCCAGAGCCCACTCTCTTTCATTACCATGGAGATCTGGGCTCTAGGCTGCAGAAGTTTGCTGGGACCTTAGTGACCAATACTCTGACAGTATTCTGTGCTAAAAAAGATATCTACATAAAACCAGCTCTTATGTTTATTCATTAGTTCAATAGTTTTCTTAATTTCAATTTTGTTAATTTTTCCTTTGGTTTTCAATATTTCTAATTTGGTGTTTAATTGAGAATTTTTAATTTGTTCTTTTTCTAGTCTTTTTTTAGTTGTATGCCCAATTCATTGATCTCCTCTTTTTTTATTTTTTTATGTAAGCTTTCAGAGATATAAAACTTCTCCTAACAACTACTTTCGCTGCATCCCGTAAGTTTTGGTATATTGTCTCATTATTTTCATTCTCTTGAATGAAATTATTGATTGCTTCTATGATTTGTTGTTTGACCCAATCATTTTTTAGGATTAGATTATTTAGTTTCCAATTATTTTTAGTCTATCTTTCCATGGCCCTTTATTACATATCATTTTTCTTGCATCATGATCTGAAAAGGATGCATTTAATATTTCTGCCTTTCTGCAGTGGATTGTAAGGTTTTTATGCCCCAGTACATGGTCAATTTTTGTGTATGTGCCATGTACCTCTGAGAAAAACGTATATTCCTTTCTATCCCCATTCAATTTTCTCTAGAGGTCTATCATACCTAACTTTTTAAAAGTTCTATTCACCTCCTTAAATTCTTTCTTGCTTATTTTGTGGTTAGATTTATTTTATTTTATAGATTTAAGCAGCAATCATTAAAACTGCTTGGTACTGGCTAAGAAAAAGAGTGGTGGATCAGTGGAATAGGTTAAATATGCAAGACACAGTAGTCAATGACTATAGTAATATATTATTTGATAAAGCCGAAGACCCTAGCTTTCTGGGATAAAAACCCACTCTTTGAAAAAAAACTGCTAGGAAAACTGAGAAAGAGTATGGCTGAAACCAAGCATAGACCAAAATCTCACACCATATACCAAAATCAAGTCAAAATGGGGGTTCATGATTTAGATATAAAGGCTAATACTACAAGCAAACTGGGAGAGCAAGGAATAGTTTACCTTTCAGATCTATAGGGAACAGAAGAATTAATGACCAAACAAGAGATAGAAAACATTACAAAAAGCAAAATGGATAACTTTCGTTACATTAAATTGAAAAGTTTTTGCACAAACAAAGCCAATGCAACTAAGATTAGAAGGAAGGTAGAAAATTGGGAAAGAATTTTTACAACCAGTCTCTCTGATAAGGGCCTCATTTCTAAAATATATAGAGAATTAAGTCAAATCTGTAAGAATACAAATCATTCCCCAGTTGATAAATGGTCAAAGGATATGAATAGACAGTTCTCAGATGAAGAAATTAAAGCCATCTATATTCATGTGAAAAAATGTTCTAAATCACTATTGATTAGAGAAATGCAAATCAAAACAACTCTGCCAACATGACAGAACAGGAAAATGGTAAATGTTGGAGAAGATGTGGGAAAATTGGAACACTAATGAATTGTTGGTGGAGTTGTGAAATGATCCAATTGGAGAGCAATTTGGAACTATGCCCAAAGGGCTATAAAAATGTGCATACCCTTTGACCCAGCAATAGCACTTCTAGGGCTATATCCCAAAGAGATCATACAAATGGGAAAAGGACCCACAGGTACAAAAACATTCATAGCAGCTCTTTTTGTGGTAGCAAAGAATTGGAAATTGAGAGGATGCCCATCAGTTGGGGAATGGCTGAGCAAGTGGTGGTATATGAATGTAATGGATTACTATTGTGCTGTAAGAAATGATGGACAGGCTGACTTCAGAAAAACCTAGAAAGACTCATGTGGTCTGATGCTGAGTGAAGTGAGCAGAACAAAGAGAATGTTGTACACAATAACAGCTACGTTGTGCAATGACTAATATCGATAAACTTAACCCTTTCCAGCAATACAATGATCTAAGACATCTTGTGATGGAAAATACTATCCACATCCAAAGAAAGAACTAGGGAATTTGAATTGCTATTTTTTTCTCTTCTGTTGAGTTTTGTTTCCTCTTTCTGATGGTTCCTCCTATTGGTTCTAATTTTTACTTACAACATCATTAATGTGAAAATATGTTTAATAGGAATGTATATGTATAGCCTATATCAGATTGTGTGCCATCTTGGGGAGGGTAGTAGGGAGGAAGGGGGAGAAAAATTTTAAACTCAAAAGCATATGGAAGTGATTGTTGATAAATCAAAATAAATTAATAAAAAAATTTTAAAAAGTTATCTACAAGAGAGTGGAGGAACAGAAGAAAAAGAGCAACATATATGTTTGAGCTTAAAATAGCCCCAGCCCTCCTCTCAGAGCCTCAGAGATACAAACTACAAAAGATAGAAACCAGACTTAGCTTCAATAGTACTAGTGGGCAGTTCTCTGAACTTCCAGACTAGTGAACTGAGGCACAGGAAAAAGGAAAGGAAACCATGTGTGTATGTGGGGAAGGAAGGAAAGCATTCCTCTCAACCTGAAAGAATCCAACATTCAACTGGAGTTAGTTCTGTCTCCCCAAAAGTCTCTTGGGGAAGTGAACTGGGTTGGTGAATTGTGAATTGACCAGTGTGGTAAGAGGTTGAGATACTTTGAGATCAAGCCCAGAGGGAAACAGCCATTGAAGGAGAAGAAATCAGACAGTGAACAATAGAAAAAAAGACTGAAATGACCATTGATACAGAAGAAAGAAAACCCAAAGTCCTTGATCATAATCAGATATATCAACAGAGAAAACATTAACAGCAGAAAGAAATATGGCCTCTAGATCTAGTAAATGAGTTCAGGAATCTATGAATAAATGTTGAAAAACAAAGGAAAATGACTAGCACTTGAGGATATAGAGTACTCTGTCAAAGCTGAGGAGAACATAAAGCCACAACACACTATTCCTGAGTAGTTCAAAAGAGGAATGGAAATTGTGAAAATAGAATTTATGGCTTGTACAGCAAAAATAATTGGAAGAACATAAAAACTTGTATCTGTGAGGGCAAGTCTAGCCAAAAGAGAGGACAACTCATTAGGAATACAAAGAAGTGGAGAAATTTTTTTAAAAGAGAGGCAAAAATAAAATTAAAAATATTTTTATTCAAGTAAAACATATTGATCTCAAAGGCAGAATGCATAGAGATCATATCAGGATTATAGAGCTAGAACAGGGTGGGGAACCTGCAGCCTTGAGGCCACATGTGGCCTTCTAGTTTCTCAAGTAAGTTTCCTTTGACTGAATCCAAATCTGGGATATTATACAGCAATTGCCCTATCCCAAACAAGGCCAATCTCCTTAGCAGGGACAAAATATTATACAACAGAGAATGGGCAGATAGGACCCAGTATCCTATGGTCATGTCTTCTTCAAATAGTATTTCTTTACCTTTATTTTTGCAACACCCTACAGCAATATTATACATTGATCAACTGAAAATGACTTAACTTTTCTCAGCAATGCTATGAGCCAAGAGCATTTTGAAAGACTTGTATTCACAAATGTTATCCACTTCCCAAGGAAGAACTGATGGAGTCTGAATACGTATCAGTGCATGCTTTTTTACCCTCTTAATTTTTTTCTTTATTGGGGAGTATGTTTGTCTTCTTTTACAACATAGCTAATGTGAAAATATGTTTTGGATGATTATGTATATGTAATTAAGGAGGGGGGAACAGAAGTAGGTAGGAAGAGAGAGAATTTGTAATTAAAAATTGTAAGAAACAAATTGTTAAAAGTTGTTTCTACATATAATTAAAAAAGAATATTTTAAAAGAAGAAACAGTAAAAGTATTTAAAAAGATGAAAAAAATCATAGAAAAAGTGAAATAGGACCTGGAAAATAGGTTGAGGAGACCTGGAAAATAGATTGGGGTGAAATAATGTAAGAATTATTTTATGGCATGATTAAAGTAGAACTATAATGTCAAATTTCTTCTATACCTCTTTCTGGTTTTCCTGAAAGTTCTTGACAAATAAAAACTTCATTTCTCATTATTTTGGGTTCCCGTTCCTAATCAGCTACCAGACTGCTGTGTTCAATTGCTTCAAGATCTTGTTTATCTAGTATGTTCCACTGATCTACATGTTTTAACCAGTACCAAATACTTTGATGACTATTGCTTTATAACTTATAGTGTTTCAAGATCTGGTAATTCTGAACTTCCTTAATTCTTACTTCCCCGCTCCCCCATCACTCACCCTGAGATTTCAAATCATGTGGAGATACGTAGTTATTACTTTAAAACAAAGCAGATCGCTCTTCATTTGAAGTTTTCTCTCTCCTCTTTCCCACTTATCTGAAATTATTTAGTGATCTTTCTTCTCATTCTCTTCTGTGTTATTGTACTCTCCATTCACATGAGAAAGGTGAAGATTTCCTTCCACCTCTTCAGATTCTCTTTCTTATTTCTTTTTAAACTGAAACACTTATCCCATGTTTAAAGGAGACTGCCATTCTCTCCAGTAGCCTACAAAGTGATGAGATATTTCTCTATCCCTTTCACTTTCTCTTCCATGGTGGACAGTAGCCTACACTTGTAGTCCAAACTATTTACTTTTCAGTAGCAGAAAGGGAAGCATCATGCTTTTTAGGTTTTAAAATTCTTCCTGTTTTCCATACCTCTGAAAATTATGATCTCAGTTCTTTCATTATTGCTAGTACCTTTTGTAGCCAACCTCCCTGGAGAATTATTATGTCAAATGTTTTATAAATTTTACTTGAATGGAATGAATAGTAGGTGGAGAGTCATGCCAATCTTCATTTTAGGGGAGAAAAGAAATAATACTAAATTTACCTTCTGGAGAGAGTAATAACTAACCAGTACAGTTCCAATTGGGATGGTCAGCATGGCTTAACAAGGGAAAGTTGTACACTGGTAAATCCTTTGTTAAATTTGAGATTGACACTGTCTCAAGAGTGTAGCTTCATCATGCACTATTATTTAAAGAACTGAAAACTGCAGTAGTTGGAAAAAATAAGGTGCATTACTTGAATGACAAGTATGGTTAGAATTAACAGGAAAGCATGCTTTAGCAAAATCTCAAAATCTATAAACCAGTAATGCCAATGATATTGCAGATAAGTTCCACACTTGGCCTTTTACACTCAATTCTCAGATGAGCTGCATCTATGATATCTCTGTGCTATGATTTCTATTTAATGTTGAAGTAAAAAATTCTTTAATGAATGAGATTTAGGCTATGTTCATCACCATTCCACTGTGCACTAGTCTGGTCAGATGGTAATGACAAGGAATGTCAACAGCATGTCAAACTAGTTGTGATATAGAAAACTGAAGGAAGAAAACTGCCCATCAAGTGTGCCAAAGATTTGCTGAAGGGACACATGGAAAGCAATTTAGAGTAAAATTACATCAACATTGATTGGTCAAGATACAATAGCAAGAGACAGGCTGTATTGTCACAAAGAAATCAGGAGGATAGATAGACTTAAACAACATCCTACTGCAGAGAAGGCTCAGAGGCAAGGTCTTGAAGAGAGATAAGCCTGAAGGAAGTTTTTGCTGTCATTTTCCACAGGACAGGTATTGCAGACAGGCATTGTGGCAGGGAATGCTGCTGACTTGTCAATCTTTTGAGGTCCATTACTTAGAGCCATCAGCAGTGTCATCATCAAGTATGAAGGACACTATAAATAACTAAATTAAATGAAGGGAGGAGGATAAGGCTGCTGTTAATCACCTAAGAGCAGAAGGATAGTCATTCTAACTGGTTTTATTTTCAAAGATAGAACACATTCTAGCTTTCCAAACAGATTGCTGAATGAATTTCATGTTTATTTGCAGTCTCAATAGGGTCCACACTACAAAGTAACTGATACCCAGAGGAAAAAAATGAAATAGCAAATTGAATTTACATTTCAAATGATAAACATGTCAAACTTAGGAGATAGAGTTAACCATATGTCAAAATCTTATGAGTTCTCAGCACCATTAACACAGACACTTGGAAAAGACAGGGTCACCCTGAAGTAGGAAATGAAAGCTTTAATTATTCCACAATCCCTCTGCATTGCCCAATCCCAAACAAGGCCAATCTCCTTAGCAGGGACAAAATATTATACAACAGAGAATGGGCAGATAGGACCCAGTATCCTATGGTCATGTCTTCTTCAAATAGTATTTCTTTACCTTTATTTTTGCAACACCCTTCCCCACCTTGTTGTGTATATCCAGGAATCCTGGCTTGTTTTGGCACATACAAAGATACTAGGGCCAATGTAGAGATGTGCATGCAAATCTTAAGAGACTATATTTTGCTTCCAGGGGTCTATCCTTAGGACAAGATTTAATTTTCTCATTTTTAGGAATTCTTCATCATCAAATTATTTTTGGAACACTTTAAAACCCGCAGAGAGGTTTAAATTAAATCAGGATGCTCAGAAATTACACTATGGAGAGGAAGAGGGGAAAGGATTTCACATTGCAAGGATCTTCCCCTGTTCTTCTATTGCCTTCTTTCCTCTTCTTTCCCTTAGGTACTCTGTAGCCTCATCCTGGTCATGCTTCTCTCTATCATCCTGATGTCAATGTCCCTGAAATAATGATTTCTTAGGAGCCCTTAGAAGGAGAGAACACTAAAAATGAACAGGTTTAGAGACCCACCGCCAAGCCAGTAGGTGGCTCAAACTACCCCGTAAGCCTCCCAATCTGTTCCAATGATGAAGGCTTGCTATATTACATGGTAGACTGCAACCTCCTGGCCTTAGACAAATCAAACCCTTTACATTCAGAGGACCTGGCCAGGCATAGGTGAGGATGTGAGAGAATGTGAGAGGAAATGGAAGGTTTATTCAGGTAGGACTACAGTGTCCTAGCATAAATGACAATAGACGTTTTCAAGCAGCTGGCAGCAAGCACAATAGTTGTCTAGAAGCTCTCATAACTGCTATAGTTATAGGCTTCTAGAAATCTTGGTGGTGTAATCTACCTATCTGACTTTTCTCAATGGAATCCTTGGCTACTCTCTCAGACAATTTGGGCTATAGAATAGATGTAGCCACCTTTGACCTGTTAATTAGTTTGCTTATGACCACATATCTAGTTTATCTAGTATTTTTTACCTAAGGCCTGCCCATGCCCAATCTTGTATCTGTTCCCAGCAATTGAGATGAGTGATCATGAGAATTTTTTTTTGTTTTTGAGGCAATGCACATTGTCTCAATCGCTATACCATGACACTTCATATGGTTCTGCCCTCTCCTTCCCTACTTCCTTGGGCCTCATGCTCCAAAACTATCTGTTTCTTCTTCCATTCTTCCATTCTCCTTAGCGTAGTGCCTGATATGAAAAATAAATGTTTGTTGGCACTTAACAAATATTTGTTAACCTTATAAAACATCATTCCTTTGGTGAGGCTAAATACATTTAGGTTTTGAGAGAAAAACCACACTAAAATGTGAATGACCGTATTATACCTTCTCAGGGATGTGATATTTGCATTTTGGAAGAGAAGGCTGGAGAAGGGGCTGAGTCAAGATGACAGATTAGAGACAACCTATTTGAACTCTCTGAACCTTCCCCTCCAAACAACTTTAAAATCATTCCTCAAATCAAATTTTGGAGTGTTAGAGGCAATAAAAGCTCAGTGTAAGACATTTTGGGGCCTAAAACTTAAGAGGTCAGCAGGACATGTTTTTGCCAACAAGGTAGAAGTCTTTCCAGAGCCCACACAAGAAGGAGAAGCAGCAGCAGCAGCAGCAACAGCTTCAGGACCTCTCAGCCCAGAGATGGTAATGATGTCAGAAAACTGGTCAAAAAAGAGATTATAGGGAAACCTTTGCTGCCACTGGGTACAGTTGTCAATTATTGGCAACTCTATTAACCCATATGCAGCTATGGGTAATATTTCTGTGTAATAAAGGTTCTGTGGCAGAGATGAGTGCTAGGGGTCAGTCGAAAGCAAGGAGGGGGCCTGGTCACAGTTTCAAGGCAAAGAAGTGTGCTACAGAGCACTCTTATTACTACAGAGAACCATGGGATATTTTTTTGAGTATAGACCAGAGCACAGACATTGAGAACAGTTACCACACTCTGCTCCAGTCACAACACCTTGGAAGCACTGAAAACCAATGGATGGCCAGAACTAGCTCTTACAATAGCAGCAGGAAAAACCTGAAGCTTGGAACAGTGCTTCTCCACCCCAAGATCAGCAGAGCCCAGCTTTAACATGAAGATCAAAGTCAAGAAGTAGGCTAGAAAATGAGCAAACAACAATAAAAAGAATTTGACCCATTAGTCAGGGAAGACTAAGAAACAAACCCAGAAAAAGACAACAATGTGACTACAAGGCCTCAAAGAAAAGTGCAAATTGTACATAAATATGATAAGAATTTCTAGAAGAGTTAAAGAAATAAATAAGAGTGGTACATGATAGTAAATGACCATAGAAATCTAGAATATGATAAACCCAAAGATCTAAGCTTTTGGAACAAAAACTCATTATTTAACAAAATCTACTGACAAAACTGGAAAACAGCATGGCAGAAACTAGATACAAACATTTCACACTGTTTACCAAGATAAGGTCAACACGGGTATATGATTTATACATAAAAGGTGGTAACATAAGCAAATTAGGACAGCATGGAATAGTTTGTTTGTTAGATTTATGGATAAGGGAAGAATTTAGGACCAAAGAAAATATAGAGAGTATTATGAAATGTAAAATGGGTATTTTTATTATATAATTTTTTAAAAAAATGCACAAACAAAACCAATGCAACTAATTAAAAGGAAAGCAGAAAATTGGAGGAAAATTTTTGCAATAAGTATCTCTGATAAAGGCCTAATTTTACAAATATAAAGAGAACTGAGTCAAATTTATGAAAATACAAGTGATTCTCCAGTTGATAAATGGTCAAGGGATATGAACAGGTAGTTTTCAGAGGAAGAAATTAAGAGATCTGATGCAGCCTATACATGTACAATCATATTAAACATTTCCACATTAGTCATATAGTAAAAAAAAAAATCAGAACAAAAGGGAAAAACCATGAGAAAGGAAAAAAAGAGAAAATAATGTGTTTCAATCTGCATTTAGACGCTATAGTTCTTTCTTTGGATGTGGATATCATTTTTCATCGTGAGTCTTTTGGAATTGTCTTAGATGATTGTATTGGAGGAGCTAAGTCTATCAAAGTTGATCCTGGCACAATGTTGCTATTACTCTGTACAATATTTTCCTGGTTCTGCTCACTTCACTCAACATCAGTTCATATAAGATTTTCCTTGTTTTTCTGAAATACACTTGCTTATCATTTATTACGGGACAATAATATTCCATTATATTCATATACCACAACTTGTTCAGCCATCCCCCAACTAATGAGAGTATGTGATAATTAGAAGTGTGTATGGGGGGCAGCTCGCTGGCACAGTGGATAGTGCACAGGCCCTGAAGGCAGGAGGAGCTGAGTTCAAACCTGGCCTCAGACCAAACACTTGACTCTTACTAGCTGTGTGACCCTGGGCAAGTCACTTAACCCCAATTGCAAAAAAAAAAAAAGTATGTATGAATGAATATATGTGTGTGCTTGTTTATATACGCATATGTGTTTTTGTGTATATATGTGTATATGTACACACATGCACATACAGACACACACCCATACATATATGCATCTTTGTGTCAAATGGTAGGCATCTCTAGGACAGGAGTGAGGAGGGAGGAAAAAAAGGAAAAAAAAAAAAGGAAATTTCCATGATAACTTTACTATATACCTAAAAGGAATAGTAAGTTTTACATAATAGATTTGCAGTTTTATGTGCAATTATCATTTCCCCCCTATTCTACTATGTTACAGAAATGGTGTTTTATTTCTTAAGTACAGAATAAAATAAATAAAATTTTAAAAAAAAGGATTAAAATGACAAATGCTGGAGGGGATATGGAAAAAGGGAGACAATGATGCACTATTGGAATTGTGAATGAGACTAACTGTTCTGAACAACACTTCGTACATATGTCCAAAGGGGTATAAAACTGTGCATACTTTTTGACCCAGCAATAGCACTGCTACATCTGAATTCTAAAGAAATAACAAAAAGAAAAAAAAAGATATACTTGTACAAAAATATTTATAGTAGCAATTTTGTTGTGGCAAAGAATTGGAAATTGAGAGGATGCCCATTCATTGGAGAATGGATGAACAAGTTGTGGCATATGATTGTGATGGAATGCTATTATAAGAAATGACAAGTGAATTGGTTTTAGGAAAGCTGGAGAAGACATATATGAACTGATGGAAAGTGAAATGATCAGGACCAGGAGAACATTGCACATAGTAACAGCAATATTGTAAGCATGATCAACTGTGAAAGAATTAGCTACTTTGATAAAGGCAATGATCCAAGATAGTTCCAAAGGACCCATGATGAAAAATGATAACCATGTCCAAGTAAAGTGATGAACTCTTAGTGCAGATTGAAGCATACATTTAAAAATCTTTATTTATTTTTTTGTTTATGTGTGTTTTCTTTTGTGACATGGCTAATATGGAAAGATACTTTGAACAGATATCATATTGCTAATCTTCTCAAGGAGTAGGAAAAGGGCAGGAGTAAGGGAAAGAATTTAAGAATGTTTTAAAATGAATGTTAAAAATTGTACATGTAATTGGGAAATATTTAATGAAATATATATATGTATAGATGTATAGTCTTGTGTATATATGTGCATGTATATGTGTATGCCTGTATCCTCCATTAGAATGCAAAATCTTTGAATATTGGGATTGAGTCGTTCTTTGAACTTATATTTCCAGGTCATAGCAAAGTAACAAGTACTCAGTAAATGTAAGGTGTTTGAAAATAGCCTATTTATGCAAATTGCTAGATCATAAGATGGATTCTTTGATAGACTGGTGATCTCATTGATGTGGTTACTCCTTCCTGTGATTCAGTGAAAAACCCATTCATGCCCTCTGACCATAGAATACTATTTACAGCCTTCTATAAAGCCTAAAAATTGCTTTTTGGATGCTTTCCTCCAGTGTTTAATTCTTCATAAACTGTGGTAATGACCTTAGATTTATTTGTCACTGCATACTTACTTGGAATAGATATAATTTTCTGTTCTTTGTTGACATTCACAATCTGGAATTCAATGTGGGACATATTCATATTTTGAAAGAATAGTGAATTGAGTATCCACTAGGAATTATGTTTTTAAAAACTGGAGTAATATAATTAGACTAATTCTAAAAATTCAAAGTTTATATCCTCTTTGATGAAGCTATATTTTCTCACTATGCATATGCTATTGCTATTATCCTCGATGAAAGGCAGCCACCCATGGGACTGCCAGAAGAGTTGCAGATTTTAGCACCTTGCAGTCTAAAGTAGCCATGCTATTTTTCATGTGGAAAATGAACCTAAATTTTGGGTGGAAGAGTGAGGAAAAGGTGCTAAACAAACACACATACATAAACACACAACGTTTATTCCTTCTAAGTATATCTTCTGACTTCTGGAGTAATAGTTGCCAATCATTCAATGTAACTTCTGTATAACATTTGCTAAATTCATAAATAAGCTCTGACTGTTTTCATACACTGTGATTGTGTTAGGGGAAGAAATCAGTCTCTTTTCACCCTTAATTTTCGTCTAACACATTTCACCGTATGGCAAATTACTGGGTATGACAAGACAATGAATGCTATAAGCTGAGTTACATTTGATTGTTCTCACAAAGTGAATAAATCAATAATGATCTTGAGAGCTTTAAGAAAAAAAGTGGATTAAAAAAAGTACTTTTCTGAAAAGATGTCTCTTTCAGGATCATGCAATGCTATGCTAGTTTTCAAAAAATGGGAATAATGAAAACTAAATAAGCAAGTTTGATGTCTATTCCTGGCAAATTCTAGAGCAGGTTATTAAAAGTGCAATTTGAGAGCACTTATAAAGGGACAAGGTGATCACTAAGAGCCAGCTTGGGTTCATTAAGAATAAATCATGCTATAATTACAGAGTTACTTATGCTAACAAGGTAATACTAGATAAACAGATTAGGAGAATGCTATGGATATAATAGATCTAGATTTAAGAAAGACTTTTGATAAAGTCTCCTGCAATATGCTTGTAGACAATATAACAAAATATTGATGGAAAAATAGTACAATTAATCAGCAATGTGATATGATAGTCAAAAATCACCAATGAAGTGTTAGAAATATTAATAGAACTATAATGTTCAGAGCAAGAGAGGTGAGAGCTGTACTTTACTTTGCCCTTCTTGGACCTCATCTTGAGTACTGGGTCTAGTTTGAGACACTTCCATTTAGAAGGAATATTGGCAAATTGGAGTCAGTTAAGAGGAGAGCATGAAGAATAATAAAGGATCTGGAAACCATAATGGGGGTCAGATAAAAAAAATTGAAAATGTTTAACATGTAGAAAGGAAGATTTAGAAGGAGTATGGTGGAAATTTCCAAATATTAGAAAATTCCAATTAAACTCAATAGGCATTTCTTAAGTATCTACTCTGTACCAGACTTTCTGCTAGGTGATTGGGGTACCAAGAAAAAAATCAAATAGTCCTGCTCTAAGGAGTTCAAAGTCTACTAGTTTATCACATAGCTCTATTACCTTAGTTCGTGGGCTAGAACTCAGACCAACTGGTGGAGGTTACAGAGGGAAATTACTGGCTCATCATATGAAAACATTTCCTAAAATTGAAAGTTGTCCAAAAATGCAATGACCTGTTGTTGTAGGTATCAGGTTCCCAGCCATGAAAGTCTTCCAGAAGACTTTGTATTATTTAGAATGAAAGATGAATGTTGTATATGTTTCATGTTTTCCTTCCTTAGGGTTTAGAGTAGATGATCTCTGAGGTTCCATCCAATCCTTGTATTTGACAGGTCTAAAGATTTCCTTAGACATTACCTAGTTCAACCTCCTCATTTTACAAATAAAGAAACTGATGCCCAGAGAGTTAAAGTCACTTATTAACTAGATTGATGAAGTTGTTAATACTTTTAAAGCTAGCATCAGTGATATTATATTACTTACTAAGTAGTAGCCTATATTATAGCTATTTTATAACTATATAAAAAATGATCATTTGGCAAAAAAACCCCTTAAATTACTCATTAGTTTATTAGTGGAAAGTATAAGGCTAGTACTCAAGAAATATAGACCTATTTTACTTATAGCACAAAAATCATTTTAATTAATTTGCTTTTTTAATATCATTTTTAAGCATCAACGATTTAAAAAAACCCTTTAGTGTATAATGTGATTTAAACTTCCTGCCACTTTCGAGTTTCATATATTATTTACTGTATGTATAACTTACTTCCAGATGATATTTAAACTTTCTTTTCACAAGTTAATGTTTTATAGTAAGAGTATGTAAGATCCAAATAAATTCTATATGTAATTTATATATAGAAACTGACTAATCAATCATGCAAGCACATATAATCAGGGACACATAGTTAAACACACCACCAGTTGTCACAGAAGATGGTATGTCCATTGAGTGGATTCATCTGTATCTATAAATTGTCTAGACAGACACTCAAATGAACAGAGATGGGGATAGAATTAAATAAAATAAAGAGAGCAAGATTTATTTGAAAACAGTGTAGCACTTTCAATAATCTTGAACCTTTCCTTGAAACAAAATTTTATCTTTCATTTATTTTTGACATTCCTTTTCATTTATTGTTTTTCCATCAATGCTGTATACTTGTGAATGTCATCCTCTTCAAAAATTAAAAAATGTAGCTTAATCAAAAGACAATGGAAAAATACATGGTGGTGGTAGAAGTTATAATATATTAACAGCAATGAACTCATGTAATATGTAAATATAAAATTGTCCTCAAGGAGCTCACAATCTAGGCATATCATCAGATTTGAGGTGCTTAGTCATTTAGATTATTATATACACCCAAATTAACTACAAAAGACATGGAGGAAGACACCATGTATATCCAGAGAAACAAATGATAAATAGAAGTATGTAGAGAATGGTTTTACACACACACACACACACACACACACACACACACATAATCTAATGGTAGCCATCTGTAGGGCATGGTGGGGGAGAAGAAAAAAAAGTTATGTGATAACTTTATTATATATTTAAAAGGAATAGCAAGTTGTACATAATAGATTTACACTTTCTTGTATAATCATCTTTTATATTTATGGAAATGTTTGCTTTATTTCTTCAGAATAAAATGAATATTTTTTAAAAAAATAATATTTTTATTTTTTCTCAATTACATGAAAAACAATTTTTGACATTCACATTTTATAATTATTGAGTTCCATTCCCCTTCCTCTCTCTTTTACCTGGCCTGTCCTTGAGAAGGCAAGCATTTTGATATAGATTTTATATGTGTGTGTGTGTATATATATATATATATATATATGTGTGTGTGTGTATATGTATGTATATGCAATCATGCAAAACATATTTCCACATTAACTATATTGCAAAAGAAAATACAAACTCTCCCCCCCGTTTCTTATAGCTCAATAGTATCCCATCACAATCATGTATCACAACTTGTTCAGCCATCCCCCAATTGTTTGGCATCCCCTCAATTTCTGATTCTTTGCCACCACTAAAAGAGCTGCTCCAAATATCTTTGTACATATATATCCTTTTCCTTTTTTTAAAATCTCTTTGGGATACAGACCTAGTATTGCTATTGCTTGGTCAAAATGTATACGTGGTTTTAGAGACCTTTGGGCATAGTTCCAAATTGCTCTCCAGAATGGTTGTATCAGTTCACAACTCTACCAGAAGTGTGTTAGTGTCCAAGTTTTTTCACATCACCACCAACATTTATCCTTTTTCTTTTCTCTTACATTAACTAATTTAGTAAGTGGGAGGTGCTACCTCAGGGTTGTTTTAATTTATATTCTCTAATCAATAGTGATTTGGAACAATCAAAATGATTTATGACTAGGAAAGGAGGTGGCCTCTTTTATGTGAGATAATTTTCCCCTCTCTGCCACTTCCTTACTCTTTCTCCCAGTGCATTCCTCTTTCTCACCCCTTAATTTTATTTTTTGGAAATCATTCCATCATAGTTGACTTATACCTGTGCCATCTGTCTATATATCCTTCTTCTAACTGCCCTAAATATGATTAAGTTCTTAGAATTTACAAGTATCATCTTCCCACATAGGAATATAAATGGTTTAACTTTTTAAATCCCGTATGCTTTCTCTTTTGTGTTTACCCTTTTATGTTTATGAAGTTGGACTCTGCTCCTGAGGTGGAGAAGGCACCCAGGCTTCAGAATTTTTTTTTTTTTTTGCTGTTTTCTGAATGTCTATAATTTTTTGGTCCTTCTAAGGTGATATGTTTTTTTTTAATTTTTTTGGTGATATGATTCAAGGGTAGATGTGGTCATTGTTTTCCTGGCCTGTAATATTGCCTGTGAAAGACCACAATCATCCTCCTTCTATTGTAGAGCTATGTCCAAGACCCATGATCTCCTGTGGCCATAAGAATTCATGCTCCTTTTTGCCTCAGATTTGAGTCAAGAGCCCCTGCTCGTTTGGAAATGATTGCAAGCACTCTTCTCTGTCCTGGAACCACGACCAGGTCCCCTGCTGTACTGCAGTTACATAAGCTAGTGTTCTAGTGCCCCAGTTTGCCCTGTAATTTTGACTCAGAACTTTTTAGGGACAATGCAACAGGATGCTCCACTCAATGCCAGCCACTGTAATCTGCTTCTGACCACTTGTCTTAGTCACTTACTGTCTGTGGGCTAAGAGCTCCTAAAGTTGCTTCTGCTGCCAATGTGGCTTTCTCCCAGGCCTTCTCCTTGCTTGCCAGGACATAGCCTGTGTTGCACTGTGATCATTTCCTGACCAGCACCCGGTGATAAAGACTTTTCCTGCTGAAAAATTGTCTTGGTCTAGAAAGTTGTTTTACTTTGATCTTTGGTTGGTCTTGCCACTCCAGAATTACATTTGAGGCATTATTCTAAAGTTGTCTGGAGGGAAGTTTGGAAGAGTTTATGTGAGTTTATTTCTGCCATATTTACTCTACCCCTTGAATGACTTATTGTCAACCCCGGGGGTTTTGCAAGATATCCCATAAAAGAATAAGCTCTGGAGTGTTCTATCAAGTTAGAATGGATAACAGTTCATACCAATGATGTCAGTCATCCAAGACCAGTCTAGCTAAGTTCAAAGATTCTTTGAATAAAACGTGGCTAGCAGAAAGTACCTTATTTTCATTTAATTATTTTCCCAACCAAAAAAACCAAAACTAATGAAGACTATGAAATGGAAGAGTTGTTGTGTACATCAATGGAAGAAATATGAAGTAAGCATTTATTCTGCTCTGTGGGCATCTTCATTTTCCACCTTTCTTTTGGCAAATCTCTTGAGTTTATATAGTTTCCAAAGTGAGATACTTTAAGAGAAAGATGAGGTAAGATTGGGAGGGGAAGGATCTAGGCTTCTCTTGCTTAAAAATAAATTGGGGAGAGGTATTGCAATCAGTCATTCTATCACCACACTATTCTACATTCTAGTATCCAGTCTGTTTTATTCATCTAAAAAGACATTGAACCTGATCTTCATATGCTCTCAGCTTTATTGTTTAACTGTGAGTAGAACAGAAAATGCCACATCATATATAAGTTAATCCTTCTCTGGCCTTTGGCTTCCAAGAAAACTAAGGGAAGTTTATTCAATCAGCAAACATTTATGATCAGAAAGATGCGTAGAGAAGGAATCCTGACTTCTCCCCAGTGGTTTGAAATAACAAAAAGTTAGTACTCCCATTAACCCTCACCCATCACTTCATAATCTTCGGTCTAGTAGGAAGACTCTCTCTCTCTCTCTTTCTCTCTCTCTCTCTCTCTCTCTCTCTCTTTCTGTATCTCTCTGTATACACACACACACACACACACACACACACACACACACACATGCGTATGTTTCAGCCTGCATTCCAATGGAAAGTTTTTTTCAACAAAAACAGCATCTCTTCTCAGTCCAGGAGGATTAGAAAGTGAAGGGCAGCTTTGTTTAAGTTGCTGTTGCCATTTATATCTCTAGGTCTCTTGAATGAGGACTGACTGTAGTTCACATACAGAAATAAAGTTGTGATTTTACTAGTATAGGAAACTCCTAAGTGAGGAAACTCCTTGCCAATGCAGATCAACCTGTTCTATGCACATTATAGTCTTAGAGCATTTCCTAAAGCACTGAGAGGTAAAATAACATGCCTAAGGTCACAAGGCATGTATGTGTTAGAGTTTGGGTTTGAATCCAGGTCTTATCATATTCAAGACTAATGATCCACTATGCTACATTGTCTATCAATAGTTTATTTATATGTCAAATAATTAGGATTACTGCATATTATTTTTTACTTTTTTTAAGGATATTTTATATTACGCTAGAGTGTTTCATCACTAGTACTCAAGGTCATATTATATTGTTGTTCAGTCATTTCACTTGTATCTGACTCTTTGTGACCCCATTTGGGGTTTTCTTGGCAAAGATGCTGGAATAGTTTGCCATTTCCTTCTACAGTTCTTTTTAGAGATGAGAAAACTGAGGCAAACAGGATTAAGTGCCTTGCCCATGGTCACACAGTTAGTAAGTGTCAGAGGCTGTATTTGAACTCAGGTCTCCCTGACTTCAAGCCCTATGTTCTACCCAGTGTACCAGCTAGCTGCCTGTAGTACAGTCTAGAAAAAGTTTGTTTGTTTGTTTATTTATTTAGTGTTTCATACTCTTTTGTTAGTCTGGCTATGCCTATGTATACCTTCCCAAAATAATGTTTTAAAGTGAACCAATAATATCCATAGAATTACAAAGGAAAAAATATGTATTGCTATACTATTATCAAAATATTTTTGTAAAAAAATGACATTTTAAGAACTCCTACTGAAGGATATTCAGTCATCCTGCACCAATCTAAAATGCATGGATTACAATTATATATGTAATAAGAATGTAGAGAGCTGAGAATTTACTATTATCCTACCTAAGTCATCAAGGAAATTATTATAATCTGCAATTTAGTGAGTGCTATTCCTTCCACCCTTTTAGGGGTTGTTACACTGCCCTTGAAAAACTAACAGAACCGATTGTTCAAGTCCTGCTTTGTGTATGTATTACCATGATGGACCCAGTATCTACTGTATTTGTCCTCCCCTCTGGAATCTACTCTGACATCCATCATTTATCCTGGCTCACCTCCTGTTTGCCTACCCTACAGAATCTTTTTAGTAAAATCCCACAGCTCTTGATTTGGCTCAAAACTTTCCCTGTACGCACCTAACAACCACTACTTCCATCTGCTGTTGCTAGCACATGCTCCTTATCTCTACCATTACCCAGAAGCCTCTTGTCTCTTTCATAGTTCTATCCATCTCTCTTGCAGACCCTGCTTACAATTTATTATGTGCATAAACCAGAGGTTTTTATTGCCTCCTGTGTATGAGAGGTGGATGGGGTAGAGGAAGAGCTACCCAAATTGTTTTTGGAACTGCTCAAATTTTCTGGCAAGAGTCCTTTTTGCATGTAGCCATTGCATAAATTAGAATGACATAAAAAAAAAAACTGACATGCTTCAAATGCTTCTTTATTCCGTTTTATTTTGAGGAGAGAGAAGATGGTTTTAGCTTATATGAACCATGAGCTTTAGCAGTAGCAGATACAACTTGGGATCTATATGTTATTCCTTTCTTACAATGGGCTATGTCTATAGAATATAAATTCAGTGGAGAGTTTGTCAATTCTGTGGTGTGCTCATTACCACCCTTGCACTGCTAGGGAAGATATGTCACACCCACTAGAGATATCATGAACCTACTCTTTGACCAGCAATAGCCTGCTGTGTGTGTGGAATCTGGCAGCTACAGCAAAATCTCCAGTAGGTGTGATGCTTGAATAAAAGAAGTTCCCATCAGGCCTTTCATCCTTTGAGAGCCCCTTTTGACGGGGGTGAATTTTTTTTTGAGATTTCACTCACAAAATATCAGCTCCAGAGAAAATTGTTTCTCAGTAAACAGACCAACTACTCTAGGTGCAAAACCTCCAAGAGAGAAGAAACCATGGGAAATGTTATGTGCAACTTGCCATGCAGATGAGGATTTGGCCCCAGAAGATTTCATCCCGTTTTCTGTCACACCTTAATGGAGATGGGCTCTCTGTGTGCCTTTGGTCAGGTCACCACCTCTTAGAGATTGCCTGCTTCCGTATTTAGGTTAATCACATTCCCTTGCTAGTTAGTGATTTGGTATTAGCTTTTACCTAGCCATAAAACCTCATTAAGTATCACTGCATTTTATAACAACAACAACATTTATATACTTACCATGTGTCAGGGACTGTTCTAAGTGCCTTACATTTATTATTTAATTTGGTCCTCATAATAACCTTGGGAAGTAGATGTTATTATTGCCCCCCATATTACAGATGAAGAAACTGAGGAAAACAGAGGTTAAGTGACTTAACTAGTGTCACATAGCTAGTAAGTGAGGTCAAATTTGGAATCAGGTGTTCCTGAGTGCAGTCCCAGCACTCTATCTACTCTGTCATCTAGTGGCACCAAGAATCACATAATTTTAGACCTGGGCAATACTTTAAAGTATGAAAAATGACTTTACTAATTGCCTTGATTTGCTTGAGCTTCCTTACTGTGCAGAGGAGACTGGACTGACCTGAGAAGCAAAATTAGCCAATCAGGAGGCAGACTGAGCATCCCTTCAGTTTGATATACCAGAGATCCTTTGCAGTGTTCGCTTGCTGGACCCAGAAATCCCTCTACTGTGCCACCACTGAACCAACTTAAGCTGGTTCATATTAGCTCTAACAGACAGAACTAGCACAAGCCTCCCAGTTCTAGGAAATTGGGGACTTTTTCAGCCTGACCCTTTTCCTTATTCCATGTTGGCTTCTTATGATCTCTGTGAAATGGCCCCTCCATGGGAAATGGAAACTGAATCCAAGGGACTATGACAGTACCCAATTGGACCATGACATGGGAAGGAAATTCAAACCCACAGTGGCAGTACCTGATAGGGCCACAACCTGGTCATTCCCGCCTAGCTTTGTGGTTTCTGTCTTTATAATCTGTGCAGGCTAACCCCAAAGCAAGCTCAGTTCTAACTGCAGCTCCACATGCATACATGCATGCGTGCCTACCACTGCTTTGAGAGAAAATAAACATACATACAATCTAATTCTGCTTGTCTTCCTTAGGCCAAACTCTGAAGGTTGAAAAGAGATAATCTAACCCCAAATTCTAATTATACAGATGAGGAAAATGAGGTCCAATGAGATGAAGTGTCTGAGGTAGTGACTGACTGAATAGAGATTTGAACTCAGGTCTTCTGGTTCCAATTCCAGAACTTAAATACACACACACACACACACACACATATACACATATACACACACATATACTTTACATACATATATGTATGTATATATATATGTATGTGTATATATATGTGTGTATGTATATATATATATATATGTTCCTTTAGTTGATTTAAGTTGTTTTTAACTATTTAAAAGTATTAATCCTATAAGAATAAAACATATCCTACAATAGGATCATCGAGCCCCAGGGATAATGTATTGTAATGAGAAAAACAAAAACAAAAAACTGAGTGGGTTTGGAGTCAGAGAATCTAAGTTTAAGTTTGAGTTTCCCTGCTTCCCATCTGTGTCACATATTGGCAAGTCCCTTAACAACGGGTTTCAGTTAATTGAGCTATAATATGAGAATATTGGGTAAGTTGATCTTTAAGGTGCCTTCCAGCTACAAGATTTTTGGAGATTGGCAAACATGGCAGGGTAGTAGGAAGGACTAAAACCTGGCTCTCTTCACAAATAATCTAACAAAGAACTAAGAACACAATACTGAGTAGTGTTTGTTAAACATAGTAATTTACTTTTCCAACCCCAAATCATGAATTTGGCCCAGAGGCAATTGATCAGTGCAGGAATCATACAAGAGAGGTAGTTAAACACATCTTTTGCTCTGACTAGCTCATTTTTTTGTATGCAGTTATTGTACAATTTCTGACTACACCACCAATGAGAATTTTATAAAAGAGCCTAGTGGTTGCCTTCCAGATTATCCAGGCGAAGAGTTTGTGATATTCCTCTGCTGATCACTATCTTCTCTGTAACCATCTTCCATGGGCTAGATAAATAACCCATGTGTTTATTCAAACATTGCCAGACACCATTTACATTTGGTTAACTAAGAATTTTTGCACCTGGAGCAAATAACAAAAACTGTGCCCAGGACAAATGGCACCAAAAAATAAAACAAAACAAAACCCAACAACAATAACAGAAACAAAATCCTCCCTCTGGTTGGGAGAGAGGATAGGAAGGAAGAATGAATCCTGTATTGTGGGTCAAAAGAGAATTCAGGACACTATGGATAGCTGTTGGAGAGGTTACCACATTCTCACTTTATGAATGCAGGTCATTTGATAGCTTGCTATTTTAAGTAATTGTTCTTTGATAGCTAGTTGCTAAGGTCAGTGGTTTGTTCACATCAGGGATCCAAGAAGCCTGAGTAATGTGAAGTGTGGGTAAGTAATAACCTTTACAGCAAAATTGCTCTTAACCATCATTCCTACAAACTAATGACAGATCAGTATGGTTAATTAGAAAGCCTATTCTCCTGGACACATAAAATCCACGTCAAACCTCTCCTGGGCCTAGGCAGGGTCAAGATACATGCAATTAACAGCATTAAGATATAAATGGCCTGATGTGCAGAAACTAGAGAAATAGGCTTGATTTTTAGGAATTTTTGGTTAAAGGACTTAGGTTCAAATGTTGACTTTGCAAAGGCTTACACACAAACAATTGTATCAGCTATGGCACTGAGTATAGTGTTTTTGTTTGTTTGTTTGTTTGTTTGTTTTTTTGGCGAGGCGATGGGGTTAAGTGACTTGCCCAGGGTCACACAGCTAGTAAGTGTTATGTGTCTGAGGCAGGATTTGAACTCAGGTCTTCCTGAATCTAGGGCCAGTGCTCTATCCACTGTGTCACCTAGCTCCCCTTAAGGAACCTGAGGCAAACAGTTAAGTGACTTGCCCAGGGTTACACAGTAAGTAAGTGTCTGAGAACAGGTTTGAAGAGTATAGTGTTTCAAGTCAGTAAGTATTTATCTAGCACACTGTGTTCTATGCATTGGACTAAAGTTTTTGGGATAAACAAACAAACCCTAGTATTATGATAACAGGCAATAATCTTACTCCATTGCAGTTTCCAATGTGCTGGAAGCTGCCAGCAGCTCTATGAAATAAAAGCTCAAACAAAGGCGGGTACATTGTGTCTTTCTTCCATCACTAGGCTCCAGAAAGACTGGCCACTGTGAGTACCACAAGCTGCATTTGTTCTGAACAATGGCTGCCGGCCACCAAAATAGTGGTACTGTTACCCTGATGTTTTTGTTGTCTGTGGTCATATAAATGTCTGTTGTCAGCCCTTGCTTATTTATTCCCCTTTCTTTAAAATTTTAGTCCTTTTTAAAGTTTCTCCAAAAGTTTACTCATTCATTATGCAAATATTTATCAAGTGCCTGTTCTCTGCCAGGTCTTGTATTAAACACTGTGCATATAAAGGGGGAAAAAAAGAAAGAAAGAAGACAGGAAGGAAGAGAATGAAAGAAAGGAAAAGAAAAAGAAAGAAATGAAGGAAGGAAGAAAAGTCTCCTTTTGAATACAATGTTCTGTTAGGGAAAATAAAATGTACACATATAACTAATATAAAATACAGACAAAATAACTTAAGGGAATCTAACAGAGCACTTGGCTATTACTCCTCCCACTTTTATGGTTTTTTTCTTCTCTCTGTCTCTCTTTAGTGGTATAGACAAAGCCTTTTTGGATAGCTACATGACTACTTTCAAGATTGCAAATGTTTCCCCTACAAAAGGTAATTCTGATCATCAAAGAGTATTGATGAGTAAGTGACTAAATGAACATGTATGTATGTGTACGTGTATATATATGTTGATGTTCATATACATGTGTATTATATGTTTTTATATGTATGACAGTCCCAAAGAGCATGTTTTGGTCATTGTCCATTTGTAATATTTCATTAAAGAAGAGAATAATTATTTTGAGGGCCTTTTATAAGAACCAAAAAGAAATTACTTTTACTAGAGATCATTTCATATCCAAAAACTCATTTGTTGTGAAGTTTCATTCAGATTTTTAAAAATCCAAATCCCTATCTTTAGCTTTCTTCTTCCTAAAGATGAATTACCACACATACAACATAGCTACTTTTTCTTATGCATTGTTACATAAGGAGTATTGAAAGAACTTTCTGTTCACAAATATCCCAATCAATTTTCTGAAGACATACAGATTACCAAATGCTACAGGATTTTCTGACCGGATGACTAAGTAGGTCATGTTTTCAACTACATTAGTGGGATTGTATCCTTTGCCTCAAAATGCAAAACTTCTTTAAAAAACACAGGCAATTTAGAAAATCTCACATAGCAAGCTAATAGTCAATGTAGAAGTGTTCGATTATATCTATGTATAATGTGTGTAATGTATCATACAATTCTGTCAAGATGAAATAGGAGAATGTGCACTGGGGACTAGCCTTAAGGTCAGGAAGCACTGGGTTCAAGTACTGTACCTGAAACATATTAACTATGTGACTTGAGGGGAGTCATTTAATCCTCAATCTCCCAGGAAATGTTTTTAGATTATAAATTAAAGAGAAATCGCTAAACTGAATGGGTGGCATTCCTCATACCAGTGAAATGTCAAGTCATGACATACACTTGTACACATGTGTATGTGTATATATTCACATATATGTATGCATAGGCCAGGCAGGTGGCACAGGGGATAGAACTCCAGGACTGTGGTCAGGAAGACCTGAGGTCAACTATGGCCTCAGACTTTTACTAGTTTTGTGACACTGGGCAAGTTACTTGACCTTTGCTTGCCTCAGTTTCCTCATCTATAAAATGGGGATAATAATAGAACCTACCTTCCAGGCAGGATTGTGAGGATCGAATAAAGTAATATTTTTGTAGCACTTAGCACAGTGCACAGTACATAGCAAGTGCTATATAAATGTCAACTATAATTATTAGTCATTGTTATTGTTTACATGTACATGTGAATGTATATTATTATATAAATATGTGTATGTGGATATTCTCTGTATAGAGAGTGCTTGATATATTGAGTAGATATAGGTCTCCTGATGACTGTTGTAAGGCTCAGGTGAGAGACATTATGATCTGATGATAGACTGCTAGGTTCAATGTGAGGAAAACCAGATTCAAAGCCAGCCATTGAAACTTTCTAGATGTATGACTCTTTGTTTTATCTACCTGTATACACCGCTGACAGCTTCCTTGTTGTTTTTCAGTCATTTTGAAGTTCTGTCCAACTCTTTGTCACCCTATTTGGATTTTCTTGGCAAAGATACTGAAGTGCTTGGCCTTTTCCTTTTCTAGCTCCTTTTACAGATGAGGAAACTCAGGCCATCAGGGTTAAGGGACTTGCCCAGGATCAGACAGCCAGTAAGTGTTTGATGCCAGATTTAAATTCAGGAAGATGAGTCTTTCTAACTCCAGTCCCACTTACTACCACTTGCCCACACCAGAGGTATTGAAGGCATCTTAAGATGACAGAAATAACTATAAGTGAAAAAATACAATGAAATGTAATAAAGTGTCTATAATTAAAGAGTGAAACAACTATAATTGAAAAATAATAAAGGGCATTATGAATAAATGGTGATAAAGAACTAGGTTAGAGAATATTCAATGTCATCTTATCATCATAAGCTATTCTAAATCCCTTGTTTTCCATTTCTCTGTATCCTAGAGGGTTTCATAGAAATCTCAGAGAAGGGAAATACCTCTTCCTGCTTTCATGGGTGAAGCGGCTTTTTTCTCCCATATGTAGATTTGAACTTGTAAGTAAATTACATTTTTATAATAATATTTCATATTTATATTGAACTTTTAAGTTTACAAAATGCTTTCCTCTCAATATCCTTTGAAATAGCTATGTAACTTTTATTGATTTTATTTAACAGATGAAGAAAATTGACTCAGAAAAGGAAAATGACTTGCTTTCAGTCATACTTAATCTCTCTGTGCTGCTTGCAGTCTCTTCATTATTAAATTGAGAGGAATAAATTAAGTAACCTTTGAGATCCCTCCATAAAAATATGGCTGATAATTGTCATAATCAGAATTCTCTTAATTCCAATTTCAATAATATTTCCACTATAGTGCATTTTATTTATTTATTTTTTGAGGTTGACTTAGGGCATAACTCTTAAATTCCATCTCTTAATTACCTTATACATAAAATAGAGGAAAATGATGACAATTTATGTACCTACAAGCCAGATGGTTATTGTGATGACTAAATGTGAAACGCGATTAAATTAGAAAAATAGTTTTTAAGAGTAGGAAAGAATCTTCTACAAAATTATTAATCATGTGTATGTGTCTCTGTCTGTGTGTGTGTGATGGCTGTCAGTTTGCAAATCAGTGAACTACTTCTTAGAATACTGCTTTTATATGCATAAAATAAGACACAGAGGATTACAAAGGAAACCAGATGTATTGAAATATTATGTTTTAAAAGAAAAGTTACAGTAAAAACACTATATTCTAAAACAAGAAATAAAAATTGGTTCCTGAGCAACTTGATATAACCCTACCTTCATTGGTTTCCCTTCTTATGAATTGCTATTTTCTTTAATGGTACACTCTAGGATTAGACATTGAAGAACTCCTAGATCATTTAGTCCAATGTCACAACTTTCATATGAGAAAACAGTCCCAGGGAAGTTAAAAAAAAAAAAAAACAACTTATCCACATCACATAGGTATTAAGTAGGGACAGCTAGGTGGTGCCATGGATAGAACACTGGGCTTGGAATCAGGAAGACTCATCTTCATAAGTTCAAATCTCGTGTTAGACACCTACTAGGAATGTGATCTAAGGCAAGTCACTTGATTCTGTTTGCCTAAGTTCTTCATCTGTAAAATGAGCTGGAGAAGGAAATGGCAAACCACTGTAGTATTTTTGCCAGGACCAAATATGGGTTGGATATGACTGAAATGAAACAACAACAAAAACAGAGCTGGATTTGAATACAAATACCCTAACCCCAAATCTATGATTGCCATCTCTTCGTATACTTTCCTAATGAACTAGAGTCCCTAACATAACCTGTTTGCTTTTTTGCCTGTTAGCCTTATTACTCTAGCTATTTTTGAGTGTCAATGCACTTGAGACAAAGTTGAAGGAAGCCATAAGAGGTGCTTACATCTTTATTCTTTCTAACTTAGTGTCTTCTCTCTCTAAGTCTTAGCTCTTCTTACTGGTGAAACTATAGGAACAAAAAATCCTTTCTTTGATCTGTTTACTGTGTGTTTCCTTGAATTGAAATTCCAATTGATACAACTCCAAACCTAGATTTTTTTTCCAGAATTTCTTTTGAAAAAAACAAGTATTTTCCTTTGAGTTAATTTAAAACCTATAAGGACAGTTATGTGAACAAAATTATTGTAATTGTTAAACATAGGAATATTATATAGTGTGGTTTCTTTTCTTTTATTAGGGAATTTAATTTTCTCTTTTGCATTCTGAAAAGAGTAATGGTGACACTGAAGGGGAAACCATTCTGTTGCACTCCAGATTCTTTAATATAACTTTCTTTTTTCTTTTTTTGCTATTCTTTTCCTTATTCATTCTCTCTCTCTCCCTCTCTCTCTCTCTCTCTCTCTCTCTCTCTCTCCTTCTCCCTCTCTCTCCCTCTCCTTCCCTCCCTCCCTTCTCACTCTTTCTCCTTTCTTCCCTCCCTCCATCCCTCCCTTCCTCCCTCCCCTCCTTTTTAATTAATTTATTTTTAGTTTCCAACATTCACTTCCACTAGATTTTGAGTTCCAAATTTCCCCCCCCCATACTCCCCATACCACAAGACAGCATACATTCTGAATACCCCTTTACCAATCTGCCCTCCTTTCTCTCTCCCCCCTTCTCTTATCACCTTCCCTTTCTGTTTTCCTATAGGGCAGGAAAGATTTCCATACCCAATTGCCTGTATATCTCATTTCCCAGTTGCGTGTGAAAACAATTTTTAACATTTGTTTTTAGAGCTTTGGGTTCCAAATTTTATCCCTTCTTCCCTCCCCACCCACCCTCATTGAGAAGGCAAGCTACTTGATACAGGTTATACATATGTAGTCATGCAAAACACTTTCATAGTAGTCATGTTGTGAAAAACTAACTATATTTCCCTTCATCCTATCTTGCCCCGTGTTTATTCTATTCTCTCTTTTGACCTTGTCCCTCCTCATAAGTGTTTGCTTCTGATTACCCCCTCTCCCAATCTGCACTCCTCTTTATCATCCCCCTGCTCTCTTATCCCCTTCCCCTCTATTTTCCTTCAGAGTAAGATAGATTTCCATACCCAATTGAGTGTGTGTATGTTATTCCCTCCTTAAGCCAATCTGATGAGAATGAGATTCATTTATTTCCTCTTACCTTCCCCCGCTTTCCCTGAACTGTGAAAGTCTTTACTTTTCTGTTTTAAATGAGATAATTTATCCCTTTCTACCTATCCCTTTCTCCTTCTCTCAGAATAATCCTCTTTCAACTCTAAATTTTATTCTCCAGATATCACCTTTTCATCTTCAACTCACCCTATGCCCTCTATCTATCTATCTATCTATCTATCTATCTATCTATCTATCTATCT
>NW_020954557.1:28458630-28581412 GCF_900497805.2 Vombatus ursinus | reverse complement strand
TCTATCTATCTATCTATCTATCTATCTATCTATCTATCTATCTATCTATCTATCTATACACATATATTTTTCCCTAATACTGACAAAGGTCTCATGAGTTACAAATATCATGTTTCCATGCAGGAATGTAAACAGTTCAACCTTAATAAGTCCCTTATGTTTTCTCTTTCGTGTTTACCTCTTCATGCTTCTTTTGAGTCTTGTGTTTGAAAGTCAAATTTTCTATTTAGCTCTGGCCTTTTCATCAAGAATGCTTGAAAGTCCTCTATTTCACTGAATATCTATTTTTTCCCCTGAAGGGTTGTACTCAGTTTTGCTGGATAGGTGATTCTTGGTTGTAATCTGATCTGCTTTGACATCCAGAATATTATATTCCTAGCCCTCCAGTCATTTAATGTAAAGCTGCCAAATCTTGTATTATCTTGATTCTGGTTCCACAATTCTTGAATTGTTTCTTTCTGGCTCTTTGTAATATTTCTTCCTTGACCTGGGAACTCTGGAATTTGGCTGCAATATTCCTAGGAGTTTTCCCTTGGGGATCTCTTTCAGGAAGTGTTTGGTGGACTCTTTCCATTTCTATTTTACTCTTTAGTTTTAGAATATCAGGGCAGTTTTCCTTGATAATTTCTTGAAAGATGATATCTAAGTTCCTTTTTTGATCATGACTTTCAGAGAGTCCAATAATTTTTAAAGTATCTCTCCTGTATCTATTTTCCAGGTCAGTTATTTTTCCAATGAGAGATTTCACATTGTTTTCTATTTTTTCATTCTTTTGGTTTTGTTTTACAATATCTTGATTTCTCATAAAGTCACTAACTTCCAATTGCTCCATTCTAATTTTTAAGGAAGTATTTCTTCAGTGAAGTTTTGGACCTCCTTTTTAAAATTGCTTGGGTTTTTTTGATCATATTTGTGTTCTATTATTTAACTCTACTGTTGATTGAATTACTATATCATGATTTTTTAATATTCTTTAGTTTTTCTGGCTATTCTGTTTTCTCATCATTGGAAAATAGTATTTCCATTTTTGTTTTCCTTATAAATTACAATTAAAATAAGTATAAAAAATTTCTGAAACTAGGTCATTTTCCCCTATTCATGACATCTTAAAAAATATCCTAACAATATAATTGCCTTAATTTCTGACTCTTTTTATAAATGACCATATTGCTCTCCAAAAACAATTTGACTAATTTAAAAAATATATTACTTCCCATGCCATCACCAAACAATACTACTCTGACATTGTTTTTTCTATTTTTCCCATTCAAAATATTATAAAGTTGTAGTGATTTAAGAAGCTTTTTGTGTGATTATTAATAATTATCTTTCCTCTTTCAAAAATTAACTATTCATATCATTTGACCATTACTTCATTGGGAAGTTACTAATGTGTATTTTAATTTTTATAAAGATATAACTATTCTTTAAAATTATGGATGTTAGGCCTTACCCTAATATGCTTAGGTCCCCAGATTGTGATTCTTCCTAAACTCAAACATATTCTATCAGTTTGATATTCATCTTGAACTAAATTGATCTTTCAAGAACTTTCACAGAATATGAGCTTAATCAAATGTATTAAATGTCTTTCACTAAAAAAATTATGTGGGGGGGTGGAGTCAAGATGGAGGAGTGAAAACAGTGACTTGCTTGAGCTCTCCCCCAAACCTCTCCAAATACCTGTAAAAAATGGCTTTAAACAAATTCTAAAGCAGCAGAACCCACAAAAAAACAGAGTGAAACAAATTTACAGCCCAAGACAACCTGGATGGTTGATCAGAAAGATATATCTCACCAGGCCAGGAGAGGAGCACAGTTCAGCATGGGTGCGCAGGACACAGCAAACCTGGAGCAGGCCTCAGAGGACTGAATCTCAGGCAGCTGTGGTGGTTTCTAGACCTCTCAACACACAAATGCCAAAGACAACTTAGAAGGTGAGTGAGAAAAGTCTATTTCTGTGGTGAGAGAGAGGGAGGCTGGGTCTCAGCTGCAATTCCTGAGTATGCCCCCAGGGTCAGCAGCCGCCTCCTGAACTTCCCGCCCACAGACTGAGGTTGAATCAAGTGGCTGATCAAAGGGGGACTGCAGGGATCTCTCTGCAGGTGCAGGATTCCCTTGCTTTATCCATGCTTGGATCTGGGTCACAGTTCTGGGTGGCGGTCCTGGGGTGAGAAGGAGTGCTGGCGTAAGCTTGTAGTGGCTGTGGAGAGGAAATCCTCCTCACAGTTCCAAGACAGAAAAGAGAGCTTGTGGTCACTCATAGACCAGAGCACAGGCCAAGAAAGGAGTAAACACCTCGCCCTTGATCATATCACCTTGGAAGAACTCAAAATTTACAGGTCCCTAGAAGTATCTCTGAAAACAGCTGCACAAAATCCCTGAAGCTTGGGAGAGTACATTCTCCATACTGGAAACAGACCCCTACTTTAACAAAGAGTTTATAACTCAAGTAATTGGCTGGGATCATGAGCAAGCAGCGCAAAAAAGAGTCAGACTATATTAGCTTACTTTGGTGACAAAGAAGATCAAAACATAGAACCAGAAGAAGACAATGAAGCCAAAGCTTTTAAATCCAAAGCCTCCAAGAAAAATATGAATTGGTCCCAGGCCACGGAAAAGCTCAAAAAAAATTTTGAGGAGCAAGTAAGAGAAGTAGAGGAAAAACTGAGAGTGATGCTAAAGGAGACCCAAAAAGATAGTGAAGAAAATAACACCTTAAAAAAAAAACACCTTAACCCAAATGGCAAAAGAGGAACAAAAAAGCAATGAGGAGAAGAATGCCCTAAAAGGCAAAATTGGCCAAATGGAAAAGGAAGTCCAAAAGATTACTTAAGAAAATACTTCCTTAACAATTAGAATAGAGAAACTGGAAGTTAATGACTTTATGAGAAATCAAGACACTGTAAAACAAATCCAAAAGAATGAAAAATTAGAAAACAATGTGAAATATCTCGTTGGAAAAATAACTGACCTAAAAAAAGGATCCAGAAGAGAGAATTTAAAAATTATTGGACTATCTGAAAGCCATGATCAAAAAAAAAAGAGCCTAGACATCATGTTTCAAGAAATTATCAAGGAAAACTGCCCTAATATTTTAGAACCAGAGGGCAAAACAGAAATTGAAAGAATCCACCGATCTCCTCCTGAAAGAGATCCCCAAAGGAAAACTCCTAGGAATATTGGAGCCAAATTCCAGAGTTCCCAGGTCAAGGAAAAAATATTACAAGCAGCCAGAAAGAAATGGTTCAAGTATTGTGGAAACACAATCAGGATAACACAAGATTTAGCAGCTTCTACATTAAGGGACCGCATGGCATGGAATATAATATTCTGGAGGACAAAGGAGATAGGATTACAACCAAGAATCACCTACCCAGCTAAACTGAGTATAATCCTTCAGGGGAAAAAGTTGGTCATTCAGTGAAATAGAGGGCTTTAAAGCATTCTTGATGAAAAGACCAGAGCTGAGGGCATGGAAATCTGTCTTACCCTACAGAAAAATGGGGGGGGAAGGGGACAAGAGAGTAGGGGGATGATGGAGAGGAGGGCAGATTGGAAAAGGGGGTAATCAGAAGCAAATACTTCTGAGGAGGGACAGGGGCAAAAGAAAGAATAGAATAAGTTGGGGAGCAAGATAGGATTAAGGGAAACAGTTTTTCACAGCATGTCTACTATGGAAGTGTTTTGCATAACTGCACATGTGTAACCTGTATTGAGTTGCTTGCCTTTTCAATGAGGGTGGGTGGGGAGTGAGGAAGGGAGAAAATTTGGAACCCAAAGTTATAAAACACATGTTTAAAAAATATTTTTGCATGCAATTGGGAAATGAGAAATATAGGAAATGGGGTACAGAAATCTGTCCTACCCTACAGGAAAATATAATGGGAAGGGGTTAAGAGAAGGAGGGGAGAGATAGAAGGGAAGGCAGACTAGGAAAATGGGTATTCAGAATGCATGCCATCTTGGGGTGGGGGAAGGGGCGAGATGGGGTGAAAATTTGGAACTCAAAATCTTATGGAAGTAAATGTTAAAAAATAAAAATAAATTTATTAATAAAAATTATGTGTATACAATGTAGAAAAATATATTATTCCTCTTTATTCCTCCTTTCTCTTTATTTTTCTTCTTCTAAGTAGATTATTGATTTAATTGGATATTCACTGTTATGCATGATGTTCAGTATGGTTTCATGCTTTTGTTTAATAGCTATCTAGCTAATAGAGAACACTGACTTTTTTTTTCTAATGCATGGGTTTAACAAGTATCTTTTCTATGCTCTGGATTGTTGCATGTTTCTTGGTTCTCGCTTTGATCAAGTGAGATACTTTTTTTTTCTTTTCAAATCCAGATATACTTGATTTAGTATTTTACATAGTTGAGAAGACCTGATTCCAGATCTTATCTCATACACTTACAAACAGTGACTCCAAAGAAGAGAATTAATCAGTAAGCCTCAATTTCCTCCACTGAAAAAAATGAGAATAATAATAACAACATCAATATCACAGGGTTGTTACTGGAATCAGATGAGTTACTACGTAGAAAGCATTTTGTAAATAAATGATAATTATTAATATTGTTTTCTTGTTTTTCTGTGGGATTCAAATAAAATTAATCTAAGCTAATTAATTTCCCTGCTCTTATTCTTTTATATTTAATGTTTTACTTTTTTTTGCACAAGTGAATTTAAAGAACAGAGTTTTATAGTTAAATTAATTAAGCTGTTAACTTGTACTCTCTGTAGGCCTATTGAAAATGTACTTTATACCACTTCAGAAGCAAACAAGTGATTATATTTTAATTGATTCTAAGTTTTAATTTACTCTGCTTATTTTTGTATTTTGCAAGTTTTTCATTCCATGTAACTTCAAGCTTATGAATACTTGTCATGACAATATCTGTTTAAAGTATTCTTAAATTTTTATGGATGATGATAAAGTGCACCACTTTGGTTCATTCTTCAGTGATTTCATTCTAGAAGTTAATTGCTTTGGGTTTCCCAGGATGCTCTCAGGTCTGTATGTGTAGCATATGGATTTGTTATCTCTAAATCCATGAAGGATTTAGAGCTTCTTACATATAACTCAAGTCACGAGGTCATATCTTGCTAAATATTTAATAGGTACTAAATTGTTTAGACTGCAGTGATATAATAGTATTCATTATTTCTACTATTTCAAAGGATTAAATGAGTTAATATATGTAAGGTGCCTTGCAAACCTTAAAGCATATAAAATCTAGCTATTATTAATATTATTATTTCCTTGCATGATTTGTAATTATTGATTATCTGGGCTTTTTAAAGAATTACCATTCTTTAATATATGTTATCAATAATCTAGGCCTGAATTGCTATCATAAATCCTATTTCCACAAACCAATTGAAAAAATAGTAATTTTTTGACATTCTTTGTCAACTGCTGAGTTCATGTCTATGTCATTTGTGGAGAGTTTTTACGTTCCTACTTAGATCTCAGTAATTTCCTACAGTCCTTATGGAGTTAAATCTCTTTTGGTTTTCACAAATCCAATAGTGTATGGTTGTTATCAGCTTTTACTATTGCTTGGTGAAGTAATGTCTACTTATTCTAAAAATATTTCTCAAAGTTTTTTATGTATTTTTCATGTGTTCTAAGAATATTTATCATTCTCTTTCTCCATTTTGTGATAGAAGTGTTCAGCTTTCTATGACTGCTTTTACTTGATGGGTACTGGTCATTTTTTTTTTAGAATTTTTTTTTCCAAATCTGTAATGATTAGTTTCACAGTTCACAAGACATACATTAAAATTGGTACTGCATAGATATGTTATTTTAAATATATTCGATACATTCATATTTGATTTTAGGGTATCTATAAGTCCCTTAATAAATCTATCCTTAATATTCTTATGTTTGACATATCTTGCCTTAAGAAGATCAATATGTTTGTACATACAACCTTCACCCACTGATGAAATGAGACTTCTATTAGGAAGCTATAAGCCTTCAATCTCTGTATTTCCATGAAACACATTCAGAATTTTATACTTCTCAGGGTGCAGACAAGATGGTGGGTTAAAGTCAGGGACTTGACTGAGCTCTCCTAAATTACCCTACAAATAACATTAAAATAATACCTTAAAATAAATTTTGGAGAAGTAGGACCAACAACAACAAAAATGGGATTAAGCAATTTTCCGGCCAAAAACAACTTAGAAGGTTGACAGGAAAAGTCTATCTCACTAGGGTGAAAGTGGAGCACAGTGCAGTGTAGGCCACTTTCAGCAAACCAGTAGCAGAAGGTGGATCTGCAGTGATTTCTGTAGCTTTCAGCCCATAGAGAGTAGGAGGGTTGGACAACTGGTTCTAAGGAGATTACAGGGTACCCTTTGCTAACAGTGAGAGCAGGACTCTTTTGCAGTGCCAATATATCATTCTGGGTTGCAGTCCTAGGGTAAGGAGAAGCACTAGCGGCAGTAAGGTCCCTAGTCACAGATCCACGCAGACAAAAGAGCTTGTGGTTTCTCACAGACAAGAACACAGACCAGGAGAACAGTCATGACATCTGTCCTTAGATGATACCACCTTGGAAGAAAGAGGAGCTTTCAAACCACAGAGGTAGCTCTGAAAATAACAGGTTCAAAAATCTGAAGCGTACAACAGTACCCATTCTAACTCAAGAGTAGAGTTTAACATAAATGTAAAATTAAAAGTCAAGAAATAGATTTCAAAAATGATAATCAACAACAACAACAACAAAAACAACCTGACCATGGAAAGTTAACTAGGGTGACAATGAAGAGTAAAATACACTCAGAAGAAGACAACAATGTCAAAACATCTACATGTAATGCCTCAAAGAAAAGGTGAATTGGATTCAGAACGAAAAAGAATTCCTAGAAGAGCTGAAAATTGATTTTAAAATCAAATAAGAGAGATTGAGGAAAAATTTGGAAAAGTAATCAGAGTAAAGGAAGACAGTCATGAAAAATGAGTCAGCAACTTGGTAAAGGATGCTCAAAAATTACTGAATTAAATAATACCTTGACTTCAGCTTCTGAGAACCAAGATGGTGGAGTAAAAAGTAAGTCACTGTTACCTTCCCTTATCAACCTCTGAAAGCCCAGAAAATATCACCCCAGGAAAAACCCTGGAACAACTGAACTAGAAGGAAGATGGGGTGCAGCAGTCCAGTAGCCCAGGCAGCTTCAGGGATAAATGGGAAAGGCCTCTCTTGCCCTGGGGAAAGGGGAACAGTATAGAATGGGAAGCATCCCAGCAAGCTACTGGAATGCCCCACCTCAGCCTACCAGGAGGAGATCCTGAAACCCAGGTGGTGGAACAAGCAAACATCAACACCAGGACCCCTGAGTACCTCAGTGAGGGTAGAGGAACCAGTGGAAACCAGCTCAGAAAACTACCAGGTGTTTCAGCATTCTACAGCAACCAGATTTCCCAGTGCCTTAGCAAAACTAAGGGAAGCAGCCCTCCAAGGGGCCCCAGCCTGATAGACATCTTGCAACGCCCATCTGCAATATCTATCTGAAAAGAGCAGAAGAAAGCAAAAGGAAGGAAAGGCCTAGATGAGCAGGAAATCTCCAGGGGCTACACTACCCAATCCTACCCGTAGAGTTCCAGTGTTGCTGATTCCAGCCCAATACCAGGTAAGCTGCCAGAACCCTACAGCTTCCAACTGCCAACATCTGAGGCCTCAACATACAAAGCCAGTGACCTGGTCCTACGCTCCAACACAAGAAGCTTGGGTCAGTACCCTCTGCTCTCCAGCAGGAGAGCTCAGTCTCTTTAAAGACCAGCAAATAAGCAAACACCATGAGCAAAAAGAAACATACCATAGATTCTTATTATGGGAACAGTGAAGATCAAGGCAGAAATTCTGAAGAGGACAACATTGTCAGCAAACCCACATCTGGAACCTCAAAATGGAATATAAACTGATCTGAGGCCCAAAAAGCCTTCTTAGAAGAGCTCAAGAAGGATTTTAAAAGTCAAATGAGAGAGGTAGAAGAAGAAATGGGAAAAGAAATGAGAGGTAAGCAAGAGAGAGTCAATATCTTGGAAAAGGAATGACAAAAATTAACCGTAGAAAACAAGCACTTAAAAAAAATACAATTGGCCTACTGGAAAAAAAAAAGTAAATCGAAGAAAACAAGTCCCTAAAAATACAATTGGCCAAATGGGGAAGGAGGTACCAAATCTAATAGAAGAAAACAATTTGTTGAACATTAAAATTAGGCAAATAGAAGCTAATGACTCTATGAGAGAGCAAGAATCAGTCAAACAGAAACAAAAGGATGAAAAAATAAATGAAAATGTAAATAATGCCTTAAAAAACAGAATAGGCTAAATGGTAAAAATAGACAGAAATCCACTGAATAGAAAAATTCCTTAAAAAGAATTGGACAAATGGAAAAAGATGCAAAATATTCACTGAAGTAAACAACTCCTTGAAAAAATATGAGCCAAATGGTAAAGGATGTACAAAATCTCACTAAAGATGATAATTCATTAGAAGTTAGAATTTGGCAAGTAGAAGCTAATGATTCCATGAGACACTAAGAAATTATCAAACAAAATCAAAAGATGAAAAAAATCAAAGAAAATATGAAATACCTCATTAGAAAATTGATTATGGAGAGATAATTTAAAAATATTTGGATTACCTGGAAGCATGATCAAAAATGATTCTAGATATTATTTTTCAAGAAATTATCAAGGAAGGGGGCAGTTAGGTGGTGTAGTAGATAAAGCACCAGCCATGAAGTCAGGAGGACCTCAGTTCAAATCTGGCCTGAGACTAAACACTTGACACTTACTAGCTGTGTGACCCTGGACGAGTCACTTAAGCCCAATTGCCGAAAATAAAAAAAAAATATCAAGGAAAAAGTGCCCTGATATCCTAAAACCAAGAGTAAAATAGAAATTGAAAGAATCCGCAATCACTTCCTGATTGTAAGCATCTAGAAAGAAACAATTTAAATACTGAGGATCCACAGTCAAGATAACACAAGATTTAGCAGCTTCTGTATTAAAATGTAGAAAGGCTTGGAATATAATATTCTAGGAAGGAAAAAAGTTAGGATTATAATCAAGGATCAACCAGCAAAACTGAATATAATCCTTCAGGGAGAAAATTGGTATTTAATGAAATAGAGAACTTGCATTTATTCCTGATGAAGACACCAGAGCTGAAAAAAAATTTCAGTTCAAGAGAAGCATAAAAAGGTAAACAGGAAAGAGAAATCATGAGAGATTTAATAAGGTTACTGTTTACATTTCTATATGGGAAGATAATAGTTGTAATCCCTAAGCACTTTATCATTAGTAAGGAAGTTAGAAGGCATATACATAAGCAAAAGGCACAGGTATGAGTTGACAATGTTGGGATGATATAAAAAAATAAGGGGATAAAAAGAGGAATGCACTAAGAGAAGAAGGGAAGGGAATGGTTGCATGGGGTAAATTATCTCACATAAAAGGAATGTGTAAGAGCTTTTACAGGAGAGGAGAAGATGGATTGGGATGGTAGGTAACTCTTGAAACTTACTCTCATCAGTATTGACTTAAAGAGGGAATAGTATACATACCCTACATACTTGGTTATAGAAATCTATCTTACCTTACATGGAAATAGGAGAGGAGGGAATAAGAAAGGAGAAGAGTGATAAAAGGGAGGGCAGATTGGGGGAGGTGGTCATCAGAAGAAAAAAACACTTTTGAGGAGGGACAGGATGAAAGAATAGAGAGAGAAAAATAAATGAGTGGGTTGGGGGACTGCAATGGAGGGAAATACACAATAATCATAATTGAATATGATTGGGATTAACTTCCATAAATGGAAGTGGATTGTCAGAATGGATTGAAAAAAAAACAGAATTCTACTATATATTGTTTACATGAAATATACTTAAAGCAGAGAGGCACTCACAGAGTTAAAGTAAGGGATATGAGCAAAATCGATTATGCATTAACAGATTTTAAAAGGAGGAAGCAATTATGATTTCAGATAAAGCAAAAACAAAAAATAGACCTAATTTAAATAAATAATGAGGTAAACTACATTTTTCTAAAGGGTACCATAGACAATGAAATAATTTTCATGCAAACATGTATTAAATGGTATAGCATTCAAATAACATTAAATTAAAGAGGGTTTGCATGAACAAAACCAAAACTGGGGGAAAGGGAATTTGTGGCAAGCTTCTCTGATAAAGACTTGATTTCTCAAATATATAGAGAACTACATCAAATTTATAAGAATACAAGTCATTCCAAGTTGATAAATTGTCAAAGAATATGGACAGGCAGTTTTCAGGAAAAAAAATAAATTAAACTATCTAGAGTCAAGAAAAAAAATGTCCCAAATCAATCTTGATTAGAGAAATGCAAAATTAAAACAACTCTGAGGTACCACATCACACATATCAGAATGGCTAACATGACAAAACACAAAAGAACAAAAAGCAAAATTAAAAAAAAGCTAATGTTGAAAGGGACAGATGTGAGAAAATTAGGATGCTACTGCACTATTGTTGGAGTTATGAACTGATGCAACTTTTCTGGAGAGCAATTTAGAACTGTGTTCAAAAGACTATAAAACGATGTGTACTGTTTAATTCAGCATAGGCTATCTCCTGTCATCCTGATCTATATCTCACCACTGGACCTATATAGTTCTGGAAGAAAAAGTGAGGCTGGTGACTTTGCACAGCCCTCCCTCACTTAAATCCAATTCACTTGCAAATCATGGCATCACCTACCTGATGTCATGGTCGTCTTCAAGAATGAAGGACAAACAACAACATCAAGCACTACTAAATCTGTATCACAAGTAGATTAAAAATAAAATAAAAAAGGGGAAAGCACCTATTTGTATAAAAAGTATTTATAGTAACTCTTTTTTTGTGTTGCTGAAGAATCAGAAATTGAGGGGATGCCCATCAACTATGGAATGTCTGAACATGCTGTGGTATATTGATTGTGATGCAATACTATTGTGTTTTAAGAATTGACAGCAGGAGGATGCTTTCGGAAAAACCTGGGAAGACTTACATGAACTTATGTCAGGTGAAGTGAGTAGAAGCAGAAAAACTTTGTACACAGTAGCAGCAGCATGTATGATGATCAACTGTGATTGATTTAGCTGTTTTCAGCAGTACAGCAATCCTTATGATGAAAGATGCTATCTGCATCGAAAGAAAGAACTGATGGAGTCTGAATGCAGATTGATGCATACTAGTTTTCATTTTTTTAAAGTTGTTCGTGTTTTATATTTTTTGGTCGTCTTCTTTTACAATATGACTAATATGGAAATATGTTTTGCATGACTGCATATGTATAAACTATATCAAATTGCTTGCCTTCTTAATGATGAGGGAGGGGAAGAATAAAAAGAATTTGCAACTTAAAAAATTGATGTTAAATTATTTTTACATGTAATTAGAAAAAGTAAAATATAAAAATAATAATTTTATACTTCTCCAGTAATTATTATCCTCATTATTGTCATCACCATTATTTTTATTCTTATTAAAATCTACTCAGCAAAGTCCCTGTTGACTTTGTATAATTCTCCTTTTGATAATTTTTATCTGCTATCTTCTTCTCATTTAAAGTTCCATTCTGAATTTTTTTATGTGTTTAATTTTATGACTGGAATTTTTGATTGGCATTGCACAAATTGTAACTTCATTTGGTAGCTTGTGACATTTTTACAATATTTTATTGACCTACCCAGCGATAACGGATATCTCCTCATTAGTGCAGTTCTTCCTTGATTTCTATCAACATTCTTTTGAACTTATCTTTAGATAGATTTCTAATATTTTTGATATGTTAAAAACCTACATATTTTATGCATTTTTACCATCATTAATTCTTTTTCAATAAATTATACAGGTTTTTCTTTTTGGTTGGGCTTAGCTTATATCCTGCTACTTTGTTCTCTGTCTCTGTCTCCATCTCTCTGTCTCTTCCCTCTCCCCTCCCTTTCTCTCTCTGTCTATCTGTCTGTCTCTTCCCTTTCTGCTGACTTTCTTGAATTTAGAGACATAATCATGCTAACTCTACACAATTATTTTTGACTTCTTATTTTTGATATTCTTGCCTTTGAGTTTTTTTATAGTTTTACCTGCTGCTCAATAACATGCCATACATTTGAAGTAATTATGCCTTGATGAGATGATTGTCTGCAAATTCCTAGTATTTCTTTACAAACTTCATATTAAAAACCTTAGGGCAGGTGGTGGTTGGAGTTTTCGCAGCAATTCAAAATCTGTTCTAGTGAATTCAGCTAAGAAATACCAAACTGTCATTTTATTATTCCATTAATAGTTTTTGAAAAGAATTGAATCAGATAGAAAGTATTGCTCCACATTGCCATCCTTTCTCCTGTTCTTGACAGAGATGGAGTAGCAATTGGAAAAAAAGGAAAGGAAAGTGACACAGAGACATTAAGGTCATATTAGGAAGATATTTAATTATATTTTGACAGACATCTTTCAAAAGCATTGTGCCACTTGGGAAGTGTCATTTTAACAGCATAGGTGAAGAGTTTATATGCAATGTCACTACACGGTACAGGTTCAGGAATTCATAGAACAATAGACGTGTACTAAGGATAATGAGCCAAGGGATGCTTCAGCAAACAGATTTAACCTAATAATAACCCCTTTCTGATAGACTGCCAACATATTAAGACATACTGTTTGTTTACTTGTGAAATGTATATCCAAATGTTGAATGTTATTATTTACCACAAAAATCACATCTTTTAGGGAAGATGGTGCTTTTTCAATTTCTAATATATTAAAGTTAGCTGAATTTTATCAGCTACCCTTCCACATTTCCTGGTGTATGTGTGTGTGTATGTACATGTGTGTAAATGTATACACACATATATACATATACACACATGTGCATATATACATATACACACATATATATGTATATATGCACATGTGTATATTAACCAAGAAGAAAAGGTATGACATTATTTATGAGGTAGACATCAGAAAACCATCAATTAAATATTTATTATGTTCAAAACACTCTGCTAAGTGCTAGAGATATATATGAAAGCAAAACTGTCCCTGTTCTCAAAGAGGTGCTAGGGGTAGGAATGTTAGGAAAAAAGACATACAAAGTAGATATAAACTGTCAATGAGGAAGTACCAAGCAATTGGGGGACTATGAAATGCTTCTTACAGAAGTTACCATTTTAGGTGATTTTTTTTTTAGTTTATTTATTTTTAGTTTTCAACATTCACTTCCACAAGATTTTGAGTTACAAATTTTCACCCCATCTCGCCCCTCCCCCACCCCAAGATGACATGCATTTTGAATATCCCTTCCCCTGATCTGCCCTCCCTTCTGTGCCTCCCCCCCTTCTCATCCACTTCCCTTTCTATTTTGCTGTAGGGCAGGATAGATTTCTGTACCCCATTTCCTATATTTCTTATTTCCCGGTTGTGTGTGAAAACATTTTGTTTTTAAAACATGTGTTTTTAAAACTTTGGGTTCCAAATTTTCTCCCTTCCTCCCTCCCCACCCACCCTCATTGAAAAGGCAAGCAACTCAATATAGGTTATACATGTGCAGTTATGCAAAACACTTCCATAATAGTCATATTGTGAAAAACTAGCTCTATTTCCCTTAATCCTATTTTGCCCCCCATTTATTCTATTCTTTCTTTTGAGCCTGTCCCTCCTCAGAAGTGTTTGATTCTGATTATGCCCTCTCCCAATCTGCCCTCCCCTCCATCATCCCCCTGCTCTCTTGTCCCCTTCCCCCCCTATTTTCCTGTAAGGTACGATAGATTTCCATACTCAATTGAGTGTGTATGTTATTCCCTCCTTAAGCCAAATCCTATGAGAATAACATTCACTCATTGTCTCTCACCTTTCCCCATTTCCCCTCCACTGTAAGAGCCTTTTCTTTTGTTTTTTTTTGGTTTTTTTTTTTTTGGTGAGGTAATTTACCCATTCTGCCTCTCCCTTTCTCCTTCTCCCAGTATAATCCTCTCTCACCACTTAATTTCATTCTCCAGATAAGACCCCTTCATCTTCAACTCACCCTGTGCCCTCTATCTACCTACCTATCTATCCATCTATCTATCTATCTATCTGTCTGTCTGTCTGTCTATCCATCTATCTATCTATCTATCTATCTATCTATCTATCTATCTATTTCACTGAATGACCATTTTTTCCACTGAAAGATTATACTCAGTTTTGCCGGGTAGGTGATTCTTGGTTGTAATCTTATCTCCTTTGCCCTCCAGAATATTATATTCCATGCCATGTGGTCCTTTAACGTAGAAGCTTCTAAATCTTGTGTTATCCTGATTGTGTTTCCACAATTCTTGAATTGTTTCTTTCTGGCTGCTTGCAATATTTTCTCCTTGACCTGGAAACTCTGGAATTTGACTACAGTATTCCTAGGAGTTTTCCTTTAAGGATCTCTTTCAGAAGGAGATCGGTTTCTATTTTGCCCTCTGGTTCTAAAATATCAGGGCAGTTTTCCTTGATAATTTCTTGAAACATGATATCTAGGCTCTTTTTTTTTTTGATCATGGCTTTCAGATAGTCCAATAGTTTTTAAATTCTCTCTCCTGGATCTATTCACCAGGTCAGTTGTTTTTCCAATGAGATATTTCACATTGTTTTCTAATTTTTCATTCTTTTGGATTTGTTTTACAGTGTCTTGATTTCTCATGAAGTCACTAGCTTCCAATTGCTTTATTCTAATTTTTAAAGAAGTGTTTTCTTTTTTTTGTATTAATAAATTTATTTATTTTTACTTTTCAACATTTACTTCCACAAGATTTTGAGTTCCAAATTTTCACCTCATCTCACACCCCCCAAGATGGCATGCATTATGAATATCCCTTCCCCTACTCTGCCCTCCCTTCTATCTCTCCCCTACTTCTCTTATCCCCTTCCTCTTCTATTTTCCTATAGGGCAGGATAGATTTCTGTACCCCATTTCCTGCATTTCTTATTTCCCAGTTCCATGTAAAAACATTTTTTTTAATCATGTGTTTTTAAAACTTTGGGTTCTAAATTTTCTCCCTTCCTCCCTCCCCACCCACCTTCATTGAAAAGGCAAGCAACTCAATATAGGTTATACATGTGCAGTTATGCAAAACACTTCCATAGTAGACTTGCTGTGAAAAACTAACCCTATTTCCTTTAATCGTATCCCACCTCCCTCATTTATTCTATTCTTTCTTTTGACCCTGTCCCTCCTCAGAAGTATTTGCTTCTGGTTACCCACTTTCAAGTCTGCCTTCCTCTCTATCATCCCCCTACTCTCTTGTCCCCTACCCTACCTATTTTCCTATAGGGCAAAACATTTCCATACCCAATTGAGTATGTATGCTATTCCTTTCTTAAGTCAAATCCTATGAGAATAAGATTTACTCATTCTCTCTCACCCTCCCCCATTTCCCCTCCACTGTAAGAGCCTTTTCTTTTCTGTTTTTTTTTTGTGAGATAATTTACCCCGTTTTATCTTTTGCTTTCTCCTTTTCCTAGTATAATCCTCTCTCACCCCTTAATTTTATTCTCCAGATATGACCCCTTCATCTTCAACTCACCCTGTGCCCTCAATCTATCCATCTATCTATCTATATCTATACCTATCTATCTATATATAGATATAGATATATTCATATATATAATTTTTCCCCTCTAACTACCCTAATACTGACAAAGGTCTCATGGGTTACCAATATCATCTTTCCATACAGGAATGTAAACAGTTCAACCTTAATAAGTCTCTTATGATTTCTCTTTCCTGTTTACCTCTTCATGTTCCACTTGAGTCTTGTATTGGACAGTCAAATTTTTTATTCAGCTCTGATCTTTTCATCAAGAATGCTTGAAAGTTCTCTATTTCACTGAATGACCAATTTTTTCCCCTGAAGGATTATACTCAGTTTTGCTGGGTAGGTGATTCTTGGTTGTAATCTTATCTCCTTTGCTCTCCAGAATATTATATTCCATGCCATGTGGTCCTTTAATGTAGAAGCTGCTAAATCTTGTGTTATCCTGATTGTGTTTCCACAATACTTGAACCATTTCTTTCTGGCTGATTGCAATATTTTTTCCTTGACCTGGGAACTCTGGAATTTGGCTCCAATATTCCTAGGAGTTTTCCTTTGGGGATCTCTTTCAGGAGGAGATCGGTGGATTCTTTCAATTTCTGTTTTGCCCTCTGGTTCTAAAATATTAGGGCAGTTTTCCTTGATAATTTCTTGAAACATGATGTCTAGGCTCTTTTTTTGATCATGGCTTTCAGATAGTCCAATAATTTTTACGTTCTCTCTCCTGGATCTATTCACCAGGTCAGTTGTTTTTCCAATGAGATATTTCACATTGTTTTCTAATTTTTCATTCTTTTGGATTTGTTTTACAGTGTCTTAATTTCTCATGAAGTCACTAGCTTCCAATTGTTCTATTCTAATTTTTAAGGAAGTATTTCTTCAGTAATCTTTTGGACTTCCTTTTCCATTTGGCCAATTTTGCCTTTTAGGGCATTCTTCTCCTCATTGGCAGAAGCAGACTTTTCCCACTGACCATCAAAGTTGTCTTTGTCGTTCATGGGTTGAGAAGTCTGGAAACCACTACAGCTGCCTGTGATTCAGTCATCTGAGGCCTGCTCCAGGTTTGCTGTGGCCTGCGTGCCCATGCCAAACTGCGTTCCTCTCCCCTCCCTGTGTGATATAGCTTTCTGATCAACCATCCAGGTTGTCTTGGGCTGGAAATTTGTTTCACTCTGTCTTTTTGTGGGTTCTGCTACTCTACAATTTATTTAGAGTCATTTTTCATAGATATTTGGAGGGGTTTGGGGAAGAGCTCAAGCAAGTCACTGCTTTCACTCTGCCATCTTGGCTCCAACCTCCCACTTTAGGTGATTCTTGAGAGAAGCCAGAAACTCTAACAGGCAGAAGTAAGGAGGGAGAGTATTCTAGGGACAAGGGTTGGCCAGTGCCAAGGCTCAGATAGGAAATTTGGAATGTCATGGATAAGAAACAAGTCAGCCAGTATCGTTGAATTGTTTGGTATAGAGAAAGGTATACCATGCAAGAAAACTGAAAAGGCAGGTAGCCAGGCTGTGATGACATCTCAGTCTCATTCATTTTTCGTATCAAAACATTTGCCAAGTCTTGTCATTTCTTTTTTTTTTAATTAAATATTTTATTATGTCTTTTTTTCAAAAAAAATTATTTCATTCTGTCCTCAATTACATGTAAAGACAATTTTTAATATTTTCTTTTTGAAATTGAATTCCAAATTCTCTTGCTTCTTTCCCTTCTCTCTCTGAGAAGGCAAGCAATTTGATATAGATTATATGTGTGGAGTCATGCAAAATATTTTCATATTAATTGTATTACAAAAGAAAATGCTGACCTAAAAAAGGAATAATAAAGTTATTTTTTAAAAAAAAATTATGCTTTGATCTGCATTCAGCCTCCATCAGTTATTTCTCTCAAGATACATAGTATTTTTCATCATGAGTCCATAATTTCCTTGCATCATTGTAAGTCTTGTCATTTCTTTCTCCACATCACCTCTTACATACATAAACATCTCTTCAGTCACACAGAGGCTACCCTATTTCAGGCTGCAAATAACTGTCCCCTATGCCTGGAATGTTATACCTCATCACTTCTACCTCTTAAAATCTATAGCTTGCTTCAAGACCCAGCTCGAAGACCATTCTGCAGGCCATACTTAGCTCCCAGATGCCAATAGACATAGGTACTTTATATCTACTCTACATGTATTTTATGTGTACCAGTCTTTGCCTGTATGTTGTTTCTCTCCATTAGAAATGTAAGCTCTTTGAGGACAGGGATTATCATTATTATAATTTTTTGCTTTTCTTTGTATGTATTAGTCCCAACCTAGCAAATTTCATAAAAGCTCAGTACTAGGTTGCCCATAGGAGGATGAATTTTTCAGCTATAGCAACTCTTGAATTTCATCTCTGAAGTTCCAGACAGGTTGCAACCTGTATCAAGTAAGGCAACATGAACATCAGTGAAATCAAAGCTCTTTGAACCATTAAAGTAAGAAGTGGTCCGCAGACCCAAATGTTTTGAAAGCTACTGGTCTGCAGAATGCATAATGATATCGTTTCTGCTCTTAGGGAGTGAAAATCTAAAAGACAGGCTCTAATCAGAAAGGAAATTTTACCTGACACTGCTGGAGACCCTGTGAATCTGTGAACAAACAGTAATAGCTTCCTCAGGAATGTTGCAGTTCAGTTCTGTGTCACTTTAATCGATACTGAAATGTCTTTGTCCATATATTTTCCCCAAGCCCATTTCCACCTCCCTTAATGAGATTGTTGAATATGTAATTCCACTTCTGAGGATTATGGGGTTTATCTCCCCCACCCCCAAAGATGGGATGCAGAAAATTGCTTTAAAAATGATGAAGGAAATATCTAGGAATGTCTCTCCTATTTTAGAAGCTAAGCTGCAACATCAACCATTCACCTAGATCTGTTTCAACAATATTACTGTATTGGGACAGTATCTCACCTAATTATTTTTTAGGATTATTGCTAATGTTTAGGCAAAACTATTTTAGACTGCCTAAAGCCTATTTAAAATTCCAGTTTCAATGAGCTCCATAAAAACCATTTGAAATTGATAAAAATTCAGAATCTTACAGGTAATTTTATGAAGACCCTCAGGTTACTGAGTAAGAAACAACTGTCATACAATTACACATATGATTAAATCCTCTTCTTGTTGAATGTTATCATGGCTTTCATGTTTGGCTCTTAATTGCTATTCATCTGAATAAAGTATTTGTGTATGGGATTATAGGAACAAAATAAAATTTTCAGTCAGTTTTATTATGAAGAAGAGTAATAGGTACAGAGTAATAAGAAGGTGGGAGTACAAAGGAAAGAGAAAAGATAGTGAATGGCTTTCTTGCATGGCAAAGTTACTTGTTACTTAAAGTATTTATTGATGTCTTCTGTTTCTTCCCTAATCATAGTTATTGACATTATCTTTCTCCCTTACTTCCAGAGGGCCATTCCATAAAATAAGAAAAAAAATTGTACCTCAAAAACCCTGAATTACTGAGACATCTCTCCTGGATCAGAGTGAATGTATTTACATTTTCCTTCAAAATGTACTCTGGCAAATATATTATATCATTCCTGTCTATTCACCTTATCTGTTGAACTTCCTGAGTTTGGGGAGGGTTGGAAAGCAATGGATTATATAGGTTTCTATTCAACACAAAGAGAAAAAAAATTTTTTAACAACATTTTGATGATCTGTCACTTGTACATGCTTTTAAGCTATCAAGAAATAAACTGATATCATTTTCTGTCATGATGTAAATAACCTTAGCAGCTGTGCAAATGAAAATGTCACAAATTCAGTGACTGCATTATCAAGGTGAATACTATTAGAAAACCCAGGAGACAGAGAGTACAGGTAATCTGGCACTTCCTCTTCTTAGAATGGTATTTGCCAATTATTAGGTGATGGTACCGTAAGAATGTTACTAATGTGCTATGTCCATGAAATTTTAGTCATTGTAATTAGTATAACACTAAATGGCCTCCTCCTCACCATCCACTATGCTTCCCAGTCCAGAAACTAAGACTTGGAGGACTTAACCTTTGATTTTTCAGAAATTTACCCCTTGCTTCTTCCTGTCCTGACTGGTAGTTCCCTCTGTCTCCCACTATATCTAGGCGCTTGACTCAGCTGAATCTCACTTGATTCTTCAGAGTTCTTATGACAGGGGACCATTCTGCCTGTTCAAGAAAGCAAGCACTACTACTCCTGTTAGAATTTAAGCTCTTTGATTGCAAGAACTATCTTTACTTTTGTATTAGCACAGTGCTTAGCATTTGGTATGTCTGTATGTATAAGTGAATAACTATATGAACATATACGTATATATTTCTATTGTTATACTTATTTGTTTTTCTTGTTTACTTTGAAGCTTAGCTCATCCATTAGTGAGATTAGGAGAACCAAGAATTCAAGTTCAAGTTTTGAGTTTAAATTAACCAGAGAAAGGAGGCTGAGTGAAGAATAAACTAGTAAGACACATTATAAGGTCAAGGGCCTTCGTATTTTAGGTGTAAATTGGGCTTTGCCTGGGTTTTATTGCAACTCCCATTGAGTCTGATGTTTCTACAGTATTAGGATAAGGAAGTATCTTTGGGTGATTGCATGATGGAAAAATTAACTATTTGAAAAATAAGATTGTAAAATAGGGGATTTAGAGAGTCCAGAGGCACATATGCTCAAATTATGTAGATCTTTTTTTTTTTTTTTCAAAACCAACCAAGTGTCTCTAGGCTGAGAAGGCATCCAATATTTGGGGAGTAGAAACAATTGCTCTGTGTGTGCATGTGTGTGTGTGTGTGTGTATGTGTGTGCATGTGCATGCGCACGTGTGCCTATGTACATGCTTCTATGCTTGCACATAGAGAATATTGCTTTTTTGACATGACCATACCCTCACTATTTCCATCATTTACCACTGTTAGGACTTTTATAAGCCCCTCTTAGGGACTGAGAGAGAGGCAAGAGCAGCCACTGTAGAATGACTTGCATCTACCTTTAACCGTGTATCCTTGACTTACTAAAGTTCTTATAATTTTGCTAATCGTAAAGAAAAAACTACAATTATTGTCTTCTTTGTGTTCATCTGAGCTGAATATGGAACCTGGAACTGTGAGAATGACTTCTTAGAGGAACAGGTGTTTTTTTTTTGTTTGTTTGTTTGTCTGTTTCTTTACCAACTGAACCAGCTAAATCCTACTACAGAACTACAGAAACTGCTTCAGGAGACCAGTCAGAATAAGGGGCAAAGTGGCCTTCAATGGAGCCAGAGTGTGCAGACATCTGATACATTATAAAATATATAAATTACATATAAAATATATAATATATACCTAAAAAATAAAAATAAATAAAAATAGTTATTTCAAAAGAGTGAGTCAAATTCATATTTTTCCTTGAGTAAATATGGAACCAATGGAATTTAGTGAGTAACAGAGAGACATGGTCACTGTATCTTGCACTTTAGGCAGTATATTAATTTGGAATGTCTACGGAAGATGGATTGGAATGGGGCAATATGTGATGGAGGAAGACAAATTAAAAGGGTGTTACAGTACTCCAAATGGAATGTGATGAGGGCTAGTGAAAAGGTAATGGCTTCATGAGTAGAAAAAAAGGAACAGATGAGAGATTTTGTGGTGATAGAATTTATAACATTTGGCCACTGATTAGATATGTGTGGTGAGGGAGATAAGGGAGTGAAGGTTGACACCAACATTGTGACCCTGGAAAGGATGGTGGCATCTTCAACAAAAAAATAGGAAATTAAGAAGAGAGATGAATTTTATTTTTGGGGAAAATTATGTAATGAGATTTGAAGTGCATCCATATTTATCCTGGAGAGGATAGAATGTGAAACATCTTCCCATCTTTGGTTGGTTACCTTTTGGCCTTATGCCATGGTGTACACTATAAATAGAAGATTCCAACTTTGGAGACCATTGTCTAAAACTCTAAGTTGAAGAGGAATTATGTGTTGCACTGTTAGATGTTCCTCACTCTGAGAGTTTCTCTCACTAATGAAACCACAAAACTGAATACTTCCTGTCACGGAAAAAAAAAATCAAATAAATATACTGCAGGCAGAGAACTATGCCAGGCACTGCTCTACAATATGAACTTCCATAGTAAACATACAGTCTATGAACTGGAAAAGACTACTTTTCACTTTTGCTTTTCATTATGTACACATAATTCTATTGAACATCTCCTGATGGATTTTCATTCCATGGCCTTAACAAAAGAATTATTTTTTCAGGTTCAAATCTAAGTCAGAGTTAAAGACTATATCTGGTATATCTGGTGAGAATAAAGGAAGGGCACTCCTTTTTGCCTTTACCTACATTTTAAGAATTTCCATTGTATTAAATGTTAACATGTAATAAAAGGATTCCCCTTTTTAAATTTTTAAGTTTTAGCTACACATTTACTTTAAAAAAAAGAATCAGCAATTGTTACTTTTATTTTAACAAAATACTTTAGTACTTCTTAAGTCAATTCTACTATTTGATTATTCCTCACAGACCATGCTAACTGAACTTGTAGCTATTATCACTGCAGAATAACGTCAGGGATTTGGCTATAAAAAATGCCAAGGTTACCGTGACTCATTTGTGACTAAAAACAAAAAGTCAGACCATTATTTTATAATAGGAAATCAATTCAGTGGAAACAAATGACCAATATGTCTTTTACCATTCACTGCTTTATTGGGTTCTGTAGATCTGAAAAGCTGCATTACATGGGCTTTTTCAATTGTAAAGGAAAGAGAATTTGTGTTTTATCAATGTCATTTTCTGTACTTTTTCCTTCATGCTTCCTTGAATCAGTTTTTTTTAAAAATGCATCTTAAGTTGATAATTGAAAAGTAATATTTTATTGATATAAGGGGAAATTGATGATCTGTGACAATTTTACTTTAATTAGTATATTTTTGTTAAATTTAACTGCTAGCGTGACTATCACTGCCCTTTGCAATTTAACACAGGTTGCACAATTCAACATACCTGAAAGAACTGCCTCTAGATTTTTTGAAAAAATGACCCTATAAATGGTTTGTTCAAATGACTGGCTTTTTCTATTTTATCTTGGTGACAGAAGCTACCATATGTTGAAAATTGCTTGACAGTTGTCAGTGAAGTGGAGAAGGCATGGAGACATGAACATGTTGCAATGAAGATGACATTACTTAAAAACACTCAATTTCTTAACTAAAATGCATTTTAATATGATATAATCTCACACTATCTTAGGAATTTTGCATCTGCCAATATATATCCATTCTTCTATACTTCCCTTTCTCTCTCTCTCTCTCTCTGTCTGTCTGTCTGTCTGTCTCTCTCTCTCTCTCTCTCTCTCTCTCTGTCTCTCTCTGTCTCTCTGTCTCTCTCTCCTTCAAATCTTATTTTCAGAAAAACAGTTGAAGTTAAAGTATGTTTGAAAGCCTTTCCATCTTCCCAGTATAAATGAGAATTTAAATGTACTTAAAATGTTGATTCCCATGTTGTCAGGCTTTTTTAATATAAATTCCTGGAAAAGAGAAACAACATCTATTTAACAGTCCATGTTTTAAAGCTCATGTACATTTAGATACTTACAAAATAATATATTGTCTCATGCAAGAAGAGAAGCTATTTTCAAACCAAAATCCTGTCCTAACTTCATATTCAGAATAAGGATACTAGCCACTTGTCTCCCAAAGACCTTTATTAGTGTAATGTGTGGCTATTGTGCTAATTTTATACAGCAGAGATCAAAGATCACACACAGATTTAGAGCTGGGATTGATCTGAGAAGTTATCTAATATGAAACTCTTGTTTTTAATTATTTTTTCAATTAATAAGCATTTGTTTTTCTTCCTTACCATCTCTTACTTCCCACTAGAGAAAAAATAAAAGAAAAAGTAAACATTTGAATTAATATACATAATCTAACAAAACAAATTCCTATATTGACCATAAATATTGCCTCATTGTGCATGAATAGTCCACCTTACTTGCCCTATACTTTAACCCTTTCATTTTATAGAAGAAGCTGAGGCCCAGAGAAGGTAAATGACTATGCCCATGATAACCCATGGAGAAAGTAATAGGTCAGAATTTGAACCCAGTTTCTCTGGCTAAAAATCCAGTACTCTTCCCATTGCATCTAAATAACCTCCAGTAAACAAATGCAACAGCGACAGCAGCAGCAACAGCAACAATATATTTATATTGTGTTTTAGATTTTGCGAAGAGAATTATACGTGTTGTCATTTGAGCATAGTAAAAATCCTGTAAATTAAGTACCACAGGTATTATCTTATTTTACACATGAAGCAACAAAGGTTCAACAAGATTCAATGATCTGCCAAATCCACATGAGTAGTATCAAGTTCAAGATTCCAAGCTTTTCAGAGGAGAATGTTGAGAGAGTTCAGCTGGGGTGCCTGTAATCTGCCATCTTCCCAGGGATTTGCCACTTAAATTCTAGTTGACTGAGAATTAATGCTAATCTTATGTCTATATCTGCCAGGTCATCATGGCTGATTTTCCTGTGTGGGAATCAGTACTTTGAGAGAACACCAAGGATTCATGATACTAATGGAGTAGAAGAGTTTCCACCCAGCCTTAATACTCATTCTTTTCACGTTTCCAAAACCTACAGAAATACATAGCCTCCTTAACTAGAAATACCTGGAATTGAATGCATGACCTGGAAGACACTGGCACAGGACTACTCAGTGTGGCATGCTTTCATCAAAGGTGTTGTGCTCTATAAGTAAAGCAGAATTGAAGTAGCTCAAAAGAAACACGAGATGCACAATTTTAGAGAATCCACCCCAAATGTTCACCTGGACTATTTGTGCCTGCCCTGTGGTACAGCATTTCCATCTTGTAATGGTCTGATCAGCCACAGTTGGATGCACTCTAAATGGGCTCTAACATAGTCATTTTGTTCCTCTTTGAGCACGAAGGAAAACAACCAACCCAGAAATCTCTATCTGAAACACATTTCTATTCACCAACACTGATTCAAAACCATATTCCCTCAGCTTCTACATAGGCATTTTAATTAATTACCTTGTGTCCTTCTACATACTCTTTGTCCACTTTACAATCACATTTTGCTTTGAATAGATTGTCATAAATACCAAGATTCAGATTGCAAACATGCCTACTCTACCTACTCCAACAGCATCATTTGAGCATCTTAATACTCCCTTGTACTTATTTGGAATTAATCAATTACTATTTTCAGCAGCTGTGAGCTCAGTATTGCCCCTTATAACATTATGTCATATGTCTTACAAGTCTACACAACTGTGCCATGAACACTTAATTAACAAGTGGTAATTCTAACTGTTTTGATTATAAAATAAAGAAAAATTATAATTAAAAAAATCAGATCCTAAACACCTAGCATCTTTATTATATTCTGAACTTTGTTTTCAAAACAAATGTTTCCCAAAATCTAGGTTCAATACTTTTCTTTACATGCTTGTTTTTGTTTTGCATCAGTTCATGACATCATCTCCAAAGTAATAAAACATATCATGACTCCCTTAACAGAGGTCTTTGGGAAAAACAAACTAAAACAAAATCCATAAAATCTTGAAAACATAATTTTCTTCTCCATACAAAACTGATCAATAACAGGGGAAAATGGAGAAAATTGCCAAATACTAAAAAACTTCATTGTTTTTACTTAGCTACAGAAAACTAATAGGTTTTATTGTTGTTGTTGTTGTTGTTATTATTGATACTAAGCACTGAGCTGTCACTTTTCAGGTCTCATTATAAGCTGCTTTGACTTGTCCCAGTGGAATAAAACACATCATTTACATTGTGCCCAGCCATGTGTAAGAAATGTAATACATCATGGGCAGAACAAACACCCCCTCTGGGTGAACTAAAAGCCTTCTTAAGTGTTTTGAATTATCTGCTGATAGTTCAGATATACACTTACCCTCACTTAGCCTGCATTACAAAAGCTGTCATAGATAGCAGAATTTGAGATGATTTTCACAGTAGGGAATCTCTGAGTAAACCCATTATTACATATACGAGATTTCCAGATATTCCCACAGTGATTTAGAAAATGTTTTAGGGAGAGATTTATTTCTCAAATTTGATCCTGAACAGAAAAGGGAAAATATATTTTGATGATGGATTAAAGCACAAACCATATGTTGTACTTTTATGGAATGTTACATATTTTTGCTTGGCAAAAGGAGCTAGATAACTGTTCACTATCTAATTTCCCTTTTATCAAGTATATAACATGAATTTTGTATGAAATAAATGAGGTGATAAGGTTAAAGTGCTTCAGAAATTTTAAAGTGCTATACAAAATGCCCCCAAAAGGTGTAGTTCAGTTAAAGTTTTAATAACTTAAAATATAATTTTAAAGTTTCATATTTTTGCACTATTGAAAAGTAAAATAAGTTTTAATCTTTAATTATTTTAAGGTATAAAAGCCTAAAACTTCACTAAAACATTTGGGAAAATTTGTGTAAATGCTAGCTATTATTATTGCTATTCTATTATTATAATTCAAATTTTAAAATTATAACTGATATATACTTTTAATTGTTTCCCAGAGAGTTCCATATGAATTAGATGTCAAAGCTAAAAAATTTTTTAAATACTTGTTATGATTAATGCACTTTACTACCTATTTAAAATGACCATGCATTGATGATGATTTCTAAGGGCTTCTGTTTTCACTTATTATGATGAGGAGATATTGGAAAAAGAGAGGGGGAAAAGAGAGATGCTAAGAACATGATAATAAAGCATATTAGAAAGAATAGAATTAATCATATTTATATGGAAAAGTAAGAAAGAATCAAAATTTCTATAATTAACATCAATTTAAAAATGTGAAAATGTTAGCCCTCAAAATGGATGTTCTAGTAATGGTCTAATCCTGAAGAGGGACATCAATGTAGATTAAAATAGATATAAAGGGAGGTGGACCCAAGATGGCAGATTAGAGGGAGAAAACCATCTGTACTCCCTGAACATTTTCCTCAAAACAACTTTAAAATAACTCTTTAAATCAAATTTTGGAGCAGCAGAGCCAATAAAAGGTTAGGGCAAGACATTTTTTTGCCAGACTAACAAAACTTAGGGGGTCCACAGGAAAAGTTTGTGATAACATGGTAGAGGCTTGTCCAGTTCACACACATGCAGTGACCTGAACAATGACCACAGAAGCAACAGCAGGTTCAGGTGTTTTCATCCCAGAAACAGTAAAGGGATCAGAGAAGTTGTCAGAAAGAGATTACAGGAGATCATTTGTTGGCACTAGGTGCAACTGGGCCTGATTGGAAAATCTACTGCCCAGACAGAGTCATGAGTAGCAGTTTTAGGGCAGAGAGGAGTGATGGTGTTCAGTCATAAAAGAACAGGGTCCCTGGTCACAGTTCCAAGGCATAAAGGAGTGCTAGCATTTGTGGCTGCCAGGAATCAGAGGCCCTTCCTGTGTAAAGAGCAGAATGCAGGCCAGGAAAGCAGTGACAATAACTCTTTTTAGAACACAACAAAATGGAAAGACCAAAAACTTATAGGTTCCCAGAACTAACTCTGAAAATAGCAGCAGGAAAAAGCCAGAAGCTTGAGATAATGCCTCCCCAACCTCAAACAGAGCCCAACTTTAACACAAACTTCAGAATCAAGAAATAAGCTGGAAAAAAATGAGCAAGCAACAAAACAAAATGACCATAAAAAGCTACAAGAGTGGCAGGGAAAACCAAGACATAAACTTAGAAGACAACAAGGAAAAAACAGCAACAACCAAATCCTCAAAGTAAAATGCTAGTTGGGCCCAAGACAAATAAGAATTCCTGGAAGATTATAAGAGAGAGATGAGTGGTAGAGGAAAATTGGGAAAAGAAATGAGAGTTATGCAAGAAAATTGTGAAAAGCAAATTAACAGCTTGAAAAAAGAGACAAAAATAGTGAAGAAAAATATTTTTAATATTTTCCAATTATGTATAAAATTTTATTTTTTATATTTTGAATCCTAAATTCACTTTCCTTTTCTCCCCCTCTCATTGAGAAAGTAAGCAATTTGACATAGTTTATACTTACATAATGATGCAAAATACATTTCCACATAAGTCATGCTCTGAAAGAAAACAAGAACAGGAAATAACAACAATAGCAAGTTGTGGCATATGATTGTGATGAAGTATTATTGTGCTGTCAAAAATGATGAGACAAGTGGTCTCAGAAAAACATAGTCAGATCTATATGAACTGATACAAAATAAATAGAGAAAAATGAGGATATTATTGTGCATAGTAAGAGTAACATAATGATGGGCAATTGTGAAAGACTTGGTTACTCTGATCAACACAATGATACAAAAAAATCCCAAAGGACTCATGATGAGTCCTCCAGAGAGGACTCTCTCAAGAAAAAGAAACAATGAGCTCTGAGTGCAAACTGAAGTATAATTTTTCCACTTTATTTTTCTTGCTTTTTATTTTAGAAATATGGTCAATATTGAAATATATTTTTCATGATTTTACATGTGTAATTGATATAATAATGCTTGCCTTGTGGGATGGAGGGAGACAATGTATAACTCAAAATTTAAAGAGAAAATAATTTTAGAAGTTAATAAATAATAAATTGAAATGTTTAAAAGATAAAGTACCAAAGAGAAAAAAAATACTACTTGATTGATTAAAAATTGATATTAAGATTTCCAAATATATTTTATCAATTAAGTAGTATTTACCAAGCACCCAATATGTTCCAAGCACTTTGCTAACCACTGGAGATACAGAGAAATCCAAAAACAAAATGAAATTCTTTTTAAAAAGAATCCCCATTTTCAGAGAGCTTACAGTCTAATGGGTGAGACAATTTGAAAACAACTATGTAGGAAGGAAAGACAGATGGAAATAAGCATATCTTAAGTGTCTTCTCTGTGCCAGGCAGCAGGCTAAGCATTTTACAAGTATTATTTCATTTAAATCTCACAAGAACCTTGAGAAGTATATGCTATTACTACCCTCAGTTTACACTTGCAAAATCTGAGGCGAAGAGAGATTAAATAACATATCCAAGGTCATAGTTAGTAATTGTCTCAATCCAGATTTGAACTCAGGTTGAGACCTCAGGTTCAGTGCAACAATTTTATTTTTAGCATCTCTATTTTAGACATTTTTCTTCAGTTTAAATGTTCACTGAATTGTGTATTCATTATTTCTTTACTATGTACAAACAAGATATATGCAGGATGAATTTGTGGTGGTTTCAGGCGGAAGACACTAAAATAAAATAGGACCAAAAAAGGCTTATTTACTTTTTGAGAATTGCTTCCCTACAAAACCTATATAATTTACAGGAACAGGGAGCAACTTTATAGCCATTAGTTATTCAATTTCCCAGAAGCCACATAAGAATAGTTCTACCTATGACTGCCCCTTCTATCATGGGGATACTTTTTTTTTTAATCATTCCTCAACATTACACATAAGCAGATATCAATATTACACATTTTCAAACTGTTAACCTGGTGGACTAGCCTATTAGTGATCAGATTTGAATTGCAAAGTGTAGGAAGTGCCCCACAGATCTTTCCTTCATCCTATATTATTTAGCATTTTCAAACTTAGATGGTATGGTTATGGAGTTCACTGATGGCATAAGATGTGAGGAATAGTCAATACACTGGGCAATCTGAAAGTCTGTGCTAGATAATAGACAATTTAGAGAGCATCAAAGGGGTAGATTCTTAAGGTATTGTACAGAAGCAGGTAGGAGAGTCTCCAATATAATACCTTTTCTCACATGACCTTCTGAAGTTAGTATAATACGAATTGGATATACTATTCCATGCTACTACATCTACCTGACCCCTTTGCCACCCCACATAGTGCTACCACTGTTCAACTTGGCACATTCCAAGTGAAGTGAAATATTTTATGAATCTATTTGTTCCCTATACTTGTCCATCATATAGGGAAAAAAGTCTCAGAGAACTTCCCTCCATGAAAGAAATTATTAACTTTTCATCTTAGTTCTGGTTCCGTGCTAAGCCTTTGAGAAACCTAGTTTCCTGGTCTCACTTTTATCTTAAGAGGATATTAAGTTGTGGTGAGATAGCATCTGAATGTTCTGGGTATTATTGGAATGAATATGAAAGGAAGAGATAAACAAGAATTTAGCAATAACATTGAGTTGGAAGGAAGTACTTTGCCCTGCAATATCTAATTATACATAAATCTTTATCATCAATAATCTCTAAAAACTTATTATCACATGGTCTATTTCTATCACTTCTCTGTATGGAATGAGATGGAATTCTCAAGTTCTCTGTCTCAGAGTCAAGTGGTAAGACTTCTGTCAGGAAGAGCAGCCATTTGGGTAAACTCAGTGGTAAATCAGAAAGACTCATTTGTAATGAAAGCAGAAATGTGGTTTGGTCCCTTAGGAAAATTGATGGGAGATTTGGTAGCATCTTCTCAATAAGAAAATTCTGATTTACCAATTGCCTATTATTTTTTTACTCTTTAAAAAGATGGCTTATTTCTTTCTAGGCATCTGTTTATGAATATTTGTTTATCTATCATCTATCTTCTTTCCCCAAATATACATAGGGTAGTATTAAAAGTAAAACATTAAATTAAAAGTAAAAAAAGAAATCCAATAATAACTTTAATGAGCAGTTTCTGTGATGCAGTAATGTTTCTATGATGCAGTTTTCTATGATGCTACATACAAAGTCCACTTTCTCTTTTGTTTGCTGACATCCCTTTTATGAGCTTCTCAGATGATAAGAAATAAAAAAGGAATTAGAAGTCAGAAAGTGAAAGGTTTATTAAATACATTCTATAAATTTCCTACTTTGTTAGGTTTTTATAAGGGATATAAATATAAGAAACATCTTTTCTGCTTGAGGAATTTACAATCTATTTGGGGAAACAAAAAAATTGTGAATCAATTAGATGTTAGGCTTTTGGAATGTGTATAATCAGTAGGCAGTTCTATCTGCAGCCAACTACTACTGCAAAAATATTCTACTTTGAATTATGATGGATCATTCTCTAGAATGAGTTCAGTAAGTAGTAAACTAGTCAGCATGTGTCAGAAGTCGGAATTCAACCCAAGTTTTCCTGACACTTAATCCAGGCCTCTATCCACTATCCAGCTATATTTCCTTGATATATTTATTTTTAAAAAAAAATATTTATTTTTAACTTTATTTTCTTTTTAAATTTTGAGTTTGAGATTCTCTCCCCTTTTCCAAATCTCCCCCACCCACTGAGAAGGCAAACAATATGATACCAAATATAAATCTTGTAAACTCATTTCTGTATTAACCATATTCAAAAAAAAAGTAAAGCAAGTGTGAAAATTATACTTCAATTTCCACTCTGAGTTCTTCAGTTCTCTCTTTGGAGTTGAATAGTATTTTTTTTAAATCATAAATCTTTTGGAATTGTCTTGGATCATTGTATTGATTAGAGTAGTCAAGTCTTTAACAGTTGACTATCTACTACTTAACCACAATCTACTAGGTCACCCAGATGCCTTTATTTACTAACTATGTAACCTTAGGAAAGTCATTGAACATCTCTCATATTGTTTTTTTAACTGTAAAATGGGGATAATCTACTTCCCAGGGTTGTTTTGAAGATCACTAAGATAATATCTGTGAAGTGTTTATCACAATGTCTAGAATATAGTGCATGCTATATAAATGATTATGATTACAATTGATTATATGAAAACATAGTCTGACACTGCTTTTGTATATGAGGAAAAGAAAACACTAATACTCCAAGGTTGAAAAGGGTTTTACATCAGAGTAAATGGTGGGGAGGAGCTGTATTCCAGCCTTGCCACCAGAAAATCAGCAGAAAAAAAAAATGAGTGAGCCAGAGGTGACAATTTCACATCAAGACTTTCTTCAGATCACTGGACCCCTAAGCATACATAGTCACTCTTTCAGCATGATAGCACCTTAATTTTGTTTCTAACCATTACTGATTCTGCCATGTTTTGAAACCTTCAAGCCAGTTTCTCAGTCTGAATTCCTAGACTTTTCTCAGGTAAACCATTCTTCCCCTGGACCATAATGCCTCCCTCATCTGATTTGCTGGGCCTCTAATAGTTCTACAGAAATCCACCTATAGGCCTATTGCCAATATTCTAGGTAGGGAGAATTGAAAATTTTATTTTACACGTATGATTAAATGAACTGAAGAAATTTTAGTATTTTGATTAGTGGGAATATATCAAATTTCTTATGATAAGTATTCACTAGAAATTGAAACTGCTATATCTTCTAAATGGGATTCCTCTTACCAAAGACTCCTGACTTTCCAACTTTTTCCTAGTCCTTATTCCTTCCCACCTATACTTTGCCTTCACCCTGACCTTAAACTGCTTCTTTATCCCATGAATTTCTCAATTCTATTATTACCTGACATTTGTCCATACTCAGTCTAGTCATTAATTTCCAATTTTACAACCCTTGAATTCTGTGCACCTGGGACCCTTTTAATTCCCACTCTGGTAACTCTCAACCATAGGAAACACTTATCATGGAAGTGGACCACAGAGCAGAAGGCAGCTGACTAATTTAGAACTTTAAGAGAAACTTGCAAAACTGGTGAAATGAGTTGCATTTTGCTGGAACCATAGCCTCGTGTGAGCCTAGAATTACCACATACTCAAAGGAAGAATACTAGTCACATAGCTTTTACTAAACTAGCTAACTTTTGTGTGTGTATGTTTTCAATTGCTTATAGAAAGTCAGAAGCAGGTAAATCAACAGCATTTGTGAATTATGCTAAACCATTGCCTTGGTTTTCCATTAAGAAATATCCTTACACTGTGTGATGACCAACTCTGATAGACTTAGCTCTTCTCAGGAGTACAATGATCTAAGACAGTTTCAAAAGACTTAAGATGGAATAAGCTATCCATATCCAGAGAAAGAACTATGGAGTTCTGCTTCCAGGAGCCAAGATGGTGGAGTAAGAAGTAAGTCACTCTTACCCTCCCTTATTAATCTCTGAAAGCCCAGAAAATATCACCCCCAGGAAAAACCTTGTAACAACAGAACCAGGAGAAATATGAGGTGCAGCAGTCCTGCAGCTCAGGAAGCTTGAGGGATTAACAGAAAAGGCCCCTCTTGCCCTGGGAGAAGGGGAGTAGTACAGAACAGGACACACCAAAGCAAGCTAGTGGAAAGCCCCACCTCAGCACATGAGGGGGAGATCCTGAACCCCTGGTGGTGGAGCAAGCAAGCACCAATACCAGGACCTCTGAATGCCTCAGTATGGGCAGGGGAACCAGTGGAAATTGGCTCAGAAAATCACCATGTGCCACAGTATTCTTTGGCAGTCATGTTTGCCAATGCCTCAGCAAAACTCTGGGAAGTGCAACTCCAAGAGGGAAAGCCTCAGGTGGAGAAACATCATGCAGCAGCAAAACATCCATTTGTAAGGAGCCAAAGAAAGGAACAAAAGGCCTGGGTGAGCAGGAGACCTCCTGGGGCCAGACTCCCCACCCCTACCCCTAGAGTCCAGTGTTGCTGATTTCAGACCAACATCAGGTAAGCTGCCAGAAACCTACAGCCTCCAACTGCCAGAATCTGAGGCCCCCAACACACAAAGCTAGTGACCAGGCCTCAGAATCCCAACACCAGAAGCTTGGGTCAGAGCCTGCTGCTCCCCAGCAGGAGAGCTCAGTTTTTTAAAGACTGAAATAAGCAGACACCATGAACAAAAAGAAATGTACCATAGATTATTAGGGAAAGTGAAGATCAAGGCAGAAATTCTGAAGAGTACAACATTGTCAACAAACCCACATCTGAAACATCAAAAGGGAATATGAACTGGTCTGAATCCCAAAAACCTTCTTGGAAGAGCTCAAGAAGGATTTTAAAAGTCAGATAAGAGAAGTGGAAGAAAAATTGGGAAAAGGAATGAGAGGTATGCAAGAGAGAGTCAATAGCTTAGAAAAGGAAGGACAAAAATTAACTGTAGAAAAGAAGGCCTTAAAAAATACAAATGTCCAACTGGAAAAAAAAAGTACACTGAGGAAAAACAACTCCTTAAAAAGCAAAATTGGCCAAATAGAAAAGGAGGCACAAAAACTCACTGTAGAAAAGAACTCCTTAAAAAGTAAAATGGCCCAAATGGAGAAGGAGGTACAAAATCTAATAGAAGAAAATTATTTATTAAAATTAGAATTGGGCAAGAGGAAACTAATGACTCTGTGAAAGAGCAAGAATCAGTCAAACAGAAACAAAGGAATGAAAACATAGATGTAAAAGTAAAATATCTTATTGGTAAAACAACTGACCAGGAAAATAGATCCAGGAGAGACAATTAAAAAATTATTGGTCTACATGAAAAAAACAATGAAAAAAAAAGAGCCTGGACAGCATCTTTCAGGAAATTATCAAGAAAAACTGCCCTGAGGTCCTAGAACCAGAAGGTAAAATAGCCATAGAAAGAATCCACCAATCACCTCCTGAAAGAGATACCGAATTGAAAGGAATATAGTAGCCAAGGAATATAGTAGGCAAATTCCAAAATTACCAGGCCAAAGAGAAAATACTGCAGGCAGCCAAAAAGAAACAATTTAAACATAATGGAAACACGGTCAGCATTATGCAGGACCTTGTAGCTTCTATATTAAAAAGATCTTAGGGTATGGAATATGATATTCCATAAGGCAAAGGAGCTTGGATTACAGCCAAGGATCAACTGCCTAGTGAAAATGAGCATAATCATTCAGGGGAGGAGATGGACATTCAATGAAATAGGGGACTTCCAAAACTTCCTGATAAAAAAACCAGAGCTCAACAGAAAATTTGATATTCAAATCCAAGACTCAAGAGAAATATGAAAGGGTTAACAGGTCAGGAAAACAACAACAACAACAACAACAGCATGTCATTAGTAAAGGCAAACTGTTTATGTCCCCACAAGGGATGAAGTTCTTAAGAACTGTATTGTTATTACACCATGTTAAAGTGGTATACATAGAAGTGGGAATAATTTGACTTTGATGTAATGATAAAAAAAAATCTAAGTGGGTTAAATGGATCTAAGTAAGTGAATAAATCTGATCTAACTAAGGGATTGTACTAGGATAAAAGGAAAGGAGGAGGCAGACAAGGGTAAATTACATTACAGAGAAAGGCAGGAAAATCTATTACAGTAGAGGAAAAGAAGGGAGGGAGATGAGCATTGTTTGAACCTTACACTCATCAGATTTAGCTGAAGAAGGTAATAACATAATCAGTTAGGTATAGAAATCTAACTTGTCCTATAGGCAGTAGGAGGAAAAAGGACAAGGAAAAAAGGGGGACAGAAGGGAGGAAAGAAGTAGTAAGGGTAAAGGAGAAGAAAAGGCAGGGGGCTAATAGAAGGGAGGCAGGACTGAGGGAGGCAGCACTGAGGGAGGCTGTCCTCAAAAGCAAAATACTAGTGAGGAGGCAAAGGGAGAAAGGACAAAGAAAAGCATAAACAGGGCGGGGGGGAAGGATGGAGAGAAAGGCACAGATAGTAATCATAACTGGGAATGTAAATGGGATGAACTCTCCCATAAAAGGGAAATGAATAGCAGAATGAATTAGAAACCATAATTCTACAATATGTTGTTTACAGGAAGCACATTTGAAAAAGAGGGACATACACAGGGTAAAGGTAAAATCCTAGAGTAGAACATATTATGCTTTAACTGAAGTTAAAAAAGAAAAAAAGCAAGGGTAGCAATCCTGATCTCAGACAAAGCAAAAGCAAAAATAGATCTTATCCAAAGAGATAAGGAAGGAAACTATATCCTGCTAAAAGACACCATAGACAATGTAGTTATATCATTACTAGACATATATACTCCAAGTGGTATAATGTCCAAATTCGTAGAGGAGAAGTTCAGGGAGTTACAGGAAAATTAGACAGCAAAACTATGCTAGTGGGGGACCTCAACCTCCCCCTCTCTGAACTTGATTAATCTAACCACAAAATAAACAAGAAAGAAGTTAAGGAGGTGAATAGAATTTTTAAAATTTAGATATGGTAGACCTCTAAAGAAAATTGAATTGGGATAGAAAGAAATATACATTTTTCTCAGTGGTCCATGGCACATACACAAAAATTGACTATGTACTAGGGCATAAAAACCTCACAATCCAATGCAGAAAGGTAGAAATATTAAATGAGTCCTTTTCAGATCATGATACAATAAAAATTATATGTAATAAAGGACCATGGAAAGATAGACTAAAAATAATTGGAAACTAAATAATCTAATCCTAAAGAGTGAATGGGTCAAACAACAAATCATAGAAACAATCAATAACTTCATTCAAGAGAATGACAATAGTGAGACAACACACCAAAACTTATGGGATGCAGCAAAAGCAGTTCTTAGGGTAAGTTTTATACCTCTAAATGCTTACATGAATAAAATAGAGAAAGAAAAGATCAATGAATTGGGAATGCAACTAAAAAAAAACTAGAAAAAGAACAAATTAAAAATCCTCACTTAAATACCAAGTTAGAAATACTAAAAGCCAAAGGAGAAATTAATAAGATTGAAATTAAGAAAACTATTTAACTAATAAATAAAATTAAGAGCTGGTAATATGAAAAAAAGAACAATAAAATAGATAAACCTTTGGTTAATTTAATTAAAAAAAGAAAGAAGAAAACCAAATTACCAGTATCAAAAATGAAAAAGGTGAATCTACCACCAAAGAAGAGGAAATTAAAACAATAATTAGGAACTATTTGGCCCAATTGTATGCCAATAAATTTGACAATCTTAATGAAATGGATGAATATTTACAAAAACATAAATTGCCCAGATTAATAGAAGAGGAAGTAAAATACTTAAATAACCCCATCTCAGAAATAGAAATTGAATAAGCCATTGATGAATTCCCTAGGAAAAACTTTCCAGGGTCAGATGGATTTACCAATGAATTCTATCAAACATTTAAAGAACAATTAATTCCAATACTATATAGACTACTTAGGAAAATAGGTGAAGAAGGAGTGTTACCAAATTCTTTTTATGATACAGGTAATGGTATTGATACCTAAACCAGGAAGAGTCAAAACAGAGAAAGAAAATTATAGACTAATTTCCCTAATGAATATAGATGCAAAAATTTTAAATAAAATATTAGCAAATAGATTACAGCAACTTATCACAAGAATAATATACTATGACCAAGTAGGATATATATCAGGAATGCAGGGCTGGTTCAATGTTCGGAAAATTATCAGCAAAATTGATATTATCAACAGCAAAACTAACAGAAACCACATGATCATCTCAATAGATGCAGAAAAAAAAACTTTTGACAAAATACAACACCCACTTCTATGAAAAACACTAGAGAGCATAGGAACAAATGGAGTCTTCCTTAAAATAATAAATAGCATCTACCTAAAATCTTCGGCAAGCATCATATGTAATGGGGACAAGCTAGAATCATTTCCAATAATATTGGGGGTGAAACAAAGATTAATTAGATTAATTAGTCATTAATATCTTCCTTAAATTTCTTCTGGAACTTTTATATCAATTTTTCCATTGAGTTATGGTCTTTTTGTTAGAGATACCTAAAAGTCTTTCTGTTTGTCAAATGTCTTTTTTTTTTATTCAGGATTATACTCAACTTTGTAGGGTAAGTTATTCTTGGATGCAACCCTAGCTCTTTTGTTCTTCAAAATATAATGTTCCAAGACCTACTGTCATTTAGTATAGAAGCTGCTAGGTCTTGTGAAATCCTGACTGTATTTTCACAGTATTTATTTTTTTTTCTTGTTGCTTGCAATATTTCTCCTTAACCTGGGAGGTTTGAAACTTGGCTATAACATTCCCCTCTTTCAGAAAGAAAGAAAGCTTTCTTAGAAAGCTCTTATAATATTCAAAAGGCTTGATGTAACCAAATGATGTCATCCATCTGGGGCTCCTCACTGTCTGTAGGAATTCCCTCTTCCATATGGACACCATCCTAGTTGTGCTTCCTGATGATGCTAAATACCTCTGATGATCCCACATCTTTCTGTTTTCTGCCTCATTTAATAAATAGACAAAGTGTTTAAAAAATCCTTAGATAATAGCTTAAAGAAATCTTACAGGATTATAGATTTAGAGCTAGAAGTGATTTTAGAAGTCATTAATTTAGAAGCCATTAATTTTATAGATGAGGCACAGAGAGGTTAAATATCTTTCTGAAGGTCTCACCACTTGTATATGTCTGGGTTGGGAGGAAGAGGTTGCATTTGAGTCCAGGTCTTCCCAATTCCAAGTCCTGTGTCTTGAGTACTATACCATGCTGCCTCATTAAACCACAGGAAACCTGGTTAGTATCAGGGTATTCCGGAGAGAACTAAGTGGTATGGTGAATAGAGTGCTTCATCTGAAGTCAGGAAGAGCTGAATTCAAATTCAGTCTCAGACACTTACTAGCTGTATAACCCTGGGTAAATCACTTAATCTCTGTGTTCTTCAGTTTCCTCATCTGTAAAATGGAGATCATAATAGTATTTACCTCTCAGGGTTAAAGATTAAATGGGATATTTGTAAACTACTCATAAGAGTACCTGACACACAGTAGATAATTAATTGAAATACTTATTTTCTGATACCTTACTGGAAGAAGAGTGTTTATGGTTCTGTAGAATCATTTTTTTAAAGATAAGCACAGTGGAATCTTGAATTCCTTGTGTAATTTCAACCCATTCTATATAGCTTATTTGTACATGGTTGTTTTCATGATGTCTCTCCCATTAGATTTTTAGTTCCTTGAGAGCAAGGACTGTCTTATGATTTTTCCAGTGGTTAGCACAGTGTCTGACACATAGTAGGCCTTTAACAAATGCTTTTTGACTGACTGATATTAGCTTAACTTCTTAAATAAATTGTTATAGTCAGTGTCAACATACCTCTTCCATTCATTCCCCTTTATTTTCAGCTTCAATAAGTTGTTTAGATAGGTAATCCTGCAATTGTTTTAAGAGGATGCTTTTTTTTCATTTTATTTCTTCTAATTTCATTTTCATTTTATCTTTCTTCTAACAAGATATTGGTTTGACTCTACAAAATCAATTAATTTGGGAATGGCTTCCCCCATCAGTAAGAAATCATTTGTATTTCTTAAAATATAGAAAATGCTATTTAAGCTATTAAAGCTTGAAATTACACTAAGATATTTGTGCCACCCTGTACAATCAACTTTATTTTGTGATTTTGCTTAGTGATAATCATGTCTAACTCCTTGTCATTTTTAAAAATAAATATTAATTATTTATTGGCATGAGAATTCAGTGTAATCTGTGTCTTTGGCTTCTCCATTTTCTTAATCCTAAACCATTTGATGGCTTAATTTTAACACTCTTATTGAGTTCTCTGTATAATTTCTATATCTCTTAATTTTCTGAAACTGATGTAGGCAAATAGGATAGGAATTGGACCCAAGGAACTCCTGGGTGAAGAAACTTTTACAACCAATGTAGATTATTAGTTTTCAGAAACTTATCAACTTAGAGAATTTCTCCGGGTTACTGAAAGGTTATGTGACGTTCCCGGGGCCACACAACTAGTAATTATGAGAAGGATGATTTGAACCCAGGTCTTCCAGATTTGAGATCAGTTCCTTACTCACTGTGCCACATTACCTCTCATTGGCAGGCACATAAATTAGAATTATTTTCATGAGCATCTTTTTGCAAAAAAAAAAAATCTTTTGAGCACTGCAATACAAGTTGATCAAATGTCAGATAAAACAGTATTTCTTATTATCCTAAGACTCACAATAAAATCATTCCACCAACACGTTCTTTAGCTTCTTCAAGAAGACCTTGTCAGCTTATTTTATTTCCATTAAGCTTAAAATTCCATTAGCTGTCTACTTTCCTCTATAGCACAAATATAAAAATGCATGCAATTTTTATTTCTTCCAGGAATGTCAACTGACTGACTATGATATGAAGATCTCACATTTAGAGCACCAACAGTAAATTAACTGTAAATTCTTAGCACCCTCTTCTTTTGCTACTATCATTGCAGAGATTAAAAGAGCTAGCACAGGACCTATTTTTTTCATTTTTCTTTTTCTTTATTTTATTGATTGGCACAACCAAACCATCAACCAAGAAGCCTAATCATAAGCCTTCTCCATACTCAGCTAGATCAGTCTTTACAAAGTGGGCCCACAGTCTGCTACTTAGACTGAATCATAAATTTTTCCAGTGTAAAAATCCCTTTTAGAGTCTGTATATGTTCTACTTTCATAAACTTGGAGAACCCAAGGTCACTTCCATTTTATCATGAAGCATTTTAGTAGAACTATAAGTACAGAGCAATAATTAAACATTCCAAGAATATCTGACATTAATTCATTTAGAACAAATACTTAACAACATAATGGAGGTAAAGATTACCCAAAGTGGAGGAAAAAAAAATAGTGGAAAACAGTGAATAGGGGAGACATATGAGGACTTAAATTATGCTCTGAGGGAAATAAATGTAGCTGGAAACTATTTGGCTTAAAGAAAACAGTAGCTAGTAGGACTGTGAGGCAACTAGGTTGTGCAGTAGATAGATCACAAGGCTTGGAACCAGGAAGACTCATCTTCCTGAGTTCAAATTTGGTCTCAGACACTGAGTAGCCATGTGACCCTGGGCAAATCACTTACCACTATTTGCCTCAGTTCTTCATCTGTAAAACAAGCTAGAGAAGGAAATGGCAAACCACTTTAGTATCTTACACATATGTTATCTATCTTATCTAATCATTTATCTATGCTATGTATATACCCAGTGCTTATCACAATGTCTGGCATATGATAGGCACTTAATAAATATTTATTTATTGATTCTCCCTAATGCTTAGCCTGGTGATAGGCACACAGTATGTACTTGATTAATAGTTTCATTCATTCATCCATCCATTCATATCCCTACACAAGCATATACAAAAGATATAAAAAAGAAATACAGAATAATTTTCTGGAAGAAGATACTAGCATATGGGAGCAATCAAGAACTACTTCATCTAGAATGGAGAACTTGTGCTGACCTTTGAAGGAAATTGGAATTCTAAAAGGCATTCTAAGAGAGAGTACATTCCGTGTTTGTTCCACATCCTGTGCACAGTTATGGAGATAAGTTATGGAGTATTGTATGTGAGGAATATCAAGAAGGCCAGTTAATAGAAGTTACATTCATTGTCTTTATAACCAGAAGTATGCTGGTGAATATTCAACAACTAGCTCCCTAAAAAGGCACACTACTTTTAAGTTTAATCTGCATTATTATTGGCATTTTTCTCCATCACTTTCTTAAACCTATATAGCCAACAAAACATAAGTCAGGGCCTGATTTGTAGTGTTTTAGGACTTCTGGGTATAAATTTTCACACTGAAAATTTAACAATAAGCTCTTGAGTCAGTTTGAGGTGGATCCAGCACACCCTAAGCCTTTCAAGATTAATGATAGTGTCTTCTCTATACTAAACATTCAATAGTTGTCTATCAGATGAGTTATTAACTGCCTGACTGTATTATTAATATATTTTCTCCTGTATTATGTCATAAAAGCAGAAAATAATAGTTTTATTTTCCCCAACTTTCATATACATGAAACTACTAAGAAGGCAGTCAAACCTCATCCTTTGCTAAGTCCTATAATCTGTACGGGCCATCAACATTACAGGAAAAAGCCATGAAGGTATTTGGGTGTCGACTTTAGTATGTGAGAGAGGAGTTTGGAGTGCCCAGCATGAAAAGTTTAATGAGATAATAGACTCATAAAATGAAATGGCACTTTGGGATAACTTCTGGTGACTATTGTACTTTAGAATGATATAACCAAGTTCCTGTTCTTACTTTGAAGCTATAAAATTATTTGGGATAAGCCATTGAGTATAATTGGTCTGTCCTATCTCTAAGCTAATAAAGTGAAAGGTTCGTTTTCTCTGTAACAAAACAATCTCTTCAGTGAGACAATGAAGGCTTTTGATAGCTAGATTTTACTCTAAAAGTTATAAGCTGATGCTATAATAATAATAATAGTAACAATATTAACAGAAATAACATTTACATAGTACATTAAGGTTTGTAAAACATATTATGTCTACTATCTCACTTGATCCTCACAACAACCTTATGAGGTATCCCCATTTTTAGAGATCCTCATTTTGGAGATGATGAAATTGAGGCTGAGAGTGGTCAAGTGATTTGCTCATGGCTATTTCCAATTATTTTCCATTTATACTATGTTGAGTGTGAAGTATGAGAGGTAACATGGTATAATGAATAAAGAAATAGCCTCCAAGCCAGAAAGATCTGAGTTCCTATGCATATTTCCTGTGTGACCCTGGAAGAAGTAACTTAAGCTTTCCTTGCTTTAGACAGCCCTCTAAGACCATAATTCATAAAAAAAAAAATAAAGTAGCTGATGTACATTGAGAAAAGGAGTTTCCTCACTAGAAGTTCCACAGGACAATGAAATCTAAATCTTTGTAGGAACAGTGATATAATCCTGTTAAGGAACTTTCCAGTTAATGCTAGATTGATCTAATTGTAATTCCCTTTCATCTTGATGAGAACTCTTTGCATTCTTATGGATATTACTATCTAATCAATCAATACATAATGACAAAAGTTTTGCATAAGTAAACATAAAGGACATGTAACATGGCTAAATGTTAAATGATTAAAAGGAAAATTGAACTAGGAGGTAGGAAATTTGAATTTTAATCTTAACCTGCCATTAACTAGCTAGAGGACAATTAATCAAATAACTTCCCCCTGTGTGGGTCTTAATAGTAGCTTGTGTATTTACGGTACTTTAAAGTTTTGCAAACATATACCTATACATATGTACACACACATACACACATATTTTTGAGTTCCCCCATGACCCTATGTCACGTGTTATTTTCCCTATTTTACTGATGAGGAAAGCAGGAATCAGAGAGTTTAAGTTAATTGCCAAAATCTCATAGCTCATATCTGAGATGGAATTTGAACCTATACCTCTCTGCCTCAAAATCTAGTGCTTTATCTATTACACCATGTTGCCTCTCATTAAAAAAGGAAAACACTGGACTAGATGAGCCCTATGGATATCTTAGCTCTTATGCTTTCAGATTCTAAGTGATTTTCAGAAAAAGTGCAATATCAGTGACATTGCAGTACAGTGGGAAAAGCTGACAAATATGAGTATGTCTTCGTTGTTATACTTAATAGAAAAGCATTCTTCCAAAGAACCTTCCTTAAACATTTTGCCATGAACTCTTACTCTTCACCATGCTTGGTCACATTTCCATGGTATTTTTATATTCTTTGAAATTTTCTAGTTTTAAAGTAGTATAAAAGATACAATAGTTTGTCCTTTAACTGTCTTTCTCCTGGGTAGGAAACCTCAGAGTTAAGTTCCACTGAGGCTTTGCCCTGAATATTCAAAAAAAAGATGTCTTCAAGAGCTTGAAGTCCATCATAAATGCATAAAAGAGTATTAAATGCAATGATATTTCATTTTAATTGAGATGTGAAAAAATTATTTGCGTGAAGGGTAACTCAAAAATGCAGAAAGGTACTTTTCTTGTACTTTTCAAACATTACAGTAAACTTTAGACTTCTGTAAAAGTGGGTACTTGCATTGTATTGGATGAAAAGTTAAGCAGTAGAGATGTTTGTTTGTTTGTTTTTTAAATTTAATCCTGATGACCAGGGATTATTCCAGATTCAAGTTAAATGTCTACTGTGTTGTCATCAAGTTCAGGAAAACATTTCAACAGAGCTTTTATTTTTCCTAGGTTTGGTGTGTTGTGAATGTATGAAGAAAATTTAGTAATAATTGCTTTAATCCAAGTGAAGAGGAATTTTTTGTTTGTTTTTTGAGAGAGGCATATTTTAAAACCACTTAAAGGCTCAATGCTTCAGTGCTTATTTTTAGTTTAAGGTTACTAAAGTTTCTAATAGGACAGCCAGGTGGCACTGTGGATAGATCACTGGACTCGGAATCAGGAAGATCTGAGTTCAAATTCGACCTCTGACATTTACTAGATGTGTGACCCTGGGCAAGTCACTTAACCTTGTTTTCCTCAGTTTCCTCATATGTAAAATGAGCTGGAGAAGTAAATGAAAAACTACTCCAGTGTCTTTGCCAAGAAAAACTCACATGGGGTCATGAAGAGTTGGAAATGACTGAACAACAAAAGAAAAATTTTCTAATTATTTGTTTCAAGTTTAAAGCTGTTAATTATTATTATCAGATATGTAACAAGGAATTTTTGTGCTCTTGTCAGTTGAGGAGAGGAGACCATAACAAAGAGATAATCTACCTGTGTGATGCTGCCTCTGGAGTTGTCACTGTGGGAATGAGAAGGTAGATGTCATTCAGTAGGAAAAAGGTAGAGAACATTGACTATCAATACATCATATTAGGGAGGAAGGGATAGATGGTTCCAGGGACAGGAGGTAGAAGTGACCACTCTGATAACTTGTTATTTTAACTAATTATACTTGCTTCCTTGGAATTACACTCTATTGTTTCTGAAGAACCTAAACTCTGTTGAAATTCAGTACACTGAGGCAAAGCCATGGTTGCCCTACCCTAGTTAGGAGTCATATAATAACTCTTTAAATTTATGAGACTGGAAAGAAAATCAATTATTGTAGATCACATTGGAGCTCAGGAGAGCAAAACGTCCTTTTACTACTATCAAACTGCCTTAGATCAAGTTTCAATTTATTTGGAAACTTGTTTTTCCCTCATTTATTTAATGCAGTGTTTGTCCAATCACCTCACAAGTGCTCATGGGTTTTCTATGTCTAAAATAAGATAATTAAATTTCTTGTGTCATGGACTGCTTTATCATCTGATGAAGCCTACTGACAACTTCTCAAAATATTATTTTAAATGATTGAAGAAAATGATCAATTTTAGTTAGAGATCAGTGGAAATACAAATGTATTTTTTCCCACCCAAGTTCAGGAACAGCTTAAAATCTATCCATGTATCTGTTGTCTAGAATATTGATCTCCCTTTCATCATTCTGAAAACATACTTGCTCAATATAGCCTTCTAGAAGAGAGCTCAAAGTTTATTCCAACTAAAAGCTGTCTAAGCATTCTTTCTTTAACAAACATTTTATGTATTCAACAATTCAAAAAGCATTTGTTGTGCCTATTATGTGCCAAATAAGGAATTAGATGCTGGAAATATAAAGCCAAAAGAAAATTGGCCCTGTCTTCAGGAATTTTACAGTAAAGTGTAGAAATATAATATGTACACAGACAAATAAACAAGTAAAATACAAAATGTATAGAAAAGATTGGGGATCACTGAGTCAGTCTTTCAATTATTTCACCGCACCTATCTTAGCATAAGCTGTGAAGACTTGATATTTTATTAAGGCAACTAGGGTTAAGTGACTTGCCCAGGGTCATACAGCTAGTGTTAAGTGTTTGGTCTGAGGCCAAATTTGAACTCGGGTCATCCTGACTTGAGGGCCGGTGCTCTATCCACTGTGACACCTAGCTGCCCCTCATGACTTGATATTTTAAAGAGAGTAAAACATCTCTCAATCAAAGATTTTTTGATTGAATGATAATTTCTTGAAAGCTATTGGGTGATCTATAATGATGTTTGCAAGAAATCTGTTTCTGGAGGGCTTGTATAAAACAAAGAATGAGTTCATAATAAAATAGGAGATTCTAATGAGTGGAAAACCAAGATTGAGAAGCCTTCTCTAAGCTTCTGAGAAAGAATTCTTGGAGAATGTCTCATCTTTACCCTTGGTCTCCTCCCCTTACCCACTGACCAGTGGAGGGCTTTGTGAATTTCAAAGGGTCAGGAGTGTTTTAGATATCCCTTATTTTTTTCAGAATCCTAAGAGTGACCCTCAGACAGGGCAATTGATAGCAGTATCTGAAAAGGGAACTAGAAAAAGATTGGAATTTATGAAGAAGGGACTATTCAAGATTGAAAAGGAAGCACAGAAGAAAAACCACACTATATTTAAGGGGAATATAATGTGTAGTCGTCAAAGGGGAGGAATGGACTTCCAGCAACCAAGGGTTACCCTTGGTAGGGTAGGGGAGTTCTGATGAAGAACACCTGCACACACTATTACTACTCAAATGTTAATAAAGAGAATGGTTTCTAGCAGGGCCAATCTTACTTTAATAGACAGGACATTCACAAGAACTTGGCTGTCTACCCTTTAGTTGAAGGCTCTAAGTCCCTCAGGGTTCAAACTTATATATTATTTGAGAAAAAAAAATCCTGTGGTACCAATGAAAGATCACCCTGTCATCTATTTAGTGGACCAGTAAAGTCAAAATATTTTCTTAATTACCTAAGGACTGAGGAATGAGAAGCAGAGAAGAAAGGGTAAGGACCTGGGAAGTAAGAAACTTAACTTTAGCGGTACCATTACAGCAAGGGGCTAAAAAGTATTAATATTGGGTGTCTGGGTTTATCAATTCTGGGATACTTGCATTCTGGGATACCGAAGCCAGACCATTAGAATGGTTCTTGTAAGTTAACAATCCACCCCAATCCTCACCAAGTTCTAGTACCTTATCGTCACCATTATCTCATTTGGTGTCTTGTCAGTTAGCAAAATATTGCTAGCTTTGTCTGCTCCCTTATCCAGTCAGAGGTAGAAGTTCCCTAGATTAACAATTTCCTGTTTGAGAGTGACTCCTGGATATAAAAAGGACATAAAAGAGATGTTCCATTTAGGTGACCCTGATGCTAATAATGCTTCACTCATGTGCCAGGTTATAATCATATCATCAGGGAAGTCTTATACATTCAGTTTATCATAAAGCCACAGACTCACTGCCTCCTGTCTCAAGGTAGCGATTGCTTCTATCAGGGTTGGATCATCACCTGTCTGGAGCAACTGGTAAATCCTCTCATATGGAATATGTGTCTAATGGCTATTTAAAGCCATTCTACTAAGGCAGATTGTTGTCCCTGTTCTGTCCACTGGGAAGCCATTGAGTTAGTAGATGGGGAGGGAAAGTCAGTGGATAAGCCTCCTTAGGATAACCCATTCATTTTTCTACAGTATAGATAGTTTGATCACCATTATCAATAATAGAAACTATCCTATTTTCTAATGGTTCCTTTATAGTTTTTTGCTGCCTCTCTAGAATGATAACCAGCTCCCTCTTACTATATAGCTGCCATTTTGTAACTGGGTAGCGGTGGTTACCAAATGGCTAGTTGTGCTATTCCTGAGTCTTCCTCTGCTGTTTCCCCTCACTTTCTCCAATGAGACTTGAGTTGAATGATTGATGGATGAATGATTGTTAAATGATTTATAGATATACATAGTTTATATAGCATATATAGTGTATATCTGGGTGTATATGAAATATATATGTATATATGTGTGTATGCCTATAAATAAATAATTGTGTGTGCATGTATATATGCTCATGTTTTCTATATATTTTATAATTATTTTTCAAAATTTGTTATTAAAGCATATATCCATAACTGAAGATACTATTATGAATGCAGGCAGTTAATAACTACTTTTGATTTTGCTACTTAGGTTTCTGTGAGATTTTTAAATTCATTAAAAAAATTTTTCAAGACTGATTACAGGTAATAGCATTTGATTAGTCATTAAAAATTGATTTTCTTGTGTAGGTGGAACAGTCCTTAATCTACATTAAAAGTTTGATTACAACTGAATCAGTAAATACTGAGTAGCGTGTAGAACAGATTCAAATGTATATGCATATGCAGGATATAAGTAAAATTAAAAACTATTTTATTGAGAAATTCCTTTAGAGAGTCCATCTCTGACTTGAGCAGCAATTAGATAATGGCTATATAGAATCCATGATTACAGGACTAAGTTAATTGCATAATTGTGTGATGTAGGTAAGAGTAACTTTTTTTGCACTGACAAATCTAAAATCATACTGATAATAGACCTTATCCTCAGGTGAGTGTTTTTACTTGAGGGCTGGCAGGGAGCTATAGCTGGGCACAGCATTATGGGACCATTCAGGCAATGTTTCTGAGAGTGTTAGGAGTGGAATATAATCTTCTATATATCCAACAGAATGGGTAGGTTCCAAAAGATAGCACCATTGGAAAGAGAAAGAAATGACTTATAATAAATTGAATACTTCATCATCATCATCGTCATCATCATCATCATCATCATTATCATCATCATCACCATCATCACCCTTCTCCACTTGGATCCTCAGAGGTTTGGACACGCAAGTGACAAATCCAGACTCAAATGGCATGTTATTTTCACATTGTTTCAGCTACTATCAGGAAGGCAGAGCATTTCAGAGGCACTTGCCTCTGATGGATGAGGAAGACTAAAGCCTTAAAGTGACAGAGGCCCACGATCAATCCATTAATTAAACAATCGACAATCATTTAATAAATGCCTCCTCTGTACCACGGACCTACATAATTAAATGTAGCATAAATATAAAGTGAATAAAAACAAATATATTCAGAATAGAAAAATACAAGATCTCAAAGCCAGGGCTCATTACACCCAGAGGCGCAATAGTTCAATATCAGAATCATGCAGTATATGGCAGATTATAATGATTAGGTAGTTGGATTTTAGGTGTAGACTATGCCCTCATAATACCTTTACCTACAAAGGGAAGTAGTGTGTGAATATCCTTATGCCTTGGTATTGTGTAACTGTATTATGGTGATAAGACTAACTCAATGACCCTAAACAACATAGACTTCTCCCCTATACTATACTGAGTAACCAGTGGATGGGCTGGAAGAATTCTGGGAGTAGTTATAACTTTGTCCAAATGAGATAATATTTATAAAATTATTTGCCTCAACCAGGTACCTTTCACATAGTAGGCACTTAATAAAAGCTTGTTTCCTTCCCTCCCTTGTCATTGTTATAGTTTAAGACGGAGGTATCAAGCATGATATCATATTAAAATATAATTTGAAAATATTTAACAAAATAAAAATGCAATAAAACATAGATAAGGTTAATATGTGATTTTCTAAGTCAATATGTCTGCTGGCAGGGACACTTATCTATAATTTAGTAGCCCCTGTTTCTATATGAATTTGACACCACTGGTCTGAGGAATTTCTCTAGTTTCTTGCAACAAGCTAGCCCTGCTCTAGGCGTGCTTCTCCCTCTTGCATATGGGTTTCTGAGCCCTTTTGCTGCAACTCCCATGCTAGAAACTTCTATGTACCTTGTTAATTGGTGATTTGCAGCCCTGGCATCTTATGGTGATTATGAGGATAGAGTAATAGCTTTTAATAGTTACAAAGAGTTACAAGTATTATCTCATTTCATTCTCATAATCCTTTCCTTCCTAATACTAAGTACTGTTGTTATTGCTGCTTTAGAGATGAGGGAGTTCAGAGGTTGAATGACCTATCCACGGTCATATAGCTCATAAATATAAATATATGAGTCCACATTTGAACTTGGGTCTTCCTGACTCCATGCCCACTAGTGCCACCTTGTTTAAGCATGCCTCAACCAGGGCTCACTCCTCTCTATAAAGTAGTTGACCTTTTGCCTTGATGTATGAGATAACTGAGGTATTATGAATCCATATTATAAGGAACAAAGAGACTTGACATCACCTGGAAACCAATTTCCTTCTTTCTTCTATGTTCTGATGATCATTTCACTTTGATCATGGAGGCCATCTTGCTCAAAGACTTGTCTCATTCCTTTGGTTTCTAGTAGTTTCTTTGCTAGTTTCCTTTCTTCACTTTTTTCATTCCTCCAGTTTATTAAGTTAAGCCATATACCCTCCTATGAATCAGAACACACCAAATAAAAGGCTATCTATTTTGTGGAAACTTCTAAGTAATCAGAAGAGATGAAAAGGAAATAACAGTAGTAACACAAATTGGGACTCAATGCAAGTGGATGGATTCAGGCAGGCTAGTGGCCTGAGTTAATTTATCATGTAGATACGTGAATAAATCCTTCAAAAGGTAACCCCTTAGTCCATGTGTAGTCATAAATCCAGACTTTGCATATAAAATGTTTTTTGGATCCTTTCCCCTGCTACAGCCAGAAAATTAGACAAATGACCATCTTTCACTGAATGGGAGTGGAGTGAGGGTATAGATGTCAAAAATTGGCTAAAGCTCGGGAGAAATGCCTTTGCATTGTCCAATATGAGTTTATTTTCCATGTCAAGAGGATAATCTAGCAAACATTTCATCATAAAAGGTGGATTTCAGGAAAGGCCAATTTAGTTCTGTCTACAATTTCAATAATCTTCATGGAGCCAGAAATCCTAGGAACCTTAATGGTGAAAGAATCTTAGGGAATCATTTTCCAGTAGAAAAAGCAACCCCCACTTCTTGAGTGTCCTATAAAACTGTATATTTTCTTGAGCACAAGAAAAAGCCTTTTTTTTTTTTTACAGCTACAGAACTCTTGCAGAAGAATAATAAGAAAGCTCTCATCTTAGTCGTTGTTTGAGTCAAAGTTATTGAAAAGTGTTTGGTTTGAGTATAGAGCCATACTGTCAGATCTCTAGCTATTAGGATTGGTCAAGGGATGGAGCCTACTTGGGGAAATAGTGTGATTAGAGAGAATAAACCAAAGATGTTACCATGTCAGTCTCAAAGTCATTAATTCACTGAATCCAAATGGCAAGATAAAGGGAGTATATGTATATAAAAGTGGGTCTAATGTTACGGAGTCATCAGATTGTCAGAGAAAACACAGGTCAGATAGGACATACCCCACTAACATACTATTCTTTTCCAGTGGCAGCATGCAAGTCATACCTTCTCCACAGTCTGCCTTGCTATTTTGTGGGATGGTTCACCAGCAAGATTCTAAGAGAATAAGGAGGTCATTATTCATAGAAGTAATGATTCATCTCTCATTCAACAAGAACTTGTACCCCTCTGTGAAAACCAGCATTATCCTCCTACAAGGCATATTAACCTGTTTCATCTGTTCAGAAATTCCTTAGAAAATGGCCCTCAGATGTATGTGAACAACCTGAAAACATTACTTAATTTGGAAATAAAGGCCAACTGCATCTGGACTACAAACCAAATGAGCTCTTTCTGTCTCTTTACTTTAGTAAGGGTAGATTTTTTGTATAATTTGGCTTGATCCAAGGACTTTGTTTTGAACCTACTGTTTGATGAACTAGTTGCAAAAGGCTCATAAAAGCACCAAGGAGAGCTTCTCTCCTGAAGGGATTAATCTAAAAAAATTAGACCTTTGGGTCTTAAAGCAATTACTGGAGTTGGACAATCTCAATTTTTTAAATTCTTGAGACAGTTTCTTTCGATAGAATTTCTAAACTTGAATGGAGAATTAGCTGTCTTATTCTACCTTTATTTAATTGACTTGATATTTTCTTATATCAGAATTCTAGTCTTTTTTTTTTACTATTTGGATATTAAAATATTAAGGTGAAATGAGAATTTAAATCAATGACTCTTTCTTTTAGTTATCTACTATATACTTTCTATTACATGTCATGAGAAATACAAGGAAGTATGAGATATGATTATTGTTCGTAAAGTGCTAATAGACTAATTGGGGCAATAAGAAAAAATATAAGATTGCTAAAAAAAAAAAGTCTATAGCCAAGTACTAAGACACTTGGTAAAGGAAACAAATGCAGGTAAGTTAAGAGAAGGGAGAAAGTACTTCGATGGAAAAAAAAGCATCATAGAGAAATTGGGCAAGTCTTTAGGTGAATCTTGTGTGACATAAAAAAAATGAAGTAGAGAGAAGTAGTAAGGACATCCTAGTCTGGGAAAAACTCTGACTTTTGTGGAAGGCAATGAGTAAACTGTCTTGGCTATTTCAGGTTATATTTCTTGATGGGGGAGAGTGGAAATAGACTACATAAGAGGTGAACAATCATTAATAAGTAAGTAATATTATTTCTTTAGCACAGTGCTTTACACTTCCCAATGTGCTTCAAAATGTATCATTTCATTTGTTCTTCATAATAATTTTGTGAAGAAGGTAGAGGAAAGAATCATTATTTTAATGTTATAAATGAGTGGGAAAATGAACTGAGTTAAATGTTTTACTCATGGTCATACATAAATACAACCAATTCTTTTGACTGAAAGTCTAGAGCTATTGTCACTACATCATACCACTTCTCCATGATGGTTTTGTGATTTTCAAAGCAAGGGAGTGTCATGACAAAAGCAGTGTACAAAAGGGCAAAGAAACTTCATGAATGAACAACACATAGGAGACTTCTGAAGTAAATCATATTTAAGGAAATAAGAACCTAGGCTAATGAAAACAACAGTGAAGAAGAAGGGCAACAAGAAGGTGGGGACTGTGTCTTGCTCATCTAGACTATTGTTTATTTAGCAAGCTCTGTTTTATTTTTATGTTTCTTTGACTAGTCTGTAAGCTACTTGAAAATGGGAATTGTATGAATTAGGTGGCATAGAGGATAAAGCACTGAAATTAGAATCTGCAAAAAGAGTTAAAATCTTGATTTATATATTTAACTAGCTCTGAAACTTTGAGCAATCATTTAAATCCTTTTAGCATCAGTTTCTTTCAAATGTAAAAGGGAGTTAATAATATCCACTATTTCCCAGATTTTTTTGTGAGGGCCAAATGACATTACAAATTTAAATGTTTTGCAAATCTTAAAATGCTAGATGAGTGCTAATTGCTACTACTATTATTATTACTGTTATATTTCTCATGGTCCTGGATCTGTTTTAAAGCAAGAGTCATTAATACTTATAGTATACAAATTATTATCAAAAATTAAGAAAGAAAGTACCCTATAGTAATCTTTCAATGATACAAATATAATTCTAATGCCTAAACAGGGAAAAGATAAAACACACAAAGAAAAAAAAAGATCAATATCATTAATGAATAATCATTTTAAAATATTAAGTTAAATTCTGTCAGATTATAGTGACTTATCTAAGAAATCATTCATTATAGTAGGCTGGATTTATGCCAAGTTTGCAAGGATAGGTCAACCTTAGGAAAACAATCCAAATATTTTAGACAAAAACATCCAAAGCCATAGTTATTTCAATATAATAAAATTAGTTCTGAAATGTTACAACCACTTTGGAAAGCTATTCATAATTATGCATAGTACCTTATAATGTCCATACTCTTTAACTCAGAAATTTAATTACTTGGTTTATAACTGATGGAAAGCATTGGGAAGAAGGAAGTCCAAGTATACTACATTAAAATATTCATAGCAGCACTTTTGGGGAAAGCAAAAATTTACAAAGTAGATGCCCATCAATTGCTAAATAACTAAATAAATTGTAGCATAGGAATACAGAGAATAATGGAAAGATCTACATGAACAGAAGAAAAGTGAAATAAGCAGAGTCAATAAAATGATATAGATAATGACTATAGTAACATAAATTAAAAATAAACAAAAAATCAAATGGTAGCATAAGAAAACTATAAAGATTAAAAATAAATTGAGAAATACGATAGGATACTCCCAACCCATTCTTTCATGTAGGTGGGAGATCCAAAATTGTAATACATTGAACATATTTTTGGATGTTTTTCAATGTATTGATCCATTGTGTGTGTGTGTGTGTTTTTTTGTCTTTAAAAATATTACTTTTATATGGGATGGCTCTCAGGAAAGGGCATAGGAAAGGATACTGGGAAAAATTTCTAGGTGGTGCAGGAGATAGAATGCTGAGCCTGAAGTCAGGAATACTCCTCTTCCTGAGTTCAAATCTGGCCTCAGACACTAGCTGTATGACCCTGGGGAAGTCAATCCTGTTTGCCTTAGTTTCCTCATCTGTAAAATGAGCTGGAAAAATAAATGGCAAACCACTCCAATGTCTGCAGAAAACCCCAGAGAGAGTCACAAAGAGTTGGACATGACTTAAAAATGATTGAACAATGGCAACTGGGGAAAATTATGAGGATGTTAAAAGCAGAAGACTTCAATAATTTTTTGAGTAAAGACTTACTGATTTAAATTCTCATTTTAACTTAATCTTTTAAAATCTTAGAGGGTAATTTTTTTTAAAAACTTAAAATCTTAGAGGGTAGTGATCAACTCTGATAAATAACATAAGAAAATAAGGGGACAACAATTGACTAAATCTTGAATTAAGGATATAATTGGAACAGGGTAAGACCTTCTTGACTATAAACAGGTTCTAAAAAGATTTGGATCCATCCAAATAAATCCAGTGATTTTTACATTTGGTATAGATGTTGGTTGTTATTGTTGTTGTTGCTGTTGTTTGTCTTTTGTTCTCAGAGAGGACCATGACATCAGGAAGGTAATGCCATGACTTGCAAGTGAATTGGGTTCAGATGGCTTCAGAAGAAAGTGAGGCTGGTGACTTTGAACAGTCCTCCCTCATTTAAACCCAATTCACTTGCAAGTCATGGTATCACCTTCCTGATGTAGATTAGAACAACTGGAGATGACCCCAGATGCAGTGGGAGACCTTAGCCTTTTTAAGCTAAGGTCTTTCTCAGGACTCAGTTTGACTGAGGCAACATTCATTGAGTGATTAAGGCTAGGTAAGAAATGAGGCAAAGAATGGATGAAAGAAGAAGAAGAAGAGGAGGAGGAACAGGAGAAAGAGGAGGAGGAGGAGGAGGAAGAGGAAGAAGAAGAGGAAAAGGATGAGGAGGAAGAAGGAGAAATCAATCTGGGAGAGGAAGAACCCCAGGGTTTCTGATCAAAACAGAAACACAACAGAAATGATTGCTATTTACATTCATTCTGAGTCATTTGGATCTAAGCAATGACTGAGTGGGGTTTAGTGTGGGACCAGTTGGTATAAAGCTAAAAAAAGATAGAAGGTGTGATTTTGTCTCCAACCTCCAGGTGGTGTGAGGACTAGCAAGGGGGATAGATCTTGGGTGAAGCCTTGTGTCAAACTTTACTAAACTAGAGGGCTCATGGGAAGAATGTGGAAAAGATTCCTATGTCTCTCTTCTCTTCCTCCCTGCCAGGCCAGGGTCCATAGCCCAGTCTTTCTTGCTCTTCTGCAAGGTCATAAGCCAAATCGTGACTTGCTAGCTCTTTGGTCTAGCTACCTGCCTCTGTATCTGCTGCCTACAGGACTCTTTTAGTTAGCAAGAAGTAATTGAGGTAGGAAGAGGGAAGGAAAGAAGGAAAAATGAAGGAAGTGAGGGATGAATCTTCCTTCTATGGGCAGTCTACCTGTCCTGATATGGGCACCTCAGAGAGCTTGGTAGATAAAATTAGTATGTGTGGATATAAATCTACTGTAGTTTCTCAATCTGTAGGTGAATTGATATATAGTAATACTTATAATGATAAAATAACCACTCACATACATGTAGTACTTCAACATTTGCAAAATACCTTCCCACAACCCTGTTAGGTAAGTGCTTTTTTTTTTTTTTACAATTTTACAAATGAGGAAACTGTGATTCAAAATATGTATTCATTATTGAGTGCTATTTATTAGATACAAGGGCTATTAATATTTCTGGTACTACTTGTGTTTAGAATAATCTTCTGTTAAAAAAGAAAAAAAAACACAACCAAACAATTAATAGAAATGTTCCAGAAATAGTTTATCCTATCAAATGACAATCTGGCCATTCTTGATATTCATGCTTGTATATGAGAGTCTAGATTAGAATATCTGCTTGTGATCAAATCTGAGAGTAGTTCTGGCAGTGATATGATGATTAAAATAAAATTCTGCTGACAAATAAATTAGCTCAGTTTTTATCATGGTTTCAAAAGGAATTTTTTTGCATATGGTAGAAAAGAAAGTCCTACAAAATAGATTTAATCAGAATGTTAAAAATGAAGTAGTCTCATATAACTATCTCATCCTATACCAACTGCTTCAAAAGGAATCAAAATGCATTGATTATCAAGTTTATGATGGCATTCACTACTCTATTATTTCTTACAGTTATTTGACACAATTTCCCCTAATAAATGCTTGTTTTAACTATATTTTGAATAAATTATTTTTCATTAATTTCAAGGTATAAAATAGTGCCATAACCTAACTTTAAACTCTTCTAAATCAGTTCATTTTGCCATTCATCAGAAAGGTCTATATGATATTGCATTTATCTACCAAATATTTGCTATTTCCTTAAAATTAAATTAATATGAAAAATAGAATATCCCTACTCTCCACCCTCAAGTGTGTGAGGTTTCACTAAGTCTATTTAATGAACAATTCTTCAATTCAGTTCTTTGCATTTAGTAGGCCACCAATCAATATTGAATTAATTAATAATTGAAGGTTTTAAATTTAACAACATCCAGGCAAACTTCGCCAGTGTTAAGCATAATTAGGTAATTTTGGCATAATACTTGCTTGAAACTTAATCATAATTGTTTTTATTGCAACCTACCATGAATGGGCAGAAATATATAAAGTACACACCAATCTTTTAGTATACTTGTCTCTATTTTTATTATTAATCCAACTATGCCCCTGTTTAGTAATTTGTTACTAGGGAGAAGGAAATAAATCCTAACATATTACTCCTATTTCTGTAGCTCTTTTGCTTCTAGCTTGTCATGAGCGGTGAGGTCTGTTTTATACTTTTGGGTTGCCCAGCAAGTGTCAAGCTAACCTTGACCTACTTTGAATGAAATGCTGTGTTGCTCCTCAGGTTTAAATAAGACACTACAGCTTTACAGTTACCTTCTATCAGCTTTGCCAAAAAATCCCTGTTGTGCAAAACTGTCACTAGAATTTTCACTTTGTTTCAGGATTTTTTTTTTAATGACATCTTTACAAATTAAAAGTAACCTGTTGAATCACAGTTCTGCCACTTTGCAGTCAGTAGGACAGCTCACTAGGGGTTTTAATATCGACAGCTCCTTGTAGGCATAACTCGAGAGGAAAATAGGGTAGGGAGTAAGTGGTTCATCAAAAAATTGAACTTTGGCATCTGAGTTTCTCTAAACTCTTATGTTCCTTGCCAATATCCCAGTAAATCCAAAGTGAAAAGCAAATATAAAACACGTTGGACTCTAGAAAAGTTTTCAAGTACCTTAATTATTGGATATGTACCTGAAAAATATGTATTTATAAACAGCATAAAAGGACCATATCTCAAAGTCAGTATGCCGTCTTTTTTTAAAGGACCTTTAAATATATAAACAAGACTATGTGTCAAAGGATAATGGGGGAGGCAAGCAACATGAAGTGGACTTCACAAAAGAACAATTTAAATAAATTTGCTGTTCTTAAGGATAAAACAAAATTGAAATGGTGCACAGTGAAGTGGCTAGGAATCATAAGCAGAGCAGCAATTTTCTCCCATTAACTTTTCTTTTATTTTTAAACATTAAAGAAAGAGAAAGAGAAACAAAGGGAAATTAGGATTAAGTCCACAAGCAGTGCTTTAAAATTATATTTCTTAGCCAACCACTCAGGTATCTTTGCCAAGAAAACCCCAACTCGGGTCATGAAGAGTCATATACAACTAAAACAACTGGATAACAGCAACAAAATATCATTAAATGTATGCATATTTTAAAATGCTTTATTAAAAACAATATTAAAAAATAAAAAATAATAATACAATATATTTCCAAGGGTGATTTTACATTTAATTTAATGTTACCTGTGATTGGCCCATGAATAAGACTAAAGAACCAAAATATTACATGAGAAACTACCTAGATTAGCCTGAAGTTTTAAATGTATTTAATCAATAAAAGGCTAATGTATTAATGAATTCTACTTCCAATGAAGCTACCATGCTAAGTATTATATTTTTATAGTTGCTGTTGTCACAAAGACACTTGTTTTGCTTTAAAGATATATTAACTTTTGAATGAATATTTTAAAATTAATTATATAGCAAACATTTAATAAGCACCTATTGTGTGCAAAAAGAAAATTGCAAGGTACAAGAGGATTTGAAGCTGTCAATCATGGTCCTTTCCACTGTGGGAGATTATAAAACTGTTTAAGAGACAGGTAGACAAATATTTAAGGGCATCTGTGATCTCATTAATGACTATATGCTCTGTTGGTACAAATTATAATTTGTTCATACCTTCTCATCCTGTTCAGTGTTTGTCCATATTTTGTTTTCACAGAGTAATAAACCAACTTGTCAGAGAACTTTTATTTTATGTTTGGAGAATATCTGTGGAGCATTTGTGTTACAATGTGTTTTCCTAATGATATCTCTTATAACACTTTTTAATTTTAGGTCACTATTGGAATTGTAGTCTTTTCATATCCTACATAAGGGTTATATTCTTTTTATTCATTTATTTTGATTTATCAATACTCACTTTCATAAGCTTTTGAGTTTTAAATTTTTCTCCCCCTCCATCCCCACCTCCCTCCCAAATGGTGTACAGTCTGATATAGGCTATACATATACATTTCTATTAAACGTATTTTCACATTAGTCATGTTGTAAGGAAGAATTAGAACCAATAGAAGGAACCACAACAAAGAGGAAACAAAACAAAACAGAAAAGAAAAAAGGAGCAAATAGTGTACTTCAGTCTGCATTCAAACTCCATAGTTGTTTCTTTGAATGTGGATGGCATTTTCCATCACGAGACTTTTGGAGATGTCTTAGATGCTTACATTGCTAAGAAGGGCTAAGTCTATCAAAATTAGCCATCGCATAATGTGACTGTTATTGTATACAATGTTCTCCTGGTTCTGCTCACTTCACTCAGCATAAATCCGTACAAGTCTTTCCAGGTTTTTCTGAAATCTGCCTGCTCATCATTTCTTATATAGCACAGTAGTATTCCATTATGTTCATGTTCCACAACTTGTTCAGCCATTCCTCAATTGATTGGTATCCCCTCAATTTCCAATTCTTTGCCACCACAAAAAGAGCTGCTATAAATATTTTTGTACATGTGGGTCCTTTTCCCATTTTTATGATTTCTTTGGGATACAGCCCTAGAACTGCTATTGCTAGATCAAAGGGTATGCACATTTTTATAGTCCTTTGAGGATAGTTCCAAATTGCTCTCCAAAATGGTGGGATCAATTCACAACTCCACCAACAATGCATTAATGTTCCAAATTTCCCACATCTTCTCCAATATTTTATTGATAGAATTTTTAAGGGCTATATAAATTGGTAAGATATTTTAGGTGGGGAAACTTAATATTGCACCTCACATTATATCTTGTTATAATGTACCTAGGTACCTACTCTACAATCAAGACTTCTCATAATTTGTTCTCTCAGGCATTACTCATTATCTACTGTATATGCCAGGCACTATATTCCTCTAAAAATAGTTTCATTTATTTTATTTTTATTTTTATTTTATTTATTTTTAGGCAATTGGGGTTAAGTGACTTGCCCAGGGTCACACAGCTAGTAAGTGTCAAGTGTTTGGTCTGAGGCTGGATTTGAACTCAGGTCCTCCTGACTTCAGGGCCAGTACTCTATCCACTGTGCCACTTAGCTGCCCCCATTTATTTTATTTTTAAATGCATTTTCTTGGTGCTTTTTTGTTTAATACTGGCCATTTCTGAAAATGTCTCTTCTCTTCTTTTTCTACTGAAATTGAACCTTTATTTTTTTCCATGAACAAAAATCTGTATTCTCTACCTCTCACCTTCCAACTACATTGAGGGAAAAAAAAGAAAGGAAAAATAAACTCTTGAAAAAATAAAAATAAAAAGTGAAGCAAAATAAATGTTTACATTGCTCATGTTAATATATATATATATATATTATATATATATGTCTCATTCTATACCTTGAGTTCATCACTTCTCTGTCAGCAGGTTGGTAGCAGACTCCAATAATATTCTGGAATCCTGACTGGTTATTTGATTAATTAGATTTTTTTAAATCTTTTACCTTGTTAGCTTAGATTCTTATAATCTAGCCAAGGACTCAGATTCTTTAGATCTGGCCCTCTTGCATTTGCAATACAAATGCTTAGATTCCTTAAGAGTCTGGCCAATATGACAGATGTTCTAATAAACCTTATCTTTGGCTAAAAGGAGGCTTGGGTCAAATTCTTTCAGACAGGACATGTGTGTTGTCATTTTGGGGTCCCAGCATCCCCAAACCCCTAAGCCTCAACATTTTGGTGGCCTGTGTGGAGAAACTGCCTAACTACAAGCTCTTCTCCAACCAAGACCGGAAGATATGTAAGCCTCCCCCTTCTTTCTTGCTTTGTATTTGGGGCTGCTCTCCAAGCACCTAGGAAGGCTTGAAGGTGCTTTTCAGGCAATTATGAGGCTGTCTCATACTTGGCCTGACGCTCTCAGGTTCTTGGTCCACTGGTTCAGTTCGAGGCCATGGACCTGGGTACATCTTCTGCAGCACAGAGGACAAGGAAGAAGGCCCTGTTCCGAAGTGTATGTCCAATTCTGTCAATTCTCTTGGTGCTAGGGAATTGGGAAAACTTCAGGTGATTTTTGGTTCCCTGAGGCTTACTTACTCCTTGCCTCTATATCCCTGAATCCTCCTTCATGGAGGTTACAGGGAAAAGTTTGAACAGATAAAAACATCACAGCAGATTTTGGAGGTTTTGTGATCAATCATTAAGGAGTTTTGAAACACCTCCTTAAAACTCTGGTCACTCTTTTCTGCCACTCCCTTGCCTTGAGTCAAGAGGGTATCTTTATTAACCCCTATCATAGGAGAAGAGAGTTTCACCCTCCCCGCCCCAACCTTCTAATTCGCTCTCGCCCATCTGGCAAAAGGAAGGAAGTGGGAGCAGCAGCAGCTACAGCCTGGGCCCCACTGGCCATGGCCTTGCGCCCTCAGGCAACCTTTGCCTGGAAGCTTCACCCAGGTTCAGCACATCTTGCTCACTCCCCAACCCCACCTCAACCCCCAGCAACTGTGGGGAGAGAGGAAAGGGAGATGAGTCCAGGTAAAGAAGTTAGCCTCAGAACCTGGGTAAGCATACTCTTTTAAAGTTGTAGTTTCAAGTATTAATGATGAGATGTTGATTCTCTGTGTAAAGTAATTTGAAAATGCATTTAACAGAACTGAAGCCACTTGATTGATAATGGGTTTGTTTCAAGTTTCAAAATGGTAAACTTTTTGTATCAGTTATGTCAAGCAACTTTTCATAATTTGGTTACAACTAAAACAATTTGGCTATTGTTGGTTATTGTTTTAATGTGTAAACTTGCTGAAAAGCTTGTTTGGGTTATGGCTTGCTGAGAATTTGCAAGTATATAGAAATAATCTCTAATGATTGGCTTTTTACACCAGAACAAATTAAAATTTGAGATGGAATTGTAAATGATTTTATTTTGAGTTGTCTGATGGATCATAATCCATCAATAATCAATAATCCACCATCTCTGAGAGAAATGCCACAAGCTACTCAGAGAGAATGTGATACTGGTGGGAAGTCTGCAATGGGAAAAGCTGAGGGGACAATTTTAGCCTGTCTAAGATGAGATCCTTCTGGCTCAGTTTCCCCATTGTGTTCCTTTGAAAAGAAATGTTACCTACCTGGCTATTATGAGGTGGATTTAATACTGCATAGTTGGAAAACTGTGAATAATCTGAATCCAAACAGAGCTAAGGATATTTTATCCTGTCATATTTGGACCCTAAAAATAGTCCCTGCTTAATCCTTTTATAGCAAATTTCTATAATCAGAGTAAGTGGTCAGTAAAAGATCAATTAAATGTGTGAGATCTTGCTATTTTGACCTGAATGTGTAGTCATTCAATACCTCCAAACAACCTAAATTAAGTCAGAAACATCTTTAGTTTGGTTTGGGGAGGAAAATTTCAGTGATAATTGAAGTGAAAATCAGTCTCTGGCAAATTCACTTGTGTAGCTATCGAACCCAGGGGTGGAAAATTTCTACCTGAAAAAGTGTTATTTAAACTTTTGAAAAAGTAACAAGATCAAATAACCCTGTAGATCAAATGTAAATGATTTTAATGGGACTCTTACACTTCTACTTCTCCCTGTATCTGGGCCCTGCAGTCTTTTCTGTCAGATTTGTGTCTTCCAGACTACAGGCCATTCACCTACACCTGGTAGCAAACAGCGAGTACCAGCCAATGTCCCCCCATCATCCCCTGAATGCAGACTGTGCTCAGTTCCAGTCAACCGCCTCTTTAGGACCCCATCGAGGCAGGGACAGCTCTATGCCCCTTGCCAGCAGAAAGCAGTTTCAGAAGCCAAGACCTTCATCCCTTATCCCAAAGGAATTTGAGCCCCATTTGTTTGAGGGGTGAATGATGGGGATGGGATCTGAACCCCTAAAAGGAAAAGACCATGTATTTGGGATCTTGACCCCCCCAAAAAAGGAAAAACACTGGACTTTCTCACATGACCAAATCTCTGGCTTTTGCCTGAGGCTGTAATCCTATCAAGTGTCCTTTCATTATTCTCTGTTACCTTTAACCTAGCCTAGCCCTCCATTGTCTATTACCTCCCCATGGGGGAAAAAATGTTTTAATTTGTCTTCACACTGTTACCATTATATAAATTGTTCTCCCGATTGTGCTTGCTTCACCCTGCATCGTTTACAGAAGCCTTCTCAGGTTTCTATGAAATGATCCATTTCAACATTTCTTATTACACAACAGTATTTTATTCATTTATATGTCATAGTGTGTTCACCCATTTTCCAATTAATGGGTATCCCCTTACTTTCTGGTTCTTTGTCACCACAAAAAGAACTGCTATATTTTTTTTAATACATGTGTATCATTTTCCTCTTTCTTTGATCTCTTTTAGGTATAGGCCTTGTCATAGTCAGTGTATCAATTTAGTAATTCAGGGGGAATACTTCCAGATTGCCTTCTAGAATATTTGTTTTTCCATATCCCTTTAGACACTTGTCATTTTCCTTTATTTGACAACTTTGCCTTTATAGTGGGTATGAGGTGGAAACTCAGAGTGGCTTTAACTTGCATTATCCTATTTATCAGTGATTTGGAATATTTTTCATATGCCTGTTGATAGCATGAATTTCCCCTTTTATTTCATTTATTTGAAATGCATTGGAACTGAGCACTTTTTTTTTTTTAGTGGAGTTAAACATTGGTTTCACCACACTTTGTATGAGCCAAGCACCTATGTACAGGCCAACATTCCATGCCTTCAAATTATGGATAATTCACTCAGTAACTCCACTACTAGAGTGGTACCTTAAAATAAAGGATTTATGTAAATTAGAAAAGAGATGATTTAAAGATTGTTTAATAATTACCTTCAAGTAAGTATTATAAAACCTCTGGACCTCAGTTTCTTCTTCTATAAATGGAATCTTACAGAATGATCCACCATGGTACATTACATCTATTTTATAATTGAATCCTTTTTTTGTTTACTAATTTAAAGCAATCTTGACTTTAATCTGAATTAGAGAAAAGTCCAAATTTTGTATTTTAAAGAAAATGAAATTTTATTGCTTGAAAATATAGACAATAGAAGAATGACAAATAAATCGCTGTCTAGCTTGTCATTAAGAGATTTATTTAATGTACAAAGATTATTTTTAATTAGCATATCCTCTTTATTTCTGCTGAACTGAACTTGTTGAATTTTAATATGTTTGTTGGTGCTTGAAAATTAAAACAGATCATTTTATTTTTTTTCCAAAGGAAAGGCATTTAACAGAATGTCATTGTAAGAAAAGTAGCAACAAAATGATTGTGTATGAAAATGAGAACTCTCCTACAAATACCGTTATCATTAATACTTTGTTTTCTTTTTTAAATAGTATTTTATTTTTCTCCAATTACATATTTTTAAAAAATAGCGTTCATTTTTTACAAGATTTTGAGTTCCAAATGTTTCTCCCTCCCTCCCCTCCTGTCTTCTAAAAATGGTAGGCAGTTAGATATAGTTTATACATGTGCTATCATGTAAAATATATTTCCATATTCATCACAGTTGTGGAAGAAGAAGCAGATTAAAAGGAAATAAAACCATGAGAAAGAATAAAGTAAGTGAAAAAAATATGCTTCAGTCAACATTCAGAATCCATCAGCTCTTTATCTGGATGTGGATAGTATTTTTTTCCTAAGCCTTTGTACTTATCTTAGATCATTGTGTTGCTGAGAATAGCTGAGTCATCCATAGCTGATTATCACATGATGTTGCTGATACAGTGTACAATATTTTCCTGATTCTGCTCCTTTCACTTTGCATCAATTTGTACAAGTCTTTCCATGTTTTTCTGAAATTTGCCTGTTCATCATTTCTTATTGCATAAGAGTATTCCATTACATTCATATTCCATGGCTTGTTCAGCCATTCCTCAAATGATGGGCATCCCTTCAATTTCCAATATTTTGCCACCATGAAAATGGCTGCTATAAATATTTTTGTACATGTATGTCCTTTTTCATTTTTTATGCTCTCTTTGGAATACAGATCTAGAAGTAGTATAGCTGGATCAAATGGAAAGCACAGTTTGTTTGCCCTTTAGGCATAGTTCCAAATTGTTCTGCGTAGTGGTTGTATCAGTTCACTACTCATCAAGAGTGCATTAGTGTCCCAATTTTCCCATATCCTTTCCAACATTTATCATTTGCCTTTTTCTGTCCTACTAGCCAATCTGATTGGTGTGAGGTGGTATTTCAGAATTTTTAAATTTGCATTTCTCTAATCAAAAGTGATTTAGAGCACTTTTTCATATGCCTATAGACATTTTTGATTTCTTCATCTGAAAACTGCCTGTTCATATCCTTTGACTATTTATCAATTGGGGAATGGCTTGTATTCTCACAAATTTGACTCAGTTCTCCATATGCTTGAGAAATGAGGCCTTAATCGGAGACGCTGTAAAGATTGTTTTACTACTTTCCTTCTAATCTTGGTTGTATTGGTTTTATATGTACAAAAGCTTTTCAATTCAATATGAACAAAATTATTTATTCTACATTTTGTGATGTTCTCTATCTCTTGTTTGGTCATGAATTCTTCCCCTCACCATAGATCTGACAGGTAGATTATTCCTTGCTCTTCTAATTTGTTAGCTTCATTGTCTATGGTACCTTTTAGCAAGATATAGTTTCCTTCTTTATGTCTTTTAATTAGGTATGTTTTTGCTTTTACTTTGTCTGAGATCAGAATTGCTACCCCTGCTTTTTTTTTAACTTTAGATGAAGCAAAATAGATTCTCTTTCAGTCCCTTACCTTTACTCTACCTCTCTGCTTCTAGTGTGTTTCTTGTAAGTAATATATTTGTGGTTTTTGATCTACTTTGCTATCCACTTCCATTTTATAGGAGAGTTCATCCCATTCACATTCACAGTTATGATTACTACCTGTGTATTTCCCTCCATCCTATTCTTCCTCCTGATTGTTCTCTCTCTCCTTTCACCCTTTCCCACCTCACCAGCGTTTTCTTTCTTTCTACAACATCCCTTGATTTTCCCTTCCTTCTGTCAGTTCCCCTCCTCCTCCCTGCCCTTTACTCAATCTCTTCCCCTTCTATTTCCCTGTAGAGTAAGATCAATTTCTATTTTCACCTGATTATGTATAGTATTTCATCCTTGAGCCAGTACTGATGAGAGTAAAGTTCAACTGATACCCATTACCTAATTTCCCATCTTCCCCTCCACTGTAATAGGTCTTTCTTGCCTCTTTACATGAGATAATTTACCCCATTCTACCTCTCCCTTCCTTCTGCATACTTTGTTCTCCTCTTTCTTATCCCTTAATTTTTATGTCATTCTCTCAAATTCACCTCACACCCATATCCTCTATCTATCTATCTATCTATTTATCTATCTATCTATCTATCTATTCCTTTTATCTATACTGTTAGTGATACAATTTTTAAGAGTTACAATTAACATATTCCCTTGTAGGGATGTAAGCAGTTTAGCTCCATTGAATTCCTTATGTTTTCTTTTCCCTTTTTACCTGTTTATGCTTCTCTTGGGTTTTAATATTAGAAATCATATTTTTGCTTTAGTTTTGGTCTTCTCCTTATACAGGCTTGAAATTCTTCAGTTTCATTGAATGAACATTTTTACCCTTGAGGTATTGTGCTTAATTTTGCTGGGTAAATGTCCTATCTTCTTTGCTCTCTGGAATATCATGTTCCATGACCTCTGACCCTTTAATGTTCAGTTGCCAGGTCCTGTGTGATCCTGATTGTGACTCCCTGGTATTTAAATTGTTTCTTTCTGTCCACTAGTAGTATTTTTTTCCTTGACCTGATAGTTCTGAAATTTGGCTATAATGTTCCTTGGGGTTTTTATTTTGGGATCTCTTTTCTGAGGTGATTGGTAGATTCTTTCAATTCCTGTTTTGCCATCTGGTTCCAGGACATTAGGAAAGTTTTCCTTAATAATTTGTTGAAAAGTGTAGTTCAGGTCCTCCTTTTGATTATAGCTTTCAGGTAGCCCAATGATTCTAATATTGTCTCTCCTGGATCTATTTTCCAGTTCAATTGTTTTTCCCATGAGACATTTTACATTTTCTTCCAGTTTTTCGTTCTTGTGGATTAGTTTGATGGATTCATGATGTCTCATAAAGTCATTAGCTTCCACTTGCTCAATTCTAACTTTTAAGGTATTGTTTTTCTCTATTTGTTTTTATATTTCCTTTTCCATTTGGCCTATTGTACTCTTTAAGGAGTTGTTTTCTTCAGTAGATTTTTGTATTTCCTTTTCCATTTGGCCAATTCTACTTTTTAATCAGTTTTACAGGATGTTAACCTTTTTTTTCATAATTCTCCTGCATCACTCTCATTTGTTTTCCCAATTTTTCTTCTACCTCTCTTATATGAGTTTTAAGCTCATTTTTGAGCTTTTCCATAATATCTTTCTGGACTTGAGACCACTTCCTATTTTTCATTGAGGTGTGGCCCATAGGTGTTTTGACATTGTTGTTCTCTTCTGAGCTTGTGTCTTGCAAGGTGTTCCCTGTCACCATAATAACATTCTATTGTCAGATCCTTTTTGTTTGATTGATTGTTTTCTATTCTTTTTTTTTTTTTTGCCTTTTCCCTTTCTTTTAAATTTGAGCTCTGCTCCTAGGGTAAAAGGGCACTGTCTCTGGCTTCTTGTGCTAGTGTGGCTGCAGGCCCTGGCTGTTTACCTGGTGTTGCACTGATATTACCCTGAGACCCACAGGGGACACTTTGTCTGGTGCTGCACTGAGGGCATTGAGTGGGAGTTGGCTGGCACTGCTGGAGGCCCTAGGAGTCTGGCAGCCTACCTGGTGCTGAGCTAGGATTCTAATGGCAGTTTCTGGCATGTTCTGAGGCCTGGTGGGGTATTTCTGTGATTCCCAGTGGCTACAATGAAGGAGGTTCAGTCAGGCCTTTGGAGGCTGCCTGTTTCCCCGGGGCTATGCTGAAGCATAGTGGGAGCAGGGGGTGGCTGCTGGCTGCCTGTTTGTTTAGGCACCCTTATGGTTGGCATCTAAACTGTTTGGCCCAGGCTGTGTTGAAGCACATTGAGGTCTGGCTGCTGGAGGGTGTCTGTTTGTCTGGGGCTACACTGAAGCATGTGGTGCTTCTCAGTGCTAGAGTCTGCTGGTTCTCCTGGGTATGCTAAGGCACATGGGGTGTCCTGGCATTGGCATTTGCCTGCTCCACAACACTTGCAACTGGATGTCCTGCTGGTTTGCTGAAGTGGAGCTTACTGCTGGCTTGCTGGGATGCTTCCTGTCCTAGGCTACACTCCTCTTTTTCCTGAATGAGAAAATGACCTTTCTTGCCAATCCTCCAAGTTTCTTGGGCTAAATGATTGTTTCACCCTGTATTTTTGATGGTTCTACTATTTCAGAATTTGTTTTGGATCTCTATTTTATGGTTGTTTGGAGGTGAGTATGGGAGAGTTGCAGTGGATTATTGCTTACTCTGCCTTCTTGGTTCCCCAAAGTCCCATCAGATCACTTTAGAAAAGCAAGTTTTTTTTAACTTCTTTTTATAATTGAACTTACAAAATTAGTTTAGTACTTTTTTCTTTACATTTAGTATAAAGATTAATTGAAGCCTAGTCAATGATCTAGACTATTAGATATCTAGATTATTACATATTCTATATTAATGAAGCTTTACTAGACATTCATTTTACATATAGATATTTGTATAGGAAATAAAATATGGCAGATATCAGTTGTCTTTCACAAAACATGTAAGAAGTGGTTTTGAATCATGACAGGAAGGAAGGTATTTAAAGATATATATGGATCTTCTTTAACTCTGAATCACAAAACTGTAAATCATGAGTGCCAAAATGGTTCCCAATGACCGTCTAATCCAATCTATACCTCAATGAAATTCCCAAAATAAAATATTTATCAAGTAGTTAGCCAGCTTCTGCTTAAATATCTCCAACAAAGAAGAATCTACCACCTAGATTTTGGGATTTTTTTTCCTTGACCTTAAATCTAAATTTATTCCTTTGTAACTTCCATCTTTTGCTTCTAGTGAGCCCTCTGTGGTTAAATAGCAAATATAAAATCCCCTTTTCACATTATAGTCCTTCACATATTCTGGCACAATTCTCCTATCCCGCTGAGACTCTCTTCTCTTGGGCAGTACTCAAACTTCTTTGTTCTCAGGACTTCTATACATTCTAAAAATTATCAATGAACCCAAAGCGCTTTAGGTTAAATAAGTTATATATCTATTGATATTTACTTTATTACAAATGAAAATAGTAGTATTAGTATGATTTTTTTTTTTACCTCACGGACCCCCTGAAAAGGTCTCAGGGACCTTGAGAGGTTTCTGAACCACACTTTGAGAACTACTGTTCTAGGGTAAACATTCCTACTTCCTTCATCTTATTCTCATATTCCACTGACTGAAGGTTCCTTAACATCCTTGTTGAACTCCTCTTGGCATTTTCTATCTTATCAATGTACTTATTAAAAAGTGATGCATAACTCTAAACTCAGTACTACAGATTCCATCTGAAGACATCAGAGTATAGAGGGACTAGCATTAACTTATCATCAAAACTGTTACTCTCAAAGCAGTTCAAGATCATTCAACATTTTTTGACTGTCTTATGAACACCTCTATTACTTAGTGTTTGGTCCACTAAAAGAGTTATAATTTTTTCAGGCAAACTGGTATCTAACAATGCCTTTCTCAACCCATGCTATACTTATTAAGTTGATTTTTTTGAGCACAAGTATAAGACTTTACATTCATCCTTATTAAAGTTTATCTAATTGGATTCAGCCTAGCATTTTAGCCTGTCAAAATCCAGTGTATTACATATTTCATCCCAGCTTTATGTCATCAGAAAGTTTGGTAAGTGTGCCATTAATGCCTTTATCAGAGTTATTTTTTTTAAGTTAAAAAGAACAGTATTGAGGAAAGATCCTCTAGAGAACTCCAAAGATTTTCTGTTACATTGATATTGGACCACTAAGGTCCACTCTTTGATTCTAGCTACTCAACAAGTTCTGAATCCTTTTAACAATTATTGTCTAGTCTGCAAGTCTCCAATTTCTCTATAAGACTGGCATAAGCTACTTTCTATAAAAAGGTTTGTTTTTGTTTTGGGGGGATTTTTTTTCCTGCCATGTAGGTAAACTATCTGGAACGTTTCCCCTCTCTACCAGCATGAACCACTTGGAAGTTATCACAATTATGCAACTAAAGCTAGCTAAAGCCCTGATCTAGTAGTGTATTTTCCACTAACAGAGAAGTCAAGATTCATAAATCAAATAGCAGTTTCTAAGTAAATCAATGAATGAATGTAAAAACATTCATTAAGTACTTACTATGTGTCAAGCACTATACTAATTGCTGATGATACAAACACAAAAGAAGCTTATATTCAGATGGGGGAGATAACATATATATGGGAGTAGTGGCTGTGGAAGATGACCAAGTACTGTCATACCTTATACCCTCTTCTCTTTAAACAGATTCTGTCCACCATATGAACAAGAGGTAACGTTCCAGGTGGGCAGAAGGGGTGCCACATCAGGGCCAAGTAGGAGGAACAACTCAGTGGAATGATTTAGTCTGGTGGTTTGGGTGTGTCTAGATATGGCAGACAAGTTGAAGTCATGCTCATTTACTCATCAGTCATGATAGCATATCCCAAAAGAAGGCATCCAAAGTTGAGCTGATTAATTTTATAGGGATTCAGGACTTTTATCAATGCACTTAGCAAAACAAAATAACTTAAATAACAAAGGGAAAATTGAAGCAACACATTTTTCAGCTCTAATTCAAAATCTGGACAATGCCCCATAGTTTTTCATGCCACTGGGGATGAAAACACACTCAGACAACCCATGCACTAAGGTTAAAACCCTTCTTATGGCTCTGTCTCCTGGCAACCAGCTGTGCCTCACTGCTTCTTAGCTTTTGATTATCACAGCTTCCTTTGAATGGCCCAACAGCTCCCCTTGCTGTTGCCTTTCTACTCTCCCCCAAAGTTGTTCCACTCTGAATCTTGGACTGTCACCTTCTGTGTCTATCTTTGTTTTGTGAAATCATCCTTGCTAATATGTTTCAGGAGCTAATTAAATTTGTGGTTGGTCGGTAGCACAGGTGGCATTTAAGATCTTTCCTACTTCCTATTTCTTCCCTTTATTACAAGAAGGTCTCCAAAGTTTCACTCCTAATTGGATCACGGAAAATATATTACTTTCACTTTTTTCTTCTTTCCAAAATAAAATATTTATTCCTTCTATATGATATATAACTTCCATAGATTTTCCCTGGATTAGCGATGAACATATTCACAGCTTTCCATTTGGCCTTTCAACTCCCATCAGACACATGGCAGCTAGTGTCTGGACCATGCCTTAAAACTTTGATAAGGTTCAATGAGGTACTTAGCAATGTTGGAGGAGAAGGGTGTGGAACTGAGCCTGTACTCCTGCTGTAACAGCAAAAAATCTCTGTCCCCCTTACAGAGAGAAAAATGACTAATTCTGAGAGTGGACTTTGAATCACAGCGGGAAGAATTTACATTAGAAAGAAAAATTACTCATTCTGAATGTGAATGCTGGCCAGGGAGAGGTAATGGAATAGTTTCATCTATTGGTGTTAAAGTATAGATATTAAACTATAGAACACACAATCTTCAAAAAGGGATTGTTTTGGTTATCAGTATGGACATTTAAAGATGGCTCACCTCAGCGTTGGCCTTTTGAATTAGAAGCAGGATAATAGTTGAATATCAGAGTCAGTTATGGAAGGAAGGAAAATTTTGTATGGAAGGCACTCAGAAACTGACTGTAAGCATTGACTCTACTCTGCGAAGAACTCTTTAGATAGAAATAGCTATAGAGGTGCATTGCTATACCAAGTAACAGAACCTTGGAATGCATCTCAGGTGTATTTGGAGGGCAGCCTGTAGTCAGATTCATATTTTCTTGTGACTGTAACTTGCTCTTTGATCCTTTCAAAGTCTTATATAAGAAATACACAGGAAAAGGTTTGGGGACCATGGTCTTTTGCTATCCATTTCAAATGAATTTCAGCTTCTAAGTGTGATGGTTGGTAAAGCAGGCCTCCTTTCTAGGCTGAAGAGATGCCACCTCCATTCTGCTATTGTTCTTTTTAAAGTGACTTCCCTTTCAAGACTCCTAATGAAATTCTATTACTTGCTAGTTGAAATGGCCTTTCATTGGATACTTATAATAAGAAGGAGAAGAAGAAAGAGAAGAAGGAGATGAAGTAGGAGAAGGAGATGATGAAGAAGAAGAAGAAAAAGAAGGAGGAGGAGGAGGAAGAGGAGGAGGAAGAGGAGAAGGAGGAGGAGGAGGAGGAGGAGGAGGAGGAGAAGAAGAAGGAGAAGAAGAAGAAGAAACTTCCCACCCCCATTCCCATACAGAGACATAACATTAAATCTCTACATCACATATTTTGAAATAAAAATATACCATTTTTAACACAAGATTTAATTTGCTTATTTCAACTTGGTGTTGAGAGTCATTTTGAACCACAAATGAAAATAAGATATGACTTGTCACAACTAGCTTTCCTTGTCTCTGAGACAGAAAAGTTACAGCAAGAAGGAAAAAAATTCATTAATGAAAATATAAAGAAAGTGAAGACATGATTGATTGCTTTTTCGATTAATGGTTCCTCTGATAAAATCTACTTGCTTTGGTTCCATGGTTTTCAAGTGAAAATGATAGAAAAACATCATAGAACAGGGCCTTTCTAATAATATGAAACATGGCAAAATATCATGTTAGCTACTAGTTTTAATTAAATACACACTTCCTAGAAGCAGAGGCCAATAATTAGAAAACATTAGAAATACTTATTCTGCTTTCTTTGTTTTTGTTTAGGGACTATAGAATTATAGGCCACTGTACTGTAATCTAGTATAGTTCTCTGTAGAGTGAATGTTAGAAAAATCATACCTTACTTGAGAAAAGGAGGATAAAGGTATTTCAGAAACAACTGACTTCAGTATACTATCGGTGTATAATTTCTCATGTAAAAAAAAAAATGAAATAGTATCCAAAAGTCAAAGGAGAAAATAAATAAATCTAAATCCAAAGTCACAATTCTCCCAAAAGGCAAGTATTTCATAGTGGCTAGAGAGCTGTCTGGAGCCAGGAAGACCTGAGTTTAAGTTTTCTCTTTGATACTTCCTGGCCCTTAAATCCCACTTAAAATTTTATCTTTTACTGGAAGCTTTCCTTAACCCCTCTTAATTCTAGTGCTTTCCCTCTGTTAAATAACACACACAGACACACACACACATACACATACACACATACACATAGACATATATATATAAATCTTGATTTATATGTATTTGTTCTTCCATTAGATTGTAAACTCCTTGAGGACAGGAACTGCCTTTTGCTTTTTTTTTATGTCCCTAGTGCTTTTCACAGTGCCTAGTGTATAGTAGAAACTTATTTGGTGATGATTGCCTCTGTGGTCCTGGGTAAGTCATATAATACTCATTGCTCTAGATAACTGTCTACATTGGATAAAAAAAGTGTTGACCCACACTCTGACAAGGATTTCCTCACCTTGGAGTTCACAATACTAGTGAAATCACGAATCTATTCCCTAACTGTATATTATGTCTCATCCCTTCCTATAGTTTTCTACTAAATTATAAGTTAATCTTTAAAAATATTCTTTCTATATAATATTATATTGTTTACTTACTAGGTACAACCTGACACTCATTTTAGCCCCCCGCTTAGAAATGGTTGAATCTGGACATTGTCACAAATGCCTTGGAGATAGTGTGATAAATTAGAAGGATGATTGTATCCAATGTTCAAGGCCATTGGTCAGAATCCTGATTCTGCCTCTTATTACCAGCTCCTTGCCAGTAGAATGGAAGATTCTGGAGGACAGGAATTATTTCTGATTTTCTCTTTGTATCCACCAGGGTAAGGAGAGTGTTGTGTATATAACTGCCATTTGATTAATATCTGTTACATTGAAATGGATTGTCTGACCCCATGGTCACAGAAAATGAAAAATATGGTCAAACCAATTGTTTTCCTATAAGTATAACTAAAGGCATTTTGGGGAGCTACTTCACAGCTGTTCACACTTGGAAGCCAAACACCAGAAAACTGCTTCCTCTACTCTGATAGATAATTCTTTGTTCAAAAGGAAACAGGCTTGTTTTCTGAGCAAGTGTTTTTGAAGGATTTAACTAATTAAGATGTTTAGATTCTCAACATCATGGATTGCTGGGGATTATAAGCTTAATCTCTGCATTCAGCTAATGCTTAGAAATGGCATTCTATCCCATCAATTTACATTTGTAGCTATATTTATATATCCATATGATTTTTCTTTGTTTTTTAAACAAGTGAATGTTCATATTTCCTCATTAGCCATGTTGCAAAAAAAAGATAAAAATTGAGAAACATAGAGACAGTGAAAAAGGTATACTTCAGTCTGCACTCAGAGGTTATCAATTTTCTCTCTAGAGGTGAATAGCATTTTTTCATTATGATACTCATTACTTTTTAAATTATAGTTGAAAATAGTATAAATGGGAGATATTATTTAATTTGAATCTTTCCTGTTTTGTTGCTGGAATAGATATGATGATATAATACAACATAATATAATGTAGTAAAATATTCTAACATAATATAATGCAATATAATATGCTATAATGTAATTCAGTATAATGTATGCTATGATATAGTAATGTAAAGCAACGTAATTCAGTGTAATATAATTAATATACAGCACAATACAGCACATGATGCAACCAAACACAATATGATATAATATAATATAATATAGTGTTATATTATATAATATAAAGCAATATAATACAACATAACATGTTTTCACTTGCCTGGCATAGGAGATGGTGGAATTAGGAAGGTAGATTTCATGGGGTTTTGCTTCATCAAGTTATGAAGGTGATTTAGGTTCTTGAAAGTTGCTCCAATATAGCCCAAGCTTTTGCATGCCCTTTCAAGTTAGGAAAATTTTTAGTGTGATAAACTGTAGAATGAGTGTTAGTTACTCAAGGAACAGTCTAACTGCATTATATCACTTAGACGCTTATACCAGAATTATAACCTTTTAGAAGAGACTAAAAGAGACATGGGCCTGCTAGATGAAGCAGGGGATAGAGTGCTGGGCCTGGAATAAGGAAGACTCATCTTTGTGAATTCAAATCTGGCCTCAGAACGTTATTAGTTGTGTGACACTGGGCCAGTCACTTTACCCTGTCTGCTTTGGTTTCTTCATCTAAAAAAATGAGCTGGTGAGGGAAATGGCAAATCACTCCAGTATTTTTACCCAAAAAACCCTAAATGGGGTCACAAAGAGCCATATGTGACTGAAACAACTGAACAAAAACAAAAGTGGAATAGCATATTGACATGCACAAATAAACAGTGAAATGTCTTATTAAATGCTCCCAAAATTATTTTATTCTTTTGTTCCTATTTGAAAGGAAAATTTAAAGAAAAATAAATGATCTCTTAATTGCTAACTTTGATACCTTTTATCAATCTTTATCCTTTTCAATATAACTGCAAAATTTTACAGTATTGACTACCATCTCTACCTATATACTTTTTCTTTTTCTTGGCTGTCTTTTCATCCCAGTATTCTTTCTAGGTTTTTCTCCTACATGTCTAACTTTTTTTATCTCTCATTGGCTGGATCTTTATCCATTTCATTTTCCCTAAGTGTGAGTGGACTCTGAGAAACACTTCTGAACTCTTTTTCAGTTCTTTGTTTGCTATATTGATCACCTCACCAGCTACACCACGTTTAATTATCATATTTATTCAGATGACTCCCAGATAAATATGTATAAACATACATATGTATATATATACATGAATGCATGTTTTTAAATAGGTTCAAGGTGGCATAGTGGAAGAAAAACTTGACTTGAAACCAGTAAGACCTGGGTTGGTATTCTACAACTGACATAAGTTGTTGTCTTTCATTCTTGAAGAGGACCAAAATGACATCATGTTAGAATTAAGTTACTGTGTGTTTGACTGTGGCTGGTCAAATCAATATGAGTTCAAAATGCTCTGCCATAGCTCAGGCACCAGTAGTCCATGTGAACATTTGGAATGGATTCTCTAAATTTGTGTTTCTCATGTTTCTTTTGAGCTACTTCAATCCTGCTTTGCTTGTAGAGCACAGCACTTTCTCTGATGAGGGCACACCGGACTGGGCAGTCCTGTGCCATTGTCTCCCATATCACACAATCAATTCAACCTGATATATGCTGGCTGTGCAACCCTGAGCAAGTCACTTATGCTCTTTGTGCTCTAGGCTGCTCTCTAATGTTGTAAGTTTTAGAGATGCTTAACTTGGAATAACAGGTTCAGTTCCTCCATTGATATAGATGAAAGAAAGTCCCCATCCCTATCAAATATCCAGAGATACAGCATATAAACAGTGGAATTATTTCAACATATCATTATATTATTGAAGAGCCAAAAGTATCGGGCTTAATTAAGAATATTATCAGAGAATATTACAAACAGCTGTATAGCACTCTAGCAAAATGGGAGAATGGGAGATTATTTGTAAATACAAATTACTCAAATTTACATGACATGAAATTACTAATTTAAACAGTCCTAATTTCAGTGGACCAAACTTACTTGGTGAAATAAATGAATAGAAAAAATAAATGTGTATGTATGTATGTGTACACACAGAGACACCTGTAAGCACCAGAATATATATGGTCTAAAATATTTCATCAGCTCTCTTTGTGGTTGCAAAGAACTGGAAATTGCAGGGATGCCCATCAATTGGAGAATGGCTGAATAAGCTGCTGTGGTATATGATTGTGATGGAATACTACTGTGCTATAAGAAATGATGAGCTTGATGATCTTGGAAAAATATGGATTGACTTGCATGAAATAATGAAGAGCAAAATAGGCAGAACCAAGAAAATATAGTTTACAGTAACAGAAACATTATTTTAATAACAATTTTGAGTGAATAAGTCATTTTGATTATTATAAATACCCAAATTAACTGCAAAGGAAATATGAAGGAATATGCTCTCTGCATTCGGAGAAATAAATAATAAATAAAATTATGTATAGAATGATTTGACATATATGTATGTATATATACATGTACATAAATACACACAGACACATGTGTGCACACACAGATATATAAAAATATGTATGATTCACATATATAACATATATAACACATGCATTTGTGTCTAATGCTAGCCATCTCTAGGCAAGGGGGGAGGGAAGAATAAAAAAAATTACACGATAATTTTATTATATATTTAAAAGGAATAGCAAATGGTACATAACATATGTGCAGCTTCATGTGCTATCATTTTTAATGTACTATGTTATGGAAATACTTGTTTTATTACATTAATTAAAAATAAAATAAAACATTTTAAAATGATTTGACAATGAAAAAGAAGAGCAAAAAAAGCAAAATGGCTGTCTAATGAGGCTTTACAAATAGCTGGGGAAAGAATGAAAACCAAAGTAAAAGAAAAATGGAAAGCTATACCCAAGTGAATATAGCATTCCCCAAGGTTCTCTTAAATGAGGCAAAGAAATAGAAGAAAACAATAGAATGGGAAAAAGAAATTTCTTCAAGAAAATTCGAGATGTTAAGGGAATATTTCATGCAAATATGAACATGATAGAAGACAAAAATGGTAGACTCAACAGAGGCAGAAGACATTAAGAAGAGGTGGAAAAAATTCCTTTGTAATTTGCATTTTTCACCAGGTAAAAATAAATGCTGTCCTTATATTTGTTATGTTATTAGTCTGATTACTCACACACAACTTTAAGGTCATATATTCTTTCTCTGTGGGGAATTAAAATCCAAAATCTGATGTCCATAGGGGAAACCATGGTTTGGTGGCAAAAGCTGCTCTGGGAGCCAGAATTGTTTTCTTTTTTTTTTTCAATTAACTTATTTTGAATTATCAACAATCACTTTCATAAGCTTTTGAGTTTTAAATTTTTCTCCCCCTCCCTCCCTATATCCCTCCCCAATACAGTGTGCAATCTGATATAGACTGTACATATACATTCCTATTAAACATATTTTCACATTAGTGATGTTGTAAGTCAAAATTAGAACCAATAGGAGGAACCGCCAGAAAGAGGAAACAAAACACAATAGAAGGAAAAAAAATAACAAATAATAAGCTTTGATCTGCATTCAAACCCCATAGTTCCTTCTTCTTTGTGGATAGCATTTTCCATCACAAGGCCTGTGGAAATGTCTTAGATCCCTGTATTGCTGAGAAGGGTTAAGTTTATCAATATTTGTCATCACAAAACATGGCTGTTATTGTGTACAACGTTCTCTTGGTTCTGCTCACTCCACTCAGAATCAGACCATACAAGCCTTTCCAGGTTTTTCTGAAGTCAGACTGTTCATCATTTCTTAAAGCACAATAGTATTCCATTACATTCATATACCATAACTTGTTCAGCCATTCTCTAATTGATGGGCATCCTCTCAATTTCCAATTCTTTGCCACCATTTGCTATAAATATTTTTTGTACAAGTGGGTCCTTTTCTCATTTGTGTACTCTCTCTGGGACACAGCCCTAGAAGTGCTATTGCTGGTTCAAAGGGTATGCACATTTTTATAGACCTTTGGGCATAGTTCCAAATTGGTCTCCAAAATGGTTAAATCATTTCATAACTACACCAACAATGCATTAGTGTTCCAATTTTCCCACATCTTCTCCAACATTTATCATTTTCCTGTTTTGTCATGTTGGCCAATCTGATAGGTGTGATATGGTCCCTTACAGTTGTTTTGATTTGCATTTCTCTAATCAATAGTGATTTAGAGCATCTTTTCATATGACTATAGATGACTTTAATTTCTTCATATGAGAACTGCCTGTCCATATGCTTTGACCATTTATCAGTTGGGGAATGACTTGTATTCTTATAAATTTAACTTAATTCTCTATATATTTTAGAAATGAAACCCTTATCAGAGAGACTGGTAAAAATTTTTTCCCAATTTTCTTGGTTGCATTGGCTTTGTTTGTGCAAAAACTTTTCAGTTTAATGTAATCTAAGTTATCCATTTTGCTTTTCATAATGTTCTCTATCTCCTCTTTGGTCATGAATTCTTCTGTTCTCCATAAATCTGATAGGTAAACTATTCCTTGCTCTCTCAGTTTGCTTACAATATCAGCCTTTATATCTAAATCATGAACCAATTTTGACTTTATTTTGGTATATGGTGTGAGATTTTGATCCATGCCTAGTTTAAGTCATACTTTTTTCCAGTTTTCCTAGCAGTTTTTGTCAAAGAGTGTGTTCTTATCCCAGAAGCTAGGGTCTTTGTGTTTATAAAATAATAGATTACTATAGTCATTGACTACTTTGTCTTGCATACTTAACCTAATCCACTGATCCACCACTCTATTTCTTAGCCAGTACCAAGCAGTTTTGATGATTGCTGCCTTATAATGCAATTTAAGATCTGGAATGGCTAGGCCACCATCCCTTGCATTTCTTTTCATTAGTTCCCTTGATATTCTGGACTTTTTGTTCTTCCAAATGAATCTTCTTCTTATTTTTTCTAACTCTGTAAAGTTATTTTTGGTAGTTTGATTGGTATGGCACTGAATAAGTAGATTAGCTTAGGTAGAATTGTCATTTTTATAATATTACCTTGGCCTACCCATGAGCAACTGATGTTTTTCCAATTATTTCGATCTGACTTTATTTGTGTGAAAAGTGTTTTGTAGTTGTGTTCATATAATTTCTAGGTTTGTTTCAGGAGGTAGACTCCTAAATATTTTATAATGTACAGTAACTTTATAATGTACAGTAAATCTTATAATGTACAGTAAAAATTTCTCTTTCTATCTCTTGCTGTTGGGCTTTCTTGGTAAAATATAGAAATGCTGATGATTTATGTGGCTTTATTTTATTGCCTGCAACTTTGCTAAAATTGTTTATTATTTCCAGTAGTTTTTTGCTTGATTCTCTAGGATTCTCTAAGTGTATCATCATATCATCTAAAGAGTGATAGCATTATTTCATCTTTGCCTATTCTAATAACTTCAATTTATTTTTCTTCTCTTATTTCTAAAGCTAACATTTCCAATACAATATTGAACAACAGTGGTGATAATGCACATCCTTGTTTCACCCCTGATGTTATTCAAAATGCTTGTAGCTTGTCCCCATTACATATGATGCTTGCTGAAGGTTTTAGGTAGATGTTATTTATTATTTTAAGGAAGACTCCATTCATTCCTATGCTCTCTAATGTTTTTAATAGGAACAGGTGTTATATTTTGTCAAAAGATTTTTCTGCATCTATTGAGATGATCATGTGATTTCTGTTAATTTTGTTGTGTTGATATGATCAATTATGCTGATATTTTTCCTCCCTCAGTCCCTCTTCCCTTCTATTAGCCTTTTCCCTTTTCTTCCCCTTTATCCTTACTCTTCTTCCCTCCCTTCTATCCCCCTTCCCTTTTCTTTCCTGTTTTCCCTCCTACTGCCTATAGGGCATGTTAGATTTCTGTACCTAACTGATTATGTTATTCCCTTCTTGAGCCAAATCTGATGAGAGAAAGGTTCGAGCAATGCTCATCTCCCTCCCTTCTTTCCCTCTGCTGTAATAGGTTTTTGTGTCTTTTCCTGTGATGTAATTTTTACCCTTCTCTTCCTCCTCCTTTCCTTTTCTCTCAGTGCATTTTCTTAGATCAGATTAATCCACTTACTTGGATCCATTTAACCCACTTGATTAGATTTTTTTATCATTACATCAAAGTCAACTTATATCCACTCCAATTAGGTATACCCCTTTAACATGATGTAATAACAATACAGTTCTCAAGAGTTACAAGTGTCATCTTCCCTTGTAGGGATATAAACAGTTTACCTTTATTAACAACATATTGTATCTTTCTGTCCCATTTACCTTTTTATGTCTCTCTCAAATCTTGTATTTGAAGATCAAATTTCCTGTTGAGCTCTGGTCTTTTTATCAGGAAGGTTTGGAAGTCCCATATTTCATTGAATATCATCTCTTCCCCTGAAAGATCATGCTCATTTTTGCTGGGTAGTTAATCCTTGGTTGTAATCCAAGCTCCTTTGCCTTACCGAATATCATATTCTAAGCCCTGTGGTCTTTTAATATAGAAGCTGCAAGGTCCTGTTTAATCCTGACTGTGGTTCCATGATATTTAAAGTGTTTCTTTCTGGCTGCTTGCAGTATTTTCTCTTTGACCTGGCAATTTTGGAATTTGGCTACTATATTCCTTGGCGTTTTCAATTTGGGATTTCTTAGAGGAGGTGATCAGTGGGTTCTTTCTATGGCTATTTTACCTTCTGGTTCTAGGACCTCAGGGCAGTTTTCCTTTATGATTTCCTGAAAGATACTGTCCAGGCTCTTTTTTTCATTGTGATTTTTAGGTAAGCCAATAATTTTTAAATTGTCTTTCCTGGATCAATTTTCCAGGTCAGTTGTTTACCAGTGAGGTATTTTATATTTTCATTTATTTTTTTCATTTTTTTTTTGTTTCTGTTTGACTGATTCTTGCCCTCTCATAGAGTTTTTAGCTTTCATTTGTCCAATTCTAATTTTTAACAAATTGTTTTCTTCTATTAGATTTTGTACCTCTTTTCCCTTTTGGCCAATTGTATTTTTTTTTTTTTAGCCACTTGGGGTTAAGTAACTTGCCCAGGGTCACACAGCTAGCACATGTCAAGTGTTTGCTCTGAGGCCAGATTTGAACTGAGGTCCTCCTGACTTCAGGGCTGGTGCTCTATCCTCTGCATCACCTAGTTGCCCTGCCAATTGTGTTTTTCAAGGACTTGTTTTCTTCAGTGTACTTTTTTTCCAGTTGACCAATTGTATTTTTTAAGGACTCTTGTACCTCTCTAATTTGACTTTTAAAATCCTTCTTGAGTTCTTCTAAGAAGGCTTTTTGGACTTCAGACCAGTTCATATTCCCTTTTGAGGTTCCAGATGTGGGTTTGTTGACAATGGTGTTCTCTTCAGAATTTCTGCCTTGATTTTCACTCTTGTCATAATATGAATCTATGGTATATTTCTTTTTACTCATGGTGTTTGCTTATTTCCTGGCATTTAAATAGATGGAGCTCTCCCACCGTGAAGCAGAGGGCACTGGCCCAAGCTTCTTGTGTTGGGAGGCTTGGGCCTGGTCACTCACTTTGTGTGCTGGGGCCTCCAGTGTTGGCAATTGGAGGCTGTAGGGTTCTGGCAGCTTACCTAGTGTTTGCCTGGAGTCGGCAACACTGGAACTCTAGGAGTAGGATTAGGTATTCTGGTCCCTGCAATTTTCCTGATTTTCCTTTCCTTTAGCTTTCTTCAGCTCCTTTCAGATGGATGTTGTGGGGTGTTTATCTGCCTGGGACCACTTGTAGAGCTGCTTCCCATATTTTTGCTGAGGCACTGGGAGACCCTATTGCTGTAGAATGCTGAAGCACCTGGTGGGTTTCTGAGCTGGTTTCCACTGGTTCCCCTGCCCTCACTGAGGCACTTGGGGGTCCAGGTGTTGGTGTTTGCCTGCTCCACCACCTGGGTTTCAGGATCTCCTCCTGGTATGCTGAGGTGGGGCATTCTGCTAATTTGCTGGAATGCCTCATGTTTAGTACTGCTCCCCTTCCCCCAGAGCAAGAGTGGCCTTTCCCATTAACCCCTTAAGCTACCTGGGCAACTGGACTGCTGTACCCTGTCTTTCTTCTGGTTCAGCTATTCCAGTGTTTTTCCTGGGGCATTATTTTCTATGCCTTCAGAGGTTGATATGGGAGGGTGAGAGAAACTTACTTTTTACTTCACCATATTGGCTCTGGAAGTGGAACTCCAATTCCAAAGTTCTTAGAGAGTCCTTGACAGTGTCTTTCTATCACTTTTTCTGACCACTATGTGAACACTTGCCCTGTGTGAGTTCTCCATAAAATAATCTTTTTGGGAAGCATATGGTTATCATTCAAACAATGTGGCCAGCCCATTGGAGTTGTGCTCTCTGTAGGGAAGTTTGTTTGTTTGAAACAAATTTTTTTTTTTTGGTGAGGCAATTGGGGTTAAGTCACTTGCCCAGGGTCACACAGCTAGTGTCAAGTGTCTTGTCTGAGACTGGATTTGAACTCAGGTCCTCCTGACTCCAGGGCTAGTGCTCTATCCACTGCACCACATAGCTGCCACCTTTAAACATATTTTCATATTAGTCATATTGTAAAGAAGAAGTAGAACCAACTTGGTATTTAATTGAGTATTTTTAATTTGTTCTTTTTCTAGCTTTTTTAGTTGCATGCCCAGTTCATTGATCTGTTCTTTTTGTAGTCTATTGATGTAAATGTTTAGAGATATAAAGTTTTCCCTAAATACTACTTTGCTGCATCCCACAAATTTTGGTATATTGTCTCATTCCAGTCATTCGTTTTACTGAAATTATTGATTTTTTTCTATAATTTGTTCTTTGACCCACTAATTATTCACAATTGGATTATTTAATTTCTAATTAAATTTTAATGTACACTTCCACAGCTCTTTATCAAATACAAATTTTATGATTTAGAAAGGATGATGCTTTTCTGCCTTTGATTGTAAGATTTTGTGCCCTATTATATGCTCAGTTTTTATAAAGGTGCCATATAGAACTGAGAAAAAAAGGTATGCTCTGTTTTATTCCCATTCAGTTTTCTGCAGAGAGCTATAATTTCTAACTGTCTAAATTCTATTCATCTCCTTAATTCTTTCTTCTTTTTTTTTTGATTAGATTTATCTAGTTCCAAGAAGGGAAAGTTGAGGCCTCACACTAGTATAGTTTTACTCTTACTTTTCTCTGTTACACATTTAACATTTTCTTTAAGAATTTAGATGCTATGGCATTTATGGTTAGTATGCATGTGTTTAATATTGGTATTACTTCATTGTCTATGGTATCTTTTAGACAAATTTACTTTCCCTGCTTATTTCTTTTAATTAAGTCTATTTTTGCTTTTGCTTTGTCTGAGATCATGATCACTACCCCTGATTTTTTTTAACCTCAGCTGAAGCATAACAGATTCTGCTCTAGCCCTTTATTTTTGCTCTGTGTGTGTTTCTCTGTTACAAATTTTGTTTTGTTTTGTTTTGTTTTTATTTATTTAGTAAACACTTCATTGGATTCTGGTTTTTAATATATCCTACTATCTGCTTCCTTTCTATGGGTGAGTTCATCCCATTCACATTCACAATTACAATAATTAAGTGTATTTCCCTCCATCCTATTTTCCCCTATTTATTCTTCTCTCTTTATCTCTCCCTCTCTCTCTCCCTCTCCTCAAAAGTCTATTTGGCTTCTTATTACTCTATCCCTTAATCTGACCTCCCTCCTGTCAGCCTCCCTCCCTTTCTTTCCTTTCTTACCTCTACTACTTCGCTGTACAGTAAGACAAATTTCTATACCCAACTGAATGTGTATGTTATTCCCCCTTTGAACCAATTCTGATGATATTAAGGTTCAAACATTGCCCAACTCTCATCTTCCCCTTCACTGTGAAAGATCTTACTTTTGTACTTCTTTTATATGAGATAATTTACCCATTCTCCTTTCCCTTCAGCCTTCTTTCTGTACATCTGTTTTTCTCACCCCTTATTTTTTTTTATATCATCCCATCGTAGTCAACTTCCCCTATGCCCTCTGTCTACGTATACTCCTTCTAATTGTCCTAATAATGATAAAGTTCTGAGTCACAATTACTATCTTTTCATACAGGAATATAAACATTTTAATCTTATTGATTCCCATTTTATTTCTTTAATGTTTACTTTTTTATGCTTCTATTGGGTCTTATACTGGAAAGTCAGATTTTCTATTTAGCTCTGGTTAATCAAGAATGCTTGAAAGTCCTCTATTTCACTGAATGACCATTTTTTCCCCCTGAAAGATTTTACTTAGTTTTACTGGATAGGGTATTCTTGACTGTAATCCTAGCTCTTTGCCTTCCAGAATATCATATTCTAAGGCTTTGATCCTTTAATGTGGAAGCTGCTAAGTCTTGTGCGATCCAGTTATTTTCTTCAGTATTTTTGTGCTTCCTTTTTCAAGCTGTTGACTTTCTTTTCATAATTTTCTTGTATCACTCTCATTCCTTTTCCCAGTTTTTTCCTTTATCTCTCTTATTTGATTTTTAAAATCCTTTTTGAGCTCTTCTAGGACTTTTTGTTGGGCTTGTACCCAATTCACATTTTTCTTTGTGTCTGCTTTTATATCATTGTCTTCTGGGTTTGTGTCTTATTCTTCCCTGTCACCATAGTAACTTGCTATGATCAGGTACTTTTTTGTTGTTTCTTCATTTTTCAGCCTATTTCTTGACATTTAACTTCATGTTAAAGTTGAACTCTGCTTCATAGTTTGAGAGTATTTTGGAGGTTAAGCTGTCCCAAGCTTCAGGACTTTCTTGCTACTGTTTTCAGAACTAGCTCTGGGGGTCTGTAGGTTTTTGGTGCTTCTGAAGTGGTATGATCTAAGTGAAAGTGTCATCACTGCTTTCCTGGTCTATGCTCTTTTCCTTAACTAGAAAAGGGCTTTGTTCCCTTGTAGCCATCAGTGCTAGCATTCCTCCTGGCACTGGGACTGTGACCAGGTCCCCTGCTCTCCTGTAGTGGCAACTGCTAGTACTCCTCTCTGTTTTGGAATTGGTACCAGGGTACTGCTCCCAAGTGAGTCGTCATAAGCACTCTTCTCTGACCTAAACCACACCCAGGGCCTCTGTTCCCCTGCAGCTACAAGTCCTATCATTCCATTTTGTCTATGTGACTGTGTATGGGCAATGTAACAGAGTCCTGAATGTAGCAACAGCAAAGGGGCTCCTGCAATCTCCTGCCAATTGTCCAACCCTACACCACCACCACCCATGGGCTGAGAGCTCCTGAAACTGCTGCCACTGCCAATGCAGCCAACTCCAAGGCCTACTGCTGATGCTTGGCCTGTACTGCATGATCTTGATGCCAATACAATGAGATAGACCTTTCCTGCTGACTATCCCAGTTGTCTTGCATTGGAAAATTGTTTCATCCAAACTTGTGTTTGTTTTGCCACTCTAGAATTCAATTTGAAGCATTATTTTAGAGTTGTTTGAAGGGGAATTTGGGAAAGCTCAGTTGATTACTCCTGTACTCTGCCATTTCAGCTATACCTTTCCATATAATTATCTTTTAAAAGACAACTAGAAAACTGTACTGAGTGAATTCAAGTACAATCCAAATAATTGAAGGAATGTTCACTGCTTATGGATGGATAAAATCAATATAGTAAAAGTGACTGTATGTCCCAAATTATGTCATAGATTTAATGTCATACTGGTAAAAATGTGCATATATGAGTACATGCATGTATGTGTGTATCTGTATGGGTGTGTGTATATATAAACATACATATACATATATAAATCATATATATATATACATATCACATATATATACATTTATATATTTCATCATGTATACAATCATAATTGTATTTATTTGAAAAATAAACTCAGGGAATTATCAAGGGACACTGAAAATAAATGTTAAGAAAAGGTACTTGCTAAATTATTTATTACAGGGTAAAAAATAGAATAATAGGTCAAGAAGACAGATCAAAGATGAAGACACACAATAAAAACATTAAAATTAAAGACTAAAAATCTGTAGAAGATAAAAATGATGGAAATTATTCATTAATAAATATAAGTAGGAAAATTATCTTGCAGCTGGTAAAAATATATTTAGATTAATTCTGCATACCACATACCACATTAACTTCAGTCTGACTTGTGTTTGTCAGCACTTTGATGGATCTATAATATCATCTTTGAAGTCTGAAACTCTGAGGGTCTTCCCCTCTCAGACTGAGTCTCTTGTGAAGTCAAAGCAGACCATCTTTGGACTCAATTCTTACCTAGCTTTAAATACTTAATGGTCATTGCCTCAGACAAACTGAGACCTGGGAAAGACCTTAGATTAAAAAGGCCAAGTCATCCCACTGCATCTGGGGCCATCACCAGTCATCTTGACCTATGTCTTGTATTTAATGTCAATCTAAATCTAAACTCTTCTCATAAATAGTGTCATTCATCCATTTTAGTTCAAAGAATTAATTGAATTCAGCTGAAGTGATTGTATTTCTGTAATTTAAAAATGGAAATCAGGGCATCATCTATGGGGAAGAGTTTAAGTGAGGAAATAAAATAAATAAAAGAAATTCAGATAGTGAGGCCATTGCTACAGAATTTCAAAGATAAGGGTCATAAAGAAATATTATGCTTCAGAAAGACAGCTGCTTCAAATTAGCCATTCTGGAAATACAAAGACAAAGCTGGCAATAATTTGAAGTAATAATAATAACACCTAACATTTATATGGCACTTACTATATTTTAGGCACTTTATATGTACTATCTGATTTGATTCTCACAACAACCCTGCAAGGTAAGTGCTATTATTGTCTTCATTTTACAAATGAAGAAACTGAAATAAGGAGGAGTTAAGTGACTTGCCAAGATCACATAGCTCGTAACTATCCAAGACCAGATTTGAAGTCAAGTCTTTCTGACTCCAAGCCCTATCTGTGCTCTATCCACTGCACCACTTAGCTGCCCCAGAATGCCTGGTTTCAACTCCTGACTCTAGTTCTTAGTACCTTTATAACCTTGCGTAAGTCATTTAACTTCTCTTGGCTTCAGTTTTCTCATCTGTAAAATGAGGGCCTAGGTTCCTTCTAAAGCACCCCCAGCTATCTATCTACAATCTCATAATCTTTTGGAATGTGTGCTTTTTCAATTTATTCTGTACCAATATGTCTTTACCATGTGGTCATGTCCTGTACATTGTAAGTATTCTGAAAACCTACTGATTATTTGTGATTTTGATTATTTTTGGATAGTAGTGCATATATTGGGGTTTTGTAGGATTATATGGTCTCCAAGGAGAGAAGACCCCAAGTCCTATTCTATTACAACTCGTCTCTAATTGTATTCCTTAAATGAAGGAATCGCTGAGTGCCCAAGTGAACTCTATCATTTTATTGTCCAAACTAAATTGTTGTGCTTTTAGAATGAGGTACCAGCATGATAGAATGTGGAATATGGTTTTGTGTTTTTTGAGACTTTGGTATAATGTTATACATTGAATGTATTTAGGAGTCTTAAAATCTGTGAACACAGCTTTTCAGAAGTGACTTTAGTAGAGCAGAGTTCATGTGAGCTATCACTTTCCTCATTTTGTACATATTGCTTTTTTAATCTAGTCTATGGTAGCATTAACATTTTTCTTTTGCTTAGGACTAATCCCTCTCTTTGGGGCATCTAGGTTGTGTGATGGATAGAGCACTGGGCCTGGGGTCAGAAAGACTCCTCTTCCTGAGTACAAATCCAGTCTCAGACACTTACTAGCTGTGTAACACTGGACAAGTCACTTAGCCCTGCTTACCTGTTTCTCCATCTATATAATGAGCTGGAGAAGGAAATGGCAAACTACTCCAGTATCCTTGCCAAGAAAACCACAAATGTGGTCGTGAAGACTTTGACATTATTGGAATGACTGAACAAAAATAATCCCTACCTTAACATACCTTTCCTCTTGCTTCCCTCCCTCTCCTCTCTTCTTATTCTATCATTTTTACTTGTTGAATTAAGTATTTTTGCACCTAATTCTTAATGTGATTACCTACCTTTTACTAGTTCAGATACAAATTAGGTTCAGGTGGTACCTATTTGTTCCAACCCTTTTTGTTTATACAGTCTTCTTTGTAGTCCAATCATGTGATATAATTTTCCATTATTCTTTCTCCCATTTCTTCCATAGTGAATTTCTTTTATTTTCTTTTTTATTTCTTCTTTTAAGACCATGGTCTTAAAAATATAAATGAATGCAAAGGAGGCATTTAAAATATAAAAGTGAAAATTTATTTAAAACCCAACCAACCTTTTATTTCTAAATTGTCACAGAGGTCTTTGGTCTATTGTGTCTTAACTATATTGATTCTTTTAGTCAATATTAGAGATGAGCTGTCTTTTGATAATCAAGTAAGAAGAAGAGGAAAAAAGGTTGAACTGTTATTCTAACATGAACATAATCATCAACAATGAATAAAATCCCTGTGACGACTCATTTTTTGAAGAACAGATTTCAATAAGGTTGACTGATAAGGTACTGGGACTATTCCTTGAAAGTTGACTATCTTTCAAGCATGCTAGCATTATATCATATAATAAGACTGATTTATTTGGAAGCTGGGTTGATTATGTTTTAATGAATTTCACAAATTTTAGGAATCCCAAATACATCCAATGTATAACATTCTACCAAAGTCTCTATAAACACAAAACCATAGGCACCTAGTGCACACTAAATCTTCCACATTCTGTCATGCTGGTACCTCGTTCTAAAATGTATTAACTCCACTTGGAGCTGCAGTGGAGGGAATTGCCAATTTGTCAATTTGGGGGAGGAAAAAAAGGATTTAGTACCATATGGCACATTGCAAAACCTGCCTGGAAAATGAGCTAACCATGTACTCAATTTGTACTGGGTATTTAAGTGATTTATTTTTTAGAATGCTTCCAAGTACAGAAGGTATTGGCTTTAAAATAAAGACCTTTGTAGTACTTTCAATCCTTGTTTTCTTTGTAATATTACTCATTTATGCAGTGGGTGTAAAATGCTTACTATCGAGAATGTGATGTGCAGTTAAATAAACAAGATGTAGAGCTTACCCATCACTGTATGCATACATGTCAGTTTATGTCTACATACATTTTGTGCATGTGAATATATGTACATCTGAAAAAGTGCATGCATATGTGTATGTTCATACCTACTTATAAATATACTCACATGCATAGGATTTATTTTAACTTCCCCCCACCTCCCCTCCACATCAACATTCTTGCGGTGGTATAATGCAACTGATTCATGGAATACTACAGTTTTCAAAGAAGATTCAAAAGACAGTGAGAGGGCCATGGTTCATGGGAACAGGCTGTAACAGAATACTAACAAAGAATTACTCAAGAGAAGTGATATAAGAAATATAATTAAAGATATGCATGATTGACTAATAAGATCAGCTGGTCATACAGTAAGAGTGCAACATAATTTTGGACAACCCATATATTCCATTGATAGGTTTATGATGTCAAGAAAAGCAGGTCGAATTCCTAGCATATTGGGGGACTACTCCCCCATCTCTGTCTCCACCCTTGCCACACACACACACACACACACACACACACACACACACACATACACACATATGGAAAAACATGCACAAGAATAAGACAAGATGGGCATGCATGAATGAGATGTAATCTGCAGCACTGGAAGAAAGGTTCATATTAATGAGATTAAGACCTGCTTGAGAATTTGAGTATTATTCATGACAACCCCAATGTATTTAATGAGGGTATGCTGATTTGGGTAGGCATTATATAAATATTCCCATTTTACAAATAAATGAAGTACATAACAATGAAATCACTTCCTTATGGTTACACAACTATATGAGCTGTTATCAGAGTCAGGAATCAAATCTAGGTCTTATATCTTGCAGTCTAATGTTTTTTTGTTTGTTTGTTTTTTGTTGTTGTCTGTTTACATTTCAGAATAGCAGACTGCCACTTGTATTAGCTAATACCATTGTGGGTCTTCCTATTAGAAGCTGCTAGTTTGATCTTTGGAGAGATTTAAATATTTAAATTCTCCTTTTAGGAGAAAAGAAAACCTTTCAAGATTAACTGTCATTGCTTTTCATGGAAATTAAGTAGAAGTTAACAAGATATACATAGAAGAAACACTTTACTCATATAGGGGAAAAATAATATTAAATTGCCTAGATATACTATATCCTATTTTTTAAAGAAACACAAATAACAGAGCCCATGATAATATGTTATAGTGAGTATATATAATATGTGATAATATGATATATATACTTTATCATATATGTAATATGTTTAGTAATTTTCAGTTTTTAAGTAATTTCGTATGTGTGCATATTCTCATTTGTTCTTCCCAAAAGGCCTTTGAAGTAGATATTTTTATTTCTGTTTTATAGATGAGATATTAAGTAACTTGCAAAAGGTCACACAGCTAGGTACTCAAGAGCTTAAAATAGAATGAATTTCTTGCCTCTGTCCAATTCTTTCTCCATTAAAACCTCATCCAATAAAAAAATGAAGAATTATTTCAGTATGATAATCTATATAATATTTTATACATTTTATTTCCCTCCTGGATTTTATTTGACTAAATGGAAACATTTCTCAAAGTCATATTGAAACAGACTCATCCTCTATTACATTGATTTTAAAATACTGTCACAGACTCTAGGTACCAGCATTGAACTATTGATTATATTAATAATTCTTTTTTTAAATTTTTTATTAATTTATTTTAATTTATCAACAATCACTTCCATAAGCTTTTGAGTTTTAAATTTTCCTCCCTCTCCCTCCCTACCTCCCTCCTTAAGACGGCTCACAATCTAATATAGGCTATACGTATACATTCCTATTAAACATATTTTCACATTAGTGATGTTGTAAGTAAGAATTAGAACTAATAGGAAGAACCTCCAGAAAGAGGAAACAAAACACAACAGAAGAAAAAATTAGCAAATCGTATGCTTTGATCTGCATTCAAACTCCACAATTCTTTCTTCGGACGTGGATAGCATTTTCCATCATGAGGCTTCTGGAGATGTCTTAGATCCTTGTATTTCTGAGAGGGGTTAAATCTATCAAAGTCAGTCATCACTCAATGTGGCTGTTACTGTGTACAACATTCTCCTGGTTTTGTTCACTTCACTCAGCATCAAACCATACCAGTCTTTCCAGGTTTATCTGAAGTCTTCCTGTTCATCATTTCTTATAGCACAATAGTATTCCATTACATTCATATATCACATTCACAATTATGATTACTATCTGTGTCTTTCTCTCCATCCTTTTCCCCCCCATTTATGTTTTTTCTTTCTCCTTTTTCCTTTTCCCTCCTCACTAATGTTTTGCTTTTGACCAGTGCCTCCCTCAGTCCCACTTCCCTTCTATTAGCCCCCTCCCTTTTCTTTCCCCTTTCCCCTCCTACTGCCTATAGGGCATGTTACATTTCTATGCCTAACTGATTATGTTATTCCCTTTGACATTGTTGGTATCTTCTGAGTTTGTGTTTTGATTTTCCCTGTCACCATAGTAGCTTTCTTTGGTCAGGATTCTTTTCATTTTGTTTGTTAGTTTTACCCATTTCTAGCCTATTTCATGACTTTTGAAGTTGAGTTCTGCTTCTGGGGCACAAAGGGCACTGTCCCAAGCTTGTTGTGCTGGGGGCCAGTATATACAAACACCTCACACAAAATATCAAGATAAGCTCCAAATGAATCCATAACTCAGACAAAAAGAATGATGTCATAAAAAAGTTAGAGTATCCAGGAGGAAATTACCTATCTCATCCTATGAATAGATAAAAGTTTTATGACCAAAGAGTGGGTAGAGAGGATCACAGATGATAAAATGGACATTTTGATCACATAAAATTTAAAAAAAGTAGCTAAAAATAAATGGGAAGCAAATAATAGGGGAAAACATCAGGACATTTCTCTGATAAAGGTATTATTTCCATAAGTATAAGGGAATAATTCAAGTTTATAAGAGTAAGAGTCATTCCTAAATGAAAGATGGCTAAAGGAAATGAAAAGGCAATTTTTAATGGAAGAAATCATTTAATGGCTATATTAATATATTAATATTTAATTATATTAATATATATGAATATTTAATGTTAATATAATATACTAAAAACTATAAAATCATCTAAATCACTAATAATTAGAGAAATGGAAATTAAAACTGTGAGGTTCTACCTCCCATCCATCATATTGGGAAATCATATCATTTACATGCATATAGTAAGCACTGTTAACCAAAAAATATGATATGTGGTAGAAGGAATAAGATGTAAGAAGAATAGAAAGGTAGGAAGGGGGCAGGTTAAGAAGGACTTTAAAAGCCCAACAGAGGATTTGATATTTGATCCTGAGGGTAAGTGGAGCTACTAGAGTTTATTGAATTCAGATATGATGTGTTGTTCAGTCATTTTTCAGTCATGTCCGTTGGGGTTTTCTTGATGCCATTTGGGGTTTCCTTGGCAACGATACTGTATTGGTTTCACATTTCAATCTCCATCTTACTCGATAGATGAAAAAAACTGAGGCAAACAAGGTTAAGTGACTTGCCCAGGGTCACAGAGTTAGTGTCTGAGAACAGATTTGAACTCAGGTCTTACTGACTCTAGGCTCGGCACTTTATTCATTGGGCAGTCTTGCTGCCCCGGCATGAACTTATCTGTGTTTTAGGAAAATCTGTTTGATCTGAGTGCAAGATGGATTAGAGTAAGGAGAGACTTGAGTCAGGGAAACCTAACAGAAGGCTACTGCAATAGTCCAGATGTGAGGTAATAAGGGTTTTCACTAGGGTGGTATCATGTCAGAGGAAAGAAAGAAGTGTATGGGAAAAATTTTGTGAAGATAGAATTGACAAAACTTTTAACAGCTTAAAAATTGGGTGGTGGGGTGTGAGACAGTGAGTAGTTGAGGTTGATGCCTAAGTTGGGAAGATTGTGGTATTATCAATAGCAAAAAGAGAATTAGGGATAAGGGATTTTTCAAAAAAGAAAATGACAAAAATAAAATATTATTCATCTTTATTCTTACTAGAGATTATTGATAATCAGGTTAATTTTCTTCTATTAACTATAATAATATATTTTATACCAGTATCTATTGATATTGTGGAGGACAGCAATTATATTATAGAACTAATTCCATTAACTCCCTGCCTGTGGTACATATGTGATCATCCTCCCTACTGATACTAATGTCTTATATTCTACTTTTTTTTTAGCTTCTTGTAAATTAGCAGTGATTTACCTTCCTTTAAATTCTGTAAGTCCCTCCCTCCTTTCATAAACTTTTCCTAAACTCCACCTCCACAGAGGTGTTTTATGTTACTATCCCTGGACAGATCACTGAGTATCATCAAAATTTTCTATCCAGCTTTTCTTTGTGACATAAAACCTCTTTTCCATTGGGTATTGAATCATTCAGCACACACACATCATTCCTTCTGCCAATGGAATGCTTCTCAGTTATTTTATCCATGGTGCTCAATGTGACTCTAGTAATTGGCAATATAAGTTACAGTCTAATGCTGATTGAGATGCCATTTCAGGCCCTGCTGTGACTATCCAGTAGCAAAAGAGACTGCTGAATGGCAGCTGCTTCTCTTTATCATTTTTAATAAATCTCATTTCATTCTATACTTGTTAAGTCTCTCCTATAGTCCGTTCCCCACACCTTCTAATCCAAAGTCATTGCTGATTGGCTTATCCATCCAAAAAATATGTAATACACATATTTTTTTCCTTAAAAAAAACCCACTATGATTAGCAAATACTTTTTAAAAGGAAAAAACAAACCTCTCACATAATTTAAAAATGATTAATTTTAAATATGACAAATGCTTTTTTAGGAATGTATGTACACATATGTGTTTATGTATGTGTATAGTATATATGTTTATATGTATAAATATATATACATATACACACACATATATATGTATATACATGCATACATCTATGTTGTTGATATTGAGTTGTTTCAGTCATGTCAGACCCTATTTAAGGTTTGCTTGGTAAAGATACTGGAGTGATTTCCTTGTCGTTCTCTAGCTCATTTTACAGATGAAGAAACTGAGGCAAACAGCGATACACACCTAATGTCTGAGGCCAAATTTGAAGTTAGAAAAATAATTCTTTCTGACTTCAGGCCAACCATTCTATCAACTCTATGCATGCACATGTATGTGTGTGCATTACATATATATACACACATACATCTATACACAAACACATTCTTATATACATATAGACACACATATATATGTGTATACACACATATATACAAATGTGTTTTACACACACACACACACATATAAATAGAGAGAGAGAGAGACAGACAGACAGACAGACAGATCATCATATCTGGATTTTAGGGAAGCATGGAGTAAGACATTTTAATATGAACACCAAGGTAGGCCAAGTAATAGAAAATGAGAGATTTCAAGAAATGTGCAATCTCATTAATTTACATATTTTCTTGATCATTTCAAATAACAATGCATCCATACTTCTTTATCCTGCTAAGCTTATCTGTGCTCTGTCATAAATGGTCCTCAGGGGTCTCTCATAGTGTTCTGTGGCTATGCTGTAGATGTCTTGACATTGTATGGATAAAAATGGAGAATAAAGGTTTAATCAGTATAATAGGAATTTCTTCACTTTCCATATATGATCAATTTTCATTTTCTGGTCATAAAAATCTCTACATCCTTTAGAACATTTTTCCAGTTGAAATTATTGGTTGATAATATATTTCAGCCTACTATGCCAACCATGACCCTCTCTATCACTTCTTGGATGATATTCAACTTTATTTCTCCAGAGACTGTAATATTTGATAATTTCTACTCATGAGGTTTCCATGACAGAGTAGTAGTGTTAAAACATGGAACTTTGTTTCTAATGGAATATAATTTTAATACAATTTTTCAAAAGCAATCCATCTCACTCTTTATAGATTACTCTAAAGTAGCTTTTTAGAAAAAAAAGTATTATATCATTTAAAATTTGCTCAATTTTTTCCTAACTAATAGAAGAAGAGGTGAGCATGTAATTAAACTAACCAGATTATGCAAAACAGGCTTCTAATAATAGATCTATAATGAATCATTTTTAGTTTTGAGGTTTGCTTATAATCACTTTCCTTGTGCATAATTTAATTCAAGCCAAATATAATTCTATTAGAAAAACACGGCTTATAATAATCCACCTAATTGAGACTAATACTATTTCTAGCCTTGCTATTCATGGAAAGATTCTTGAATTTCAATGGGTTCCCAGCTCATTATTTTTCTTTGTCTACTCTACATTTTAAGCCCATATTACTTTAATGACACTATTTGATTGAAAATTATAGGGCCCCACGACTCCCACAAATCGAAGTTGTGATTGACTTAAGGAGCAATGGAGAAATTTATGGTGGGTGAGAGTAGGCTTCAGCATATTTCAATGATATGGATGAAAAGAAGTTATTTAAGTGATCAAAAAAGTTGGGGACCATTTGGGGGTCAACATGAATTAGAGGTTAGTAGATGATCAGCATGATTATTATCTTTGTATCCAACAAATGTTAAAAGATCTAGTGAAAAGTCTTGAAAATTGGGTAGATGTTCTCTGAGTAATTTATTGAATCACACGGACAAGGTGGTCACTAAATAAGAAAGCATCCATTTATGGGAGTTTGCATCCGTGGAGGAAGCATCTATTCAATGAACTCATGGATCTATTATAGTGTGAAAGCATAAGTACCAAATTACTTTGCTACTGTTGTGCTTCTGCTTCATGTGATAAAGACACACCCGTAATTATTGGCATTGACTAGTTCCAGGAAAACAAATCAAAAAAGACAAAAACAAAAACTAGGAGGCAGCACCAAAGGAACATTTAAATGTTTTGAATGGACAGTCAATGAAAATGATATCTCAGAAGGTGCTTGCAAGGTTATGGAATATTTTGATTATAATGTATCAGTGAGGTGAATTGTTCCCATAATTATAATCCATCCTAATTACCCTTAAATAAAAGCTTTTCTCATTGTTTCATCATGACTGAACCAAAGTGAACACTTCTGTTATCCTTATTCTTTTCACAAGGAACAAGTCCCACCCTCTGCTACCAAATTAATAAGAACTCTATTCTTAATGAAGTGCCTTTATTGTGAAAAAGAGTACTACTTACAATAATACAATCTAAAAAGTGTATAGCTGGTTTATTTCTCAAAATGCTTTCATGACTATAATTTCATTTTTAAAATTAAATGTTTTAATAGAGACTGAACTTTGAATATCAATGTGAACTATTAAACTTGATTAGTAAATATTTAATTTTAAATTAGTTTATTTCATCACATAGCCTTTTTTTTTTATCATGAACCCTTTAGCAGTGTGATGAGCTCTATGGTCCCTTTTTAGAATAACATTTCAAAAGTACAAATAAAAGACATACAAGTGCAAAAGAAAACCAATTATGTTAAAACACAGTTATCAGCATGTTCAAAACAAAAGAAAGCAAAGAAAATAACCTCATACATCTCAGGTGAAGAACCTCTGAATAGAGTGTCAAGTTATTTCAGTCACTAATTCTTAGTCCTCATAAATATTCTTTGAGAGAATAGGATGGAGGGAAATACACAGTTATACTCATAACTTTGAATGAGATAAACTCTCCCATAAAATGAAAGGGGGTAGCATTAAGAACCAGATATACAATATATTTTTCCCCAAGAAACACATTTGATGCAAAGAGACACACCTAAAAAGGTAAGAGGGCTGGAGGAGAATCAGTTTCGTTTCAGCTGAATTAAAAAAAAATAATGTAAGGGGTAGCCATCATGATCTCAGACAAAGTAAAAACAAAACAGTCTAATTAAAAGAGATAAGAAGGGAAACTGCATGTTGTTAAAAGATACCATAGACAATGGAGTAATATCAGTACTAAACATATGTACTCCAAATAGTATATGATCCAAATTTTTATGGAGAAGTTAAATGAGGTTATAGGGGGAAATAGACAATACAACTATACTACAAGGGAAACTCAACTTTCTTCTATCAAAACTAGATAAATCTAACAAAAATGAGAAAGAATTAAGGAGGTGAATAGAATTTTAAAAATGTTAAATTAAATAGATATATGGAGAAAATTGAGCGGCAATAGAGATGAATATACTTTTTACTCAACAGTACATGCACCTACACTTCATTTGATCTTATATTAGAACAAACAAACTCCCACAACCAAATGAAGAAAACCAAGAATATTAAAGACATCCTTCTCAAATTATAATGAAATAAAATATATTCAATAAATGGACATCAAAAGATAGGTAAAAATTAATTGGGAAACTAAATAATGTAATGCTAAAGAATGAGTGGGTAGGTCAAAGATCAAATCAGAAACAATAACTAATTTGATTAAAAATGACAACAATGAGGCAACATTCCAAAATTTATGGGACATAGGCAAAGCGGTACTTAGAGGAAAATTTATATCTCTAAATACGTAAATAAAATAGAGAAAGAACAGATCAATGAATTGGGCATGCAATTAAAAACACTAGAAAAAAAATGAAACCCCTCAATTAAACATCACATTGAAAATCTGAAAATCAAAAGAGAGATTAATAAATGTCAGTTAAAATATTATTGAACTAATAAATAAAAATGATTTTATGAGAAAACCAATAAAATAAACCTTGGGTTAATTTTTATTTTAAAAAAGAAAATCAAGTTTTCAGTATCAACAATTAAAATGGTGAATTCATCACCATTAAAGAGGAAATTAAACCAATTATTTGGTGCTTTTTTTGCTCAATTATATACCAGTAAATCTGGAAATCTAAGTGAAATAAGTGAATGTTTACAAAAATTTAAATTTCCCAGATTAACCAAAGGGGAAATGGGATACATAAATGAGCCTATCTTAAAAAAAATGAGCAAGGTATCAATGAACTCCCTAAGAAAAAATCCCCAAGACCAGCTAGATTCACAAATGAATCTGACCAAACATTTTAAGAACAATTATTTCCAGTGATACATAAATTATTTGAAAAAATACATAAAGAAGGATTTGTACCAAATTTCTTTTATGTCACAAATATGACACAAACTAGGAAGAGTGAAGAGGAATAAATTTATAGACCAATTTCACTAACAAATATTTATGCAAACACCTTAAATAAAATTTTAACAAGGAGATTACGGTAATATATCAAAGATCATTCAGTTGAGATTTATATCATAAAGTCAGGGCTGGTTCAATATTAGGAAAACTATCAGCATAATTGACCATACCAGTAATAAAACCAACAAAAATCATAGAATTATCTCAACAGATGTAGACAAAAACCTTTTGACAATATACAATACCCATTCCTATCAAAATAATAGAAAGCATAGGAATAAATCAATCTTTCTTTAAAAATAATAAGTAGCATCATCAACAAGCATTATCTATAACAGAGATAAGCTAGAAAACTTCCCAGTAAGATCAGGGGTGAAGCAAGGATGCGATTATCATCACTATTATTCAATATTTTACTAGAAATGTTAGCTGTAGCACTAAGAGAAGAAAAGGAATAAAAGGAATTAGACTAGGCAATGAGGAAAAAAAAACTTTTGCTCTTTGCAGATGAAATGATGGTACACTTGGAGAATCCTAAAGAATTAACTAAAAAGTTAGTTGAAATAATTAACAACTTTAGCAAAGTTGCAAGATATAAAATAAAGCCAAATAAATTATTAGCATTTCTATATAATACCAACAAAGTTCAGCAGCAAGAGATAAATTCCATTTAAAATAATGTTAGACAATATAAAATACTTGGGAGTCTACCTGCTAAGAAAAACACACGGACTATATGAACACAATTACAAAACATTTTTCACACAAAGTCAGATCTCGACAATGGGGAAAATACTTATGTGTAATTTGAGCCAATATAATACAAATAGCAATTCTACCACTCATTTAGTACCATAAAAATCAAAATACCAACATTTTTCAAATAGCTAGAAATATGATAAAAAAAATCTTCAAGAATTATAGGTTAAGAATATCAAGGCAATCGATGAAAACAAAAATGAAGGAAGGTTGCCTAGCCATACCAGACCTCAAACTGTATAAAAAAACAGTAATTATCAAAACAATCTGGTACTGGCTAAGAAATAAGAGTGATGGATCTGCAAAATAGAACAAGTATACAATATGCAGTTAAATAACAATAGTAATATAGGATTTGATGAATGCAAATATCCAAGCTTTTGGGATAAGAACTCACTATTACTCAAAAACTGCAGGAAAACTAGAAAACAGTTTGGCAGAAACTAGATATTGACCAACGTTTCATACTGTATACCAATATGAAGTCAAAATAGGTACATGATTCAGACATAAATAGCAATTTTGGGAAGCATGGAATAGTTTATTTGTAGTATATATGGATAAGGTAAGAATTTATGATCAAAGAAGAGATTGAGAGAATTATTATAATTATAATTATAATTGAGAGAACAATCTTAGTGAAATGAATGAGTATTTACAATAATACAAATTGCCCAGATTGATAGAAAAGGAAGGCTCAAATTCTTATAATCTAGCCACAGATGCTCAGATTCCTTAAGACTCTGGCTATATGGTGAATCATCAATAAACCTTGTCTTTCTCTGAAAGAGGGTTTGGGCAGAATTCTTTTGGGCAGGACCCTCCTGTCATGATTTTGGGGTTCCAGCACCCCTAACCTCTACATCTCATCATATGGTTCCCTGCACTGGGAAAAACTGCCTAAGACCAAGCTCTTCACCAGCCAGGACTGGAATATTTGTGTCTTTCAGACTATAAGCCATTCACCTACAGTTGATAGCAAACAGCGGATACCAGACAATGTCCCCCCATCATTCCCTGGATGCAACCTGTGATCAGTTCCAGTCAATCTCCTCTTTGGGACCCCCTCAAGGCAGGGACAGCTCTACACTCCTTGTGAGCAGGAAGCAGTTTCAGAAGCCAAGACCTTTGCCCCTTACTCCAAAAGAATTTGGGTCCCACTTGTTTGAGGGGGAAATGATGAGGATGGGAACTAAATCCCAAAAAGGAAAAACCCTGGACTTTCCTACATGGCCAAATTTCTGGTGTTTGCCCGAGGCTATAATCCCATCAACTGGCCTTTCTTTGTGGCTACACCCAATCTCCCAATTCTGCTACCCTTAACCTAGCCTAGCCCTCCCTAAAGCCCCCAGCCATTTCCCACACTTAATCCTAGCTAGGCTTCATTGTCTAGGTCCCAGGAGTCCTGTTCACCTCAGTTTACTGGCCACTCTCATTCAGATCTTCCTTAGACCCCTCCTCTAGTCGCCTCAAACTACTTGGCCATTCCTAGATCCCTCCCACAGTCTTTCTGTATATACGGTCCATCTTGTCCCATTAAGATGCTCAGATTCTTATAATCTAGTCACTGCTCAGACTTTCACAATCTAGCCAATAGTTCACAGATGCTCAGATTCCTTAAGACTCTGGCTAATATGGCAAATCTTTAATAAACATTGTCTTTGGCTGAAAAAAAAAGAAAAGGGAGTAAAATGCTTAAATAACTCCATCTCAGAAAAAGAAATTGAATAAGCCATTGATGAACTCCCTAGGAAAAAATCTCCAGGGCCAGATGGATTTACAAGCTAATTCCAGCAAACATTTAAGGAACAATTAATTCCAATACAATATAGAAATTAGCATTGTACTTCATCAAAAACTTTTTCTGCATCTGACATAATTATATGATTTTAACTTTTATTATCAGTTATATTATGGTTTTCCTTATGTTAACTCTTCCTTGCATTCATTTAATGTTGGAATGAGTTGATTTTTAAATGTTTGGTAAAATTCACTTGTAAATAAATCTATCTGATCCTAGTGCTTTTTTTTTTTTAAAGTAAGCTCACTGACAATTTCAGAAAAACCTAGAAAGACTTACATGAACCAATGCAGAGTGAGATGAGCAGAACTAGGAGAACATTGTATGAAGTAACAGCAATATTATTCATTATAACATTCAACTGTGAATGACTTAGCTATTCTCACAAATTCACTGATCTTAGGTAATTCCCTAGAATTCATGATGGAAAATGCTATCCATCTCCAGAGAAAGAATCAATGGTGGCTGAATGCTTATTGAAACATTTTTTTTTTAACTCCTTATTTTTCTTGTTATTGTTTTAGTCTATTTTCTTTCACAACATGACTAATATACAAATATGTCATTTTATGATTGCATATGTATAATCTGTATCAAATTGCTTACTGTCTTAGGGACAATAGAATATAGGGAAGGAAGGAGAGAATTTAGAAATCAAAAGTTTAAAAAAACAAAGTTAAAAATGTATTAAATCCAATTGGGAAACAATAAACTATTATCCAAAAAGAAGAACAAAAAATAATAAGGCACTTTTTGACCAGATTCTTAGCTGTTACTATAGCATGAATAGAGTATGGCAGATGGAGAGTCCTAATATTGGACTAATCTACATGAAATATTGAATGGAACAGGAGGCAATATGACATACTGGATAGAGGGCTGGACTTGGTCTTAGCAGGACTTGGGTTTAAGCTCTGCCTCTAGTTGACACTCCCTATGTGACTATGGGCAAGCAATTTAAGTACCTCATCAATTCCATAAGACTGATGAGTTGCCAGTCTTCATTGTGGGGAGCTTCCTACATTGATTTGATCACAAATGCAGATCAAAATAAAGCCAGAGGAAATCCCTCCAGTATGTATGGGTGTTAGTATATGGATGTGGGGTAATCCTCTATGGAATATTATTGGGGTTATAGACAACAATCATATGAGATGAGAAAGCCTGGATAGGTCATGATCTTCATGTCATGAATGGAGACATTGCTCACTGTGCTAAGTTTATGGATTCATCAAAGTTTCTGGATAGATTACAATAATATTAGCATCATATTTATTCATTGAATTTATTATTATGTTTATATTTACTCAGATGTTTTATTGGTGTCCCTTTTAAAAAAAAAAGAAAATGTTCCTACTTAACCAATTATTCTTCATCTTATTTACCTTACAGCAGTAGGATAAAATAGAAAAAAAATGCATAAGCTCCTATCTTTCTGAGCACCTTGGGGACTAAAACTTTAAAATACAGGAAACAAAAAGACATTTACACAACCATGAAGTGAGTGCTGTTGAACCAACACTAAAGATCCCAGAAGACCCACAACTACTAAGGAAGCCATGCTTATCACATTTTAAGTCACTCCAACTGTGTACATTTACTTTTCAACCCAGAAAGATCTTTAAAAGGCTCCAAAAGGGAATAATTAACTCAGTTTTTAAATAATCTCTTGTGTATGCACTCTGCTATGACATTTTATTTTAAATAGGAAGAAATTTGAACTTTTAAGTACTGAACTTGTAAAACCATAACCTCTTCTACTCCTAGAATCTCTCTGGAATAGAGCAGTTTTTTTATACATTTAATAATTTGCTGTTAAAGAATAGATGCTCCTGTGGTTGAGACACTTGATACCTTAGGAGACCTGCAACCTTCTACTGAGGACTTTGTATGCTTATTTTCCCAAAGATACCCACAGAGATTTTCTAGACCACAGAAAATGTGTTTCAGAGGAGGGATACTTTGAAAATAGTATGGCCCAGTAGTAAAGAACATATGCCAGCCTTCAGGAGGTCTGAATGTTAGGAGTTCAATGATTTCTAGTGTTCAATTATATCAAATATAAATTGGAGGCAATTTGTAATTTATTTTATAAAATAAAATATATTTATTTTAATGCAAACAGATTTTTAATTGTAATTAAGATATGTCATGTATATGTATATATATATATTATATCCAATAGTCAGTAAACATTTGTTAATAATGCTTTTGAGAGATAGTGTGATAGAATGAGCTTCAAGTCCTAGTTCTGACAAATATCATCCAGGTGCCTAAGGAAACTCTTAAGATGTTATATTCAGTTCTAGATCTGCATGATGAGAGGGAATTTCCACCCTTGTAATTCATTACACCACTGCTACTGCTGTTGCTGCTGCTGCCACCACTACCTACTACCACGAGAAAATAAGCTGCTGTAGCAGCAGTAGTAGCATTGGTAGCAGCAGTAGCAGAGCAGTCATAGTAGTAATGGTAGTGGTGGTGGGAGCAGTAGCAGTGGCAGTAGCAGTAGCAGTAGTGAGAACTACGCTGTTTGGCCAAGGATCTTGAACTCAGTAGTAGGTTGTATTTTTTCAAAAGTCTGAGAGATTCAACTGGAAAAGAAATTACATATTCACTGGTAGAAGCTATTTATTGTCTTAGATAAAAAATATAGCATGATAAGATTTCTAATTCCACACTCAGTAGAGAATACATACTGTTCAGACTTTAAATAAGTTTTCCAGACAGATCATTGAGTACTTCTTCATTAAAGTTTCCACTGGGGAGAGTTTTATATACATCTTTATAGTCAGAATTTTCAATTTTTTTCCTAACTTTATCGGCATGTATCCTGAATATTTATCTCACCCATATAATCATGAATCACTAGATTCATACATATAAAGTTTTTATACTTCAGTAAAAAGAACAGCATTTAGGACAAAATCTTAAACCACAAACAATGGCAATACTTAGTTTATAGCAGACTAAACTCAAACCTAGCTTGCCAGGCTCTATCAGAGAATTCTTCTGGACTTTATTATTGACTTTGTAGTGTTCTCTTCAGCTATGGCTACTGAGCTATTTCTCTATGTGTGGCTACAAAACACCTTGCACACTGTAAGCACTAATACATATTGAATTAAATTGATGCAGGCATTGGCTCTCCTGAGACTAAACTCTGGGTTACTTAATCTAGTCATTCTTGGAACCATGGCCTTGGAGCTCTGCTGCTCTGATTGGTGAGTCAAGCAACACATGGCCTGTTATATTTAGCTGGCCCCAGGCCATCTTTTGAATCCTATTTGACAGTCTACTCAGCCTATCTTCTAGCTTTCTACCATATACTTCCCTTGTACTTCATACCCCCTCCCCTCCCATCCATCATTTTCTATTTTTACTCTAAAAACCATGATCAAACCAGTACTATTATCCCATGGAAACAATAATATCCTAATACTCTGCTCACCACCCCTATATCGTCCTGGACCAAAGCACCCTTCCATGTCTGACACTCTCTTAGATGTACTGTCTTCCTCTACCAGAATATAAATTCTTTGAGGGCAGATGTTCCTTTTCTTTTATACCAGGCACATTGGCATAATGCATTTTTATTCATTAATTCATTCATTTATTCACCCATCCATCCATTCATATATATGCCTATTCTCTCCAAAGGTGATGATAAAGAAGGCTGTATCACAGAATCTATTTAAAGTTAAATAGCAGTAACTTTGGACAAAAAACCTTTTCAAACCATTGGACCTGGTTTCCTCATCTCTAAAATAAGAGGCATGGACTAGATGATCTTTAAGGTTCATTCTAGTGGTAACAAAACATGAATCTTACTGGAGGTTGGGGCAAGAAATCTGTCTTCTAAGTATGTAAAAGTTTGTCTTACTCCAGAGTTAAAAATTAGGAACAATGGGTGAAAATTGCAGAGGCAAACTTGGATCTGGTTAAAGGGAAAAATAAAAAACATACTAACAATTACAGCTGTCTAAGAGTGGCATGGGCTATCTTGTGAAGTAGTGGGTTCTTGCTTATTGGAGATTTTCAGACTGGCCATGTTACAACATGTTAGAGTTGTTTTTCAGGGAAAGCATTCCTATTCAGGTGCTCTGAGGCCCCTTCAATTGAAATTCTGTGATTATTGTTTTTTTTTTCCCTCCTGCACAACAGTGATTCCTAATTATAGTCCAATGATTACATTCAGCTTTATTGAACTGAGACTTTTCATCACATGGAGAAAGTGTGGACCCCCTACCTTCCTCTATGATCCATGGTCAACTTGTTCTGGATCTGCATGTTTGAGCCTGATAGAAGTGATAAACTCTGTTTTGGTTTTTGTTGTCTTTTTTATTTTTATTTTTATTTTTTCTTTCTTTTTCTGTGAGACAGGTCAATTTAGCATGCAAGTAAAACTATTTACTTGAGTCTTGCTCTGCTAAGCAGCATTCACTGGTTTACATTAAGACTGACTGCTAACAGAAATTGTTTTCTCAAGGTACTAAAATGCCTTTTATACTTTGAACATAGAACAACATTTAAAAAAATAGTTATGCAAATCAGGATGCATAAGATCTAGCCTATCATTCTGCACCTTTTCTACATGCCATAGGAAGGATATTACATTGATCTGAAAGTATTTTAACATAGTCATACTTCATACTTATTCTTCTCAAGTGTTTACCAGTATTCTTCATGTTTTCGAACTTCAAAGTCTGGTCGATCTGTTATTTCATGGGCCAGCCCTTTTTCCAATATTTGAATATTTCTTCTCCATCAGTTCTTAGAATAATAGTAAACAATTCTTCACTGATACTTACCCTTCTTAAGTACCCACCTGGTCTGAATATATACCATTTTAAGTAATCTTCCTATTTAAGACTTTGTTTTCATTTTGACCATATGGACTAAATTTTCTTTGGTTATCTAATTATTCTTCATATTTTAATTTTATTTTCTGGAAGTATATTGGTCTATTTTGTTTTGTTAATTTCTAACACCAAAATAAACTCAGCTGTGGAATATATTCTGGAAAACAATTGGGGTGTGTCCTCTAACTTTGATATTATGGTTCTAACACTGAACATAACATTTTTTTTCAAGGCAATCAGGGTTAAGTGACTTGCCCTAGGGTAACACAGCTAGTGAGTATCATATGTCTGAGGCTGGATTTGAACTCAGGTCCTCCTGACTCCAGGGCTCGTGCTCTATCTACTGCATCAACTAGCTGCCCCCTGATCATAACATTTAATAGGAGTTATGTTACTTCTCCATGTTTACTTCATTCAACTTATTGCCATTATTGCATATATTGTTCTTTAAACTTTCCTTTCTTTACTCTCCATCATTTCAGACAGAATCTTCCAATATTTCTCTTAATTTTTCTTATTCATTCCTTAGGGGGCAATAATATTTCATTATATTTACAAAATGAAATTTGTTCAGTCATTTTCCAATTATTGGGCACATATTTATTTTGTTTTTAGCTTTTTGTTATCATCAGTGATATTGCTATGGACATTTTTATTTTAAAAAGATAGTTGTTGTTGTTTTTTTTAACTGTCATCAATCTCCTCACATTCTGGTCCCAGTAGTGGAATTTCTGAGTAGGTGTCAAGAGTGGGAAGTCAGAGGCTATGAGAAGTTTGCATAACTTACATTATTGTCCAAGACCATCAAAACCTTTTCCGAGTATTACAGTAGTGAATTAGCATAACTGGCCTTCCATATCCCTCAAATTTCCTGCAATGAATTTCCCTATCTTTTACCATTTTGATTACTTTATACATATCATACGATTGTTAATGGTTATTTTCATTTATGTTACTTTGATTATTACTGATTTTGAATAATTTTTCAGGAGGTTGCTAATAGTATATATTGCTTATCTTGAAAACTATTTATTTTTACCTTTTGATCTCTTATTTATTGAAATATAGATAATAGGGACCACTAGGTAGCATAATAGAGTATTGGATCTGGAGTCAGGAAGATTCATCTTCCTGAGTCCAAATCTGGTCTCAGACACTTACTAGCTGTGTGACCCTGAGCAAGTCACTTAATCCTGTTTGCCTCAATTTCCTCTTTTGTAAATTAACAGGTGAAGGAAATGACAAACCATTCTAGCATCTTTGCCAAGAAAGCCCCAATGGGTCACAAAAAGACAGACACAACTGAAACAACTGAAAAACAAGCAATGAACAACTGTTGGAGAGTGGATTGATTCATAGATTTTTATCAGCCCTATAGATAAGACATGTCACAATCCCAGGTATTTGTGATAGATAACTAATGCAAACATTTTTCTCAATACATATTTTCTTCTGATTTTAGATGAATTTATGTGATTCACACAAAAGCTTCTCTAATTTTATATGGGCCATTTCCTTTTTTACCTATTACATTTTGATTTTTTCTGTCAACTCTATAGCTCTGGCATGCTTGCATCATATATGTATGTATATATGTAGGTTGTATTTGTATATATATTTATGTGTATATATGTTGTATATATATTTGTGTGTGTCCTTTATTCTGTTTCCTTGTATGATCTATAGTGATCTAACTTCATTTTCATATTATTTTGGCATTTTTTTTGCATTTCATATGTCCATAGTTCTTAGTTTACCTAGCTTCATGTTAACATGAAAATTTTGCTTATTGTCTTTGCATATGATTTCTATGTAGCCTTACATTTTATTCTGACCATGTGCATAATTATATAATTTCTTCATCTCTCTATCATAAGTCAGACCCTCAACAAAGACCTCTCAATATTTAAAAAAAAAATGTTTTCCAAATAAATTAGCTTGGTAATAGGTCATTTCAAATAGTGTCCTTCATTTTCTATTTGAATTTATTTCATACTCAGTACAATTTTTCATATCTGCCTCTAAATTAAGTTATTTCTATTGATCACAACAATGCATTTGACTCTGTGTCTATCTTCATTTTGTTAAGGTTTAAAAACAACCAAATAACTACCTCTTCCTAAAGCTATTTTTTTTCTTCTTATGCTCAAGCAAAATCCCTGATGATGAATTCTGCCCTTTGAAGATCACAGTATGGTCAAGTACTTTGAAATATTTTTAGTGGCCCAGAATAAGTTGTATTGCAGATGAGATCTTACTATGAAAAACTTCAAGGGTTGACAGAATGTTTGTGTTATTTGGTGTTTTTTTTTTTTTCAAATGATTATCTTTGTAACAAGTAAAAGATCACTTGAAGTTTGTATTTTCCCCCACAACCCTGATTTCATCAGGGTGGAGCAATCACAGCTTGAAAACTCCCTCCACTGATACAGATCATGAACTCAAAGGCAACTTATGTTTTATGGACTTGCCTAGAGACAGTGAACAGTTAAGTCACTTATCTTATGTAAAATACCTAAAATATATCAAAGGCAGAATTGGAACTCAGATTTTCCTGATTACTTCCAGCTCCCTATCTAATATATAACATGTTATTTCTCATTGGAAATCTTTGCTATGCAAAAAAAGTGATTATATATACATACATACATAATACATACATATATGTGTATATATATGTATATGTGTGTGTGCACGTGTATGTAATATATATACAATATATAAGATTATAGGATTATAGACTTAGAGTTGAAATGAACCTTTGAGTTCATCTAGTTTAATCCCCCCTCATTTTATATTTGATAACAGTGTGGTTCAGAGAGATTGAAAGTTGTGATCAAAGTCTCAGGGGTAATAAGTGGTAGAGCAAAAATTTGAACTCAGGTTCTCTGGCTTTAAATCCTGCATCCTTTCTACAATGCAATGTTTCCTATAATAACAATTTGAAATATATTATATGTGAATTAACTAATTTAGATCTGTCTCAGGGATAGATTGAGGACAGTGATAGGTCAAGACAAGATAGGGCAGTGTGAACTATGGAGGCTATTTGGTTTGGTGAAGTTCAGAATTCTAGTCATTTAAGGGGAAAATATAGGGACAAAAACATAGTGCTGAGCAGAATTTTAATGAGACTGGTGAATATCATATGTTCCCTTCACAGAACTACAACTTAAGTCATTGTATGGAAAAGGTTGAAACTTTAGGATTGGTGCAAGTGGAAACTTCTAACTAGAAATGATAAGTCATATCCAATCCTCACCTTATGTCTATGAAGCCAATGGACACACTATGACAATTTGGGGCAATTAGTAGAGTTCGAAGAACAAAGAATGAATCCTCCTAGGGAAGGAGAGTATAGCCTAGAGGTCTTCAATTTTTCAGGCTCCTGTATGCCTTAGTAAACTTTTTCTCTATCTTGCTATTCAAAAGGAGATTAAATACTAGATCCTTAAACTTTTTTGTGCGTCATGTATTTCTCTGGCATTTGCCTTGGTATTTGATTTTTTGCAATATGTGCAATATGAAAATATATTTTGCATGATTTCACATGTATAATTGATACATTGCTTGCCTTCTTAGTGGGTGTGGGGTGGGGTTCAAGGGAGGGAGAGAATTTAATACTCAAAATCTAAAAAGAAAATGTAAAAAATATTTTGAAAAAGAACTGTTTTAGAGTTAATCATAAATATCTATATAAGATACAAAATAACAATTAATTTCAATAGGATAATATGTTATTTACCAAATATTCCCCATATCTCTTGACTAGCTTCTCATAATTTCTGGGAGTGTAAACATTTTAAATTGAGAACTCCAATTCCAAGGGGCTTATGATGAATAAATGCTATCCACATCCAGAGAGAAAACTGATAAATGCAGAGTGCAAGTTGAAGTATAATTTTCTCACTTTCTTTTTCTTTTTTTTACATATAACTAATATAGAAATATATTTTGCATGATATTGAATGTATAAATAATGTTATACTGCTTGCTTTCTCAGTGGGCATGGGAAGGTGTAAGAGGGAGGGAGATAATTTGAAACTCAAAATTTAAAAGTAAAGAATGCTTAAAATAAATTATAAATAAAAGATTTTAAAAAGATTAAATCAACAACAACAACAACAAAGAACATTGGATGCATAGTCAGAAGACCCAGATTCTAGTCACAACTCTTCCACCAACTAGCTTTATAATCTTGAACAAAGCAAATACACCCTCTGGTTTTTTCATCTAAAATAAAAGTAGGATAATGAGAGTTTTACTGCCTGAGAATAAAATCCTCAAACCAGGCATTGATTATAGTTTTGTTGAGTTTCTAGACTTAAGAATGTGTTGGAGAAAATGTTATAATGTACATCACGACTTTTGGGAGTAATGATGGTGAAGTAAGCAGTGAATTGCCATAACTCTCCCGTATTCACCTCCAAATAACCATAAAATAGCACCCCAAAACAAATCTTGGAATAGTAAAACCAGCAAAAAGAAAGGTTGAAACAATCTTTTAGGCCCAAAACTTGGAAGATCAGTGGGAAAGGTCTGTCTCATCTGGGTGTCAGACTTGGGTAAAAGGGGAGCACAGTCCAGGACAGGAAATGTCCAAGCAACACAGTAGCAAGCACTGCCTCAGCAAATTCATGGGAGATCCTGAGTCCCAGTGTGGTAGAGTAGGGAAACGCCAACACCAGGACCCAAGGTGTGCTTCAGCATAGCCAGGAGAGCAGCAGACAGCAGTTCTAAGAATGGCCATATGCTTCAGCATAACCCAGGACAAGGGGGAAGGAGAAGTCAACCCTACAGATGCCTAAGCAAACAGGCAGCCTCCAGTGCTGGCCCCCTGTCACTTGCTTCACCATATCCCTGGGCAAATAAGTAGCCTCCAGCAGCCAGACCACCAGTGCTTCAGCTTAGCCCTGAGGAAATGCAGGAACACCCCACCTGCCCCAGGACACATCAGACACCAGCACTTGAACCCCAGCTCAGCACCAGGTAAGCTTCTGGCCCCCTACAGCCTACAACAATACAAACCACCCACACCCTAGCCCCTCAGGGAAGCACTAGACTGAGGGTTTCCTTGGGCCTCAAGACAACATCAGTACAGCACTAGGTAAACAGCCAGGGCATGCAGCCACTAGCACAAGAAGCTTGAGACAATGCTCCTTCCACCCTGGGATCAGAGCTCAAATTTAAAAGAATGCAAAAAGGCCAAAAAGATGAACAATAAACAACAACAAAAAGAATTTGAGCGTAGAAATTTGTTATGATGACAGGGAAGATCAAGACACAAACTCAGAAGACAACAGTAATGTCAAAACACTTATGAGTCAAAGCTCAAAGAAAAAATGGGAAGTGGTCTCATGCCTAGAAAGAGCTCATGGAAGAGCTCAAAAAGGAGCTTATAATCATATAAGAGAGGCAGAAGAAAAATTGGGAAAAGAAATGAGAGTGATGAAGGAGAATTACATAAAAATTGTCAACAGCTTGGAAAAACAACTGCTTACATTAACAAAATCGAGAAAGGGCAAATCAATGAATTGGGCATGCAACTAAAAAAAAAAAAAACTAGGGAAAGAAGAAATTAAAAATCTTCAATTGAGCACCAAATTGGAAATCCTGAAAATCAAAGATTAATAAGATTAATAAAATTGAAATTAAAAAATCTATTGAGCTAACAAATAAAACTAGGTGCTGATTTTATGAAATAAAAAAAATACAGGATTGACAAGTCATTGGTTGATTTGGTTGAAAAAAAAAAAAAGAAAAACAAATATCCAGTATCAAAAATGAAAAGGGTGAAATCACCACCACCAATAAAAAGAAATTAACATGATTATTAGGAAATATTTTGCCCAATTATATTCCAGTAAATCTGACAATCTGAGCAAAATCATTGAATGTTTACAAAAATATAAATTTCCTAGGCTAACAGATAAGGAAATAGAATGCCTAAAAAACCCCATCTTAGAAAAAAAAAATTGAACAGGCCAATAATGAATTCCCTAAGAAAAAAATCCCCAGGACTGGATGGGTTCACAAGTGAATTCACCAAACCTTTAAACAACAATTAATTCCAATACTATAGAAATTATTTGGGGCAGCCAGGAGGTGCAGTGGATAGAGCACCGGCCCTGAAGTCAGGAGGACCCGAGTTTAAATCCGGCCTCTGACCAAACACTTGACACTACTAGCTGTGTGACTTTGGGCAAGTCACTTAACCCCAATTGCCTCACTAAAAAAAAAAAAAAGAAAAGAAAAGAAATTATTTGGAAAAATAGATGAAGAGGGAATGCTACCAAACTTCTTTTATGATGCAAATATGGTGCAGATACCTATACCAGGAAAACCTAAAAGAGAGAAAAAAAATCATAGAAGTTTCCCTAATGGATATCAATGCAAAAATTTTGAACAAAATACTAGCAAGGTGATTACAGCAATATATCACAAGAATAATACACTATGACCAGATGGGATTTATACCAGGAATGCAGGGTTGGTTTAATATTAGGAAAACTATCAATATCATAAAAAAAAAAACTCAAGTGAAGAAATATGAGAAGATACCCCCAACCTAACCATTTGTCAAGGTAGGAGATCCACAGGTATTACACATTGCACATGTTTTCATACTTTTTCAATGTGTTGTTAATTTGTGCTGCCTTTTTTTTCTCTGAAGAAATACTATTTGTGATGTATGATGGCTTTCTGGAAGGGTTTGGAGGGCAAATACATGAGATAACTATGGTGATATAGAAAACAGAGAATATTAATAAAATGTGTTTAAAAATAGAGTTCCATATAACCCAAATCCATTTGAGAAGTGATCCAAACTAAACTGAATGGGACAATTCATTCCCTCAGCTGAGGGAGGGCAAACAAAAAGCTGTAAGTCTACATTCATGAGCAAGTATTTATTAGTCTATTATTATCTAATGTATTCATAGTACAATGCTCTGGGGAGAGGAATAGGAAATAATATGTGTGTAAGGAAGTGGAAGTTTAAAAAAAATAAGATGGCAACTTTTTATGGAGACTATTGTTTTTCAACTTAAAAGAATTAGTAATTCAAAAAGGACACAAATCATAGAATCACAAATTTAAAACTAGAAAGAACCTCAGATACCATCTCATCCAACCTATAATTTTGCAATTAAGGAATGAGGCTCAAAAGGGTTACATTATTTTTTTCAAAATCTCACAGAGAGTAAAGTGCAGTACTGTGATTTAAGCCCACCTTCTAGGAACTCCAGATCAAGCACTCTTTCTCCTCTACCAAAAGACAGTAACTCATTGGGTTTTAGTGTGGTATATTGGAAGGAGTACTGACATAGAAATAAGAAGACCTTTTTCCCATTAAGTTTATTATATATAATTTCTCTAAGTATATTTAGTTTTCTCAACTATAACATTAGGGATTGGACTACATGATGTCTAAGGTTCCTTCTAGCTCTATCTTTCTTATGTTAGATATATTTGTCTTCAACAAACATTCAACTGAACAAACATTTCTTAAGCACTTACTATATACAAGGCACTTGTATTAGATTCTGAGAATATAAGGATGTGGTTTAATTACATTTTTCTAGGTATGGCTGAGATTTGTTTCACAAGTTGAGTAAAAATAAGTTTGGGAGCTAGATTAAAATAATGGAAGGAAGAGAATGAAAACTGATAATGGGAACTGGTAAGAAATGAAACAATTATTTGGTCAAAGTGATAATACATATATTGGAATAAAATCTTTGTAAATTAAGTAGTGGTTCTGAGGGATCAAGCAAGCTTTGTTATCTGTCAGCAATTTCTTGAAAAAGGAAGTAACATTTAAATATAGCTGATGTTCTGTAAATATCTGAAATTGAAAAGGATATTGCAAGTGTAATGTTACAATAATGTGTTTTAAAAACCCCTGTCAAAGGCTATTTGGATTATCTTATATCTGTCAATGGTATTTTTTTATTCATCATTATAAGACAGTGTTATTTCTAAGGGGTCACTAACTTTAACATAATCAGTCCTTTGGATGTTTAGCAAGTTTCTTAGGGAAATAATTTTATAATATAGTCACTTTGTAAGCAGATTGTTTCCTTCATTTACTATTTAGGCATCTTTGAATGTGTAAATTAGTATAAGCATTATCTAGTGTAGTTATATAAGTCCAAAGATTAAAATGAATACTTTAAGTAGAAGAAAGGAGGACACACTTAATGCCCAAGTTATTTTACAACTTTTGATACAAATCAATTTGAAGTGCAAACCAAAGGGAAAAAATAACACAGGCACTCACACAATTTTCTTACACTTGATATAAAGAAATAAGCTCTGATATGAGGCTAGATAACAGAAACAGGACCAAATCTGACTTCACAAAAATTTAGAAAACAATTCTCCTTCACTTGGAGGCTCTAAACACAAATCCAAGGATTCAAAAGTTGTTCTATAGAAGGAATGTCTGTCAGGTTTCTACTCCCTGATTTCCTTTGTTGGCAAGATAAAATCATTACTGTAATCTTTCCGAAGCTTCAGTAATCTCTAGTGTACACTATCAGTAAAAAATCTCAAATAATATAAACAATATTGCTTTACTCTTTAAAGATTAGAGTTTTCATATAATATCTTTGTTTATTTAAATATATCTTAGCATGTAATCAAGTAATAATTACCAGCGCAAGATGATGAAAATCTGGTGATTACAAACATCTCTTAGTCATGGTACAATCTATAGCTTTATGTTTTTTCCATAGTATAGGCCCACAATTCCTATTCATACTAATGTCAGTTATAAATTCATATCGATATGTAAATTATAGTTCAAAGTGTTTCTTACACTAACACTCTGTCAAGGGTTATTGATTTAACTGGCATTTAAACCATTATAGCATATCACAGACATACACAAATCTGTACATACCCTTGTTATGGTCAATAACAATGCAGTTACAGAAGGCAGACACAATATAGGGTGAAATATTAAAATTAGTAACTTTCAGGAATCATTGGGATTAACTAGAATTACTATTATTGTTGGCATATAGCCCAGTGTTCTAATTGGGCACATTGGGAAAAGCTAAAACCACCTGGATCTTTCAGCTGGTACATTATGTAGTCATATCTCTACTAAAGAGTTTCAAGTAGTGCAGTCTTTTAAGCCATTCCTGTTCTATATTTCCTAGGACAATTTTAGATATAGATGGATTCAATAGCTGAGATCAATTGATATCCTATCCATTAAGAAGTAGAGAGAAGAAAGGATTTTTCCCCCAGAATTTAAATATCATTATTTATCTGTTCAAGGCAGGTAGTGGTGCTTTTTTTGATGCCATGCAATAGAAGAAGAAAAAAAGATTCTAAGCATAGTCTTCTTATATTCTTTAATAAGTATCTACTTTTAATAACTTTGGTTTTTACTATCAAAAGTATTTATCTTATAGAAAGAAATTCCTTAAGAATGCAGGCCAATCACATTAAATAATTCACTACAAATTATCTAATTACAAACTTGTAGTAATGTGATAAATTTTAAAAAATCAACAAACATTTAAGTACATTTTATGTCCTAGTCACTATGGTGACAAAGATGAAAAACAATATCAACTCTATCTTTAAAGGGCTAATTGCCTATAAGAGATAATATGACATATGTACAAGCAAGGACAGATAATACATGATAAGGGAAAGGAAAGACCAAGAGAGCCTGCCAGGAAAGTTTGAAAAGAGAGATTATATGAGAAACCAAATAGTTAAAATATACCCCCTTAATTCTCTTCTCCAGGCTAAATATCCACAACAATTTCAACCAATGTATAACATGATTTCAGGCCCCTCTCCATCCTGTGTCTTCTGCATTATTGTACTATTTTCTCTTGCTGTATATCAACTTAATACTTTCTAGCAAATTTCCTAAAATTTGGTACTCTAAATTGAACATCTTATTCTATAATTGCATGGTCAAACCTGAGTAAGACTTATATTTTCTACCTCCTAGTGTTGGTGTGAAGAAGATGCTTTGTAAAATTGTAGATCATTCCATAAATGTAATATATATGGAACCCCTATGGCTCAAATGACATCTCTTAGTCTTCATAGGCTCTGTTTTGTACCTCTAAGCAACTATCACTCTACAACTCCTTCTGATTTTTAAAGTGGCCTAGATTAATTACAATTTCATATGGCAAAAGGCCATATAAGAAGCATAGCTTCCTAAGCTTAATTGACCCACAGATTTTGTTTTGTTCACTAATTTAGTTTTATCCTCATATTCAGAGTTATACTAATGCTTGTACTATCTGCATGATTTTAGGCAAATCTGTAATCTAGCCGTAATGGACTGCTTGTTTTTCTTCACATATGATGCTACATTTCCCATCTCTATACTTTCATACTGCCTTTTTCTTTCCCTTTAATAGTATTCCTTCTCACTTTGGAATAGGATTTTTGGCTTCCTTCAAGACTTAACTCAAATGTTCCCTTCTAAAGCAGGTTTTTCTTTGTCCTCACACGTTGCATTGTCTTTCTCTTTAAGGTTATTTTGCATCTACTCTGTATCTTGTCTAAACTTATTTATGTACATGTTATCTGTCTCATTAGAATATAAGTTCCTTGAGGGTAGGAGCTACTCTTTCTTTCCTTCCTTCCTTTCTTCTTTTTCTTTCTTTCCTTCTTTCTTTCCTTCCTTCCTTCTTTCTTTCTTTCTTTCTTTTTCTTTCTTTCTTTCTTTCTTCCTTCCTTCCTTCCTTCCTTCCTTCCTTTCTTTCTTTCTTTCTTTCTTTCTTTCTTTCTTTCTTTCTTTCTTTCTTTCTTTCTTTCTTTCTTTCTTTCTTTCTTTCTTTCTTCATCTGAAAACTGCCTTTTCATATCCTTTGATCATTTATTAATTGGAGAAGGCTTTTTTTTTTTACCTGCTATTATCATTCTCAGAGTCAATCCTGATAAGAGTTAGGTTCAAGCATTCTTTTCCATGCCCCATCTTCCATTCAACTATAAAAGTTCTTTTGTGTCTCTTTCATGGCACAAATAGTTTACCCCACTCAGTTCTGGTCTTTTCATCAAGAATGCTTGAAAATCCTCAATTTCAATGAATATCCATTTATCCCTCTGAAAGATTATACTCAGTTTTTCTGGGTAGGTGATTCTTGGTTTGAATTCTAACTCCTTTGACCTCAGAAATATAATATTCCAAGTTCTTTGGTGCTTTAAGGTAGAAGCTGCTAAGTCTTGTGTTATGCTGATTGTAGATCCATGATATTTGATTTTTTTTTTCTTTCTGACTGCTTTCAATAGTTCTCTGTGACTGGGAGTTTTGGAATTTGGCTGTAATATTCCTGAGAGTTTTCATTTTGGGATCTCTTTCAGGAGGTTATGGGTGGATATTTTTCAATGTCTATTTGTTCTAGAATAGCAGGGCTATTTTCCTTGATGATTTTTTGAAATATGATCCTGGGCTCTTTTGTTTTTTGATACTGCCTTTCAGATAGTCAAATAATTCTTAAATTACATCTCCTGAATCTATTTTCCAGGTTAGTTATTTTTTCCAATGAGCTATTTTACATTTTCTTTTATTTTTTAATTCTTTTGATTTTGGTTTATTGTTTCCTGATGTATCATGGAGTCATTAGTGTCCATTGCCCAATTCTAATTTTTAAATAATTATTTTCTTCATTGAAGTTGTGTACTTCCTTTCCATTTGGCCAATTTTACTTTTTAAGGAATTTTTTTTTCTTTAGTGGGTTTTTGGTATTTTACCATTTGGCCTATTCTGTTTTTTAAGGTGTTGTTTTCTTCAATACTTTTTGTACTTCCTTTACCAAGCTGTTGACTCTTTTTTCATGATTTTCTCACTTTGCTCTCATTTCTTTTCCCAATTTTTCTCTACCTCTCTTATTTGATATTAAAAATAATTTTGAGCTTTCTTGGGAGTTCTTTTTATGTGCCTGACACCAATTCACATTTATCTTTGAGGCTTTGGATTTAAGTGTTTTAACTTTATTGTTTTCTTCTACATGTGTGTTTTTATCTTCCCTGGACCTTGTTATGGTTAGATTCTTTTATTTTTTTCTTTCTGTTTTTGTCATTTGCTCATTTCTCCAGCTTATTTCTTATGTTTTAACTAGATGTTAAAGTTGGGCTTTGCTCCCAGGATAGAGGGGATGCTGGAGCAGTTTTTGGTACAGCTATTTTTGGGGATAATTATGGGAGACTGTAAGTTTTAGTTCTTCAAAGGTAGTATGATCTAAAGAAAGGTATATTTACTACTCTCCTGGTCTGTGCTCTGATCTGTGAGTGAACACAAGCACTCTTTTCCACACTGGAAAATGTGACCAGATTTATTACTCCTTTATGGCTACAAATTCTGGTGTGCTAATGCACATCACCCTTGGACTGTGACCCAGGACTGCAACCAAGATCGGAGTATGGGCAATGTGACAGATTCCTCCACCTAGCATCAGCAAACAGACTACTCTAATGTTTTTCTGCCCGGTTGCCAAACTTTCTTACTATCTGTGGGCTGAGAGCTCTGGAAATTGCTTTTGACTCTGCTTATTCACTTGCCCCAAAGCTTGATGCTGGCTTGCTGAGGCATGGCCTGTGCTGGAGTAATCTAGACTGTGGTCCACTCTTACCTTTTCCTGCTGACCTTCTAAGGTATCTTGGGCTGGAAAATTGTTTCACTCCATCCTTTTGTGGGTTTTGTCACTCCATAATTCATTTTGAGGCATTATTAAAGTTGTTTGTAGGGGACTCTGGGAGAGCTCAAGCGAGTCTTTTCCTTTTTTACTCTGCTATCTTGGCTTTGCCCCCTCTGCCATTATTTAACTTTGTGTTCTTACTTCCACATAAAGTTCTTCTCCAATATCTCATGGTATCAAGGTGGCCTTGAGTTTCTGGAGGACACTGGTTGCCTCCCACATCTTGAATGCATTCTCTACTCACTTCAGCCTCTCAAAATTCCTTGTTTCCTTCAAAATTTATCTCAAGCTTTACATGAACCCTTACCTAATCCATGAAGAAACTTTTAGATTTCACCAGTAAAAGCCATGGAGGGTCTAATTTAGGAATTTATGGGGAAGATATGGAAGAAGACAACCACAAGATATTAACAAAAGTAATTACAATTTTATTTAAGTGATAGAAAAGATAACTAATAAGGGGCCCATACTTCTAAAAGCAGGAAAAAGATCTCAAAACATCTCTGCATAGTGGGACTACAGTATAGGATGTTCTCAGAATCATGGATTTGATTTTCATAGATGCCTTTTTGAGTTAGGACACATGCTTACTTTTTGTATTATACTGATTTGTCATTGAATCAGCTCAGCAAATTGATTTTGAATGACTAGTAGTGTCACCCAGTGGTTTAGCATTTGAATAAAATACAACACACAAGGGTAAATATTCTAGGCCTGTGTTTAGGCTCAGGAAGAAATAAATAAATATTTGAAATAGATTTCAGCCTGATTTTTGCAAATTAACTCTCACAAACTCCTTGTTGGCCAAACTCACTCAAATTGCCTTGAATTAATTTTATATATCTTGTTTGTACCTAGCTGTTGATATGTTTGCTCCTCCATTAGATTGTGAACTTCTTGATGGCAAAGACTTTTTCCCTTTCTTTGTTATAACCAAAACTTAGCACAGTGCCTTGCTCATAGTGGGCACTTGACAAATGTTTGTTGACAACCTCATACTTATACTTATACCTATACCTATCTCTATGTTTATTTCTATGTATATCTATATTCATATTTGTATTGTCTATATTATTTATGCACACATTCATACATCTTGTATGTTGTATCTTCTAATAGAATGTAAGCTTTGTCAGTACAGGGACTGTTTAATTATTTTCTTTATCTCTTAAATGCCTACCACAGTTTGGGGCATGTAGAAGGCACTAAATAAATGTGCATTACTTAGCTCAACTTGTGGGTATAAATTGGCTGTGGTATATTACTGATAATGATAAAAACAACATTTAAATTTTGTTATTGGACAGAGAATTAGGAATAATAAATGGGCTATCCTGTCATTGTACTGGTTTCCCCCCAAAAATGTAAAAAGACCAAGAGGAGAACCTCTAGCGCCTTGAGATTCCCTATGGTGAGAAGGCATAAGTGTATTTAAGTCTATGCAGTTGGATTATCTATATCAATAAAATAACAATTGTAATGAAATAATTGAATAGGAGACCTTAGGAAAATAACACTCTTTGAATCTTAGTTTTTTTTTTTAAGTTTTTTTTTGAATCTGTAAAATGTGGAGTTTAGATGAATCTAAATTCACTTTCACATCTAAAAATGGTATGATTCAATGACATTTTTTCAAGGACTTTACACGACAATCTTTGATACAGAAAAGTGCCTGGTCACCAAGAAAAATAACTCAGATCTTTCCCACCCCTCAGGTGACCTGACTCATTTACTGAATCTTACATATGCCTGAGGGTGTGACTTTATCATGAAAAAAACAAAACAAAACAAACAAAACAAACAAACAAACAAAAAAAAAACACTGTTCCTGGATGGTTGAGAATCCTGTTTTTCCCAGGTATAATCTGCTCCATATAATGACAAATTAAAGAGGCAATGGTGGAACCGGGAATGGCATATAAAATATATTTGCTTACATGCCAAAAAAATCAGATATTTGGAAATGTTAAGATAACTTATGAAACTTTTCATCTTTATTTGGTGGTTTGATATATGCATGGAAGTTTCCTATAGACATACAGTCACATACCTTTTTTAGCTATTAACTTTTTAGAAATTCTGATGTAAGTCCCAGAACTGGTTTCATCTTCTATTGAAAACTTTACCAAACCAGACAGGAATTCTCCTTTTAATTGCCAATGGTTTATAACATTAGACAGGTTGTAATAACATTTTGTTTTGATTAATCAGATAACATTTTATATGTTCCTGCTGCTGCCTCAGGGGCACCTGCTAATTTCAAATACCAGATGTACTTTGTGGTAGCAAATACCAAAATGCAATGGTCACCTTTTTATCCTTGCCTGTCAAAACTAAATTAACAAAATACTGTGAATTTTTGGCAAAAAAAAAGAAGGGGGAAATTTTAGCAAAAGCTCATTGAAATATGTAAGTATAAAGGAAAATAGATCCAGATGGGAAAGTATCCATGCTAAATCCCAGAAAACCATGGGTTGAGAAAAAAACAAACAAACAAAAAAAAAAATCTTGTCACTTTTCTAGCACCTTTGGCCTTTTTTTTTTCATGAATATATGATGTAATGGCAGTATTTTGTCTAGTGTGAAGAAAAAGTCTAAATAGATTCAGTATTAAGGACATAGTTGAATGGGACTAAACTTTTAGGTTTTAAGCTCAATGAATATAATTTAGAATTTTGGTGTTTCACTTAAATGTTCCATATATAAAGGCACATATGCTGTATTCATATATAAGTTGACCTGAAATCTGCAAAATAAATATTGGTATTTAGATCTCTATTCTTATCAAATGACTTTCATCCACATAAGTCACCTAACATCATGAGTGCATTATGGGAAAATGCCAAGTAGAGCTTTCTTGGATATACTGGAAATTCAGTAAGATACAAACAAAAGGTTGTAAGTCTTAAGCTGTTCTTATTTTTGCAAGGGGGAGAGAATAATTGTTGTCAGAGTGACAAGTGTTGTGCATGTTGTAGTGCAGGTATTATGACTGACTTCTTGCTATAACACTAGCAAAAATGTGTTAGGAAATCTGAGGATGATTGGTAAGAGAATTTGAGTAGGGGTGGGGAAAATACATCAGTTTATGCTGGCTGAAAGTACTCTCAAAAGAATTTATTTACTTGTTGTCAGCTCATGAATTGGCACATTTTAATAGTTGGCCCCAGGCCTAGTGGTCAATGCCACAGTTTCCCTTATTGCCACCTATGTCATTTTTCAATTTGGGGGATGAGGGTTTATTTTAAAGTGAAAAATTCCACACAAAATGTCTGAGCTCTTAGTTTGTCAAGTAACTCTAGAGATCTCCCAGGAAAATACTGTTTGATTTTCCAATATTGTCCTTTGCTTTAATGAGAGAAAATATTTACAGTATAATGGAAAGTCTTAAAAGCTTGGCATGGCCGTGTTGTTGTTTTGTTCTAATTGGGGTAATATTTCTCTCTGTGAATGTCTAAATACTGTGCCTGTAATATGGAGGGATGGTAAATTTAAATCAGAAATGTTCTCTTCTTGTGTTAGAGAAAATATTCAAGTTATGAGACTCATTTACCACAGTACAAAGCAGGAGGCTATTGTATGCAGCTCATCTTAGAAAAAGCTTTCAGTAATAGAGATAGAGAGGAATTGATATTCAGATTTAGAAATGAATGGCAGATCTTGTCCCACTAATAGTGGCAGAAACCTTGAACAAGAAAATGGAAACGAAAATGAGGTAAAGCCTCCATGAAAATGGATGAGTAACTTTCTATTGATCTCTTTCCATTTCCTTAGAGATGAAATGGTTGTAAGAATCAGTTAGGAACTCCTTGGTTTTGTTCAGCAATCTTTGTTGTGACTCAGTCGCCTCTGTGGCACATCTGTTTCCATTTATTATATTGCCATTTTAATATGGAATGGATGTTTCCTTGAGGTTTTTATATTGATTTGTTTCTTCCCAAGAAATGATAAGGGTCACTGAGATTGTGATGGTGGCTGTCAGGATCTGACTGTTTTTGTAAGTGAATGTAATGCAAAGTTATATTAAATGTCAAAATCACTAAAATATTGTGGGAATAGAGGAAGTTAAATATTCTTATGAATTTTCTAAGGCAATGCCTGGAAATGGTACATTAGAGAATGATTTAGTGGTATGCTCAATTTGCCTAAGAACTTGCTACTGTAATGGAAGGAAAGGAGCTTAGTGGAACGTACATATAAAACACTTAATAGAGGTTCCCTTCTTTAGACCGATGGCAACTGAAGCTGATGACCAAACGGTATACAGAGTGGCATTCTAGGAGGAATTCCAGTTATAGCCTTGGTCCCAGGGTTCAAAAAGTCTTGAGAGATTTAACTCTATCTACAAATCCTTGTAACCTTTGTTTATAAATTCTTCATCATCCTTCTTGTTTAGATCCACTTCTTGGCATCCTGATGGCTCTGTGGCAAATGATGATGATAGCCAATAAAATATCTTCATATTGTACAGTATCTGCTATACAATGTAAGAGCCTAACCAATTTTAATGATTAGGGAGACAGCAAATTTCTCTGGTTCTTTGGTTGACCTGGGTAAATTCCAATTGGAAAATTACTTTATACCAACCTACATTCCTAAGTCATTTCAGTTAGAGAACATGTTCTTTCTTTCACACCCCCAACCATATTCTTTTTTTTTAATTGCTGTGCAGTGTTATGGAAAGGCATAGTGTAATATCTTTTTTATTTTGCAATATTTGTTTTCCCTCCATTTATGCATTTTTAAATTTTATTTTTAATTTATGGAATAAAACAATTCCCATAACACAGTACAATAAAAACATGATTGTACATGAAATTACAAATCTACTATGCACAACTTGCTATTTTAAATATACAACACAATTATCATGTAAATTTCTTTTTTATCCTTCCCTCCCCCCC
>NW_020954557.1:28444003-28458620 GCF_900497805.2 Vombatus ursinus | reverse complement strand
TTTTTTTTTTTTTGAAGTCTACCTACTTATCCTTTCTTATAGCACAATAGTATTCCACTACATTCATATACTACGACTTCTTCAGCCATTCCCCATCCTCTCAGTTTCCAATTCTTTGCCACCACATCAAGAGCTATGATAAATATTTTTGTACATGTGGGTCCTTTTCCCTTTTTTATGTTCTCTTTCGGATACAGATCTAGTAGTGGTATTGCTAGATCAGAGGGCATGCACAGTTTGATTGCCCTTTGGGCAGTTCCCCATTTTTTCTTACCTAGTAGAGTCCCACAAACTCAGACACCCTGTCCTGGTTCTCTCTGTCCATCTATTCTTTAGCTGACCATTGTTATGCCCAGTAGGGGATAATGCTGCCCCAGGCAAAGCAAATTTCTGTTTTCATGTAACTTTCTCACTGCTGTGCATGATGGTGGGTGATTGAGGAGGGGCAGAATTGAGTTCTATTATAAGCCTGTGGTTTGTATGTACCACATTTTTGGGACTTCAAAGAGAAAGGATGCCAAATATGCATGTTAGGGATTATAGACTAGCCTTCTCTGCTATTGGGAATTAAAGTTGTTGCACTTTTAGTGTTCTTGGTCTATTAAGTCTGGGAGAAAGCTTAAATTACTTTTCTTTTTGTGGATAATTCTTAGTTTGGAGAAGTTTTAAAATGTCATTGGGATCAGAGAAAATGTCTAGTTCTGAGCCTTTGTCTCAATGTGTGTGTGCATGTTTGTGTGTATGCATGTATATGTGTGTGTGCATGCATGGAGGGATGGTGTTTAATGCATCATTCATTTGTTTTTATATTCCTAGTGTATAGCATACGGGTACCTGTGGCCTTGAGGACACATGGGCCTTTTTTCCATTTTTGACAGGAGTAATATACTAGCTAACCAGGAGAATGTCATGGATTGTTTACCTTGATCTTAGTCCAGTTTTGTGTGAGAAAGGACTGGTCACTGAGCTCAGTCCCCATGAGTATGGAGAGTGCTTCAGTGATGAAATTCCTTTAGTGAAAGAGTCTAGGGAACCTATTTCCAGAGAGTTGGGAGGATGTGTAATGGAAGGGCTGTGAAGAGACTTTGCAGCATATAAAGACATTCTGTATCTGGTTCCAATCATCTAAGTATATGGCAGACAGCCTCTTTGATTGGCTGCAGGTGATGTCTTCCTGTTAAATGCCAAAACAATGAGAGATGATGTTGACTGCAATTCTCTACATGGAAGAGGCTGGAGGGCTACTTTTGAGAGTTATGATGATGATTAATGAAGTGCCTTAAAATTTTTTTGCAGCATGTGTCAAAGTTCTATAACTGATTCTGATCTGTACATAACATGGCATATAGTAGCTTCCTTCTGCAGTTCTAGAACTGGAAATAAGAATATCTTTAAAAAAGGCTTCAGTTGGGCTTTCCTCTTCTCCTGTTTTGACTTCAGGTGACATGTTTCCTGCTAGGAAAGGAAACAATAAGGGATAGTGTTACAACTGGAGAGGCCTTGGGCCTACTCTCAATCTTAGGAAAATATGTGGATGACATATCTTATGTTTTTTCTTGTGGAAAACATATAGAGAAGTGTACTAAACAATAGTTTAATTAGATGAATTAAAATTGGTTGAATTGCCAGATTCAAAGAGTCATCATTAATTTTTCTGTGTCTGCTTAGGAGATATACAAGAGTATCCCCAGGGCCCTCACCTGTTTCATGTCTTTATTACTCATTTGAATAGAGGTATAGTTAGTATATTTATCAGATTTAAAAGTAATCTAGAGCTAAAAGGAATCATTAACATAATGAATGAGATACTCAGTAACTTAAATGTTCTGGGTAAGTTAGGAAATTGAAATGAATAAAATTTTGAAGGGATAATTGAACTTAAGTTCAAGAAACTTACTTCTCAAGATCATAGATTTAGAACTGGAAGGGACCTTGGAGTTGGAGGCCACATGTGGTCTCCTAGGTCTTTGGGTGCAGCTTTTTGACTGAGTCCAAGTTTTACAGAACAAATCCTTTTAATAAAAGGATTTGCTCTGTGAAGTTTGGATTCAAAGTGCTCCACTTGAGGATGTAGAGGGCCACAGGCCTGGAGGCTACAGGTTTCCTACCCTTGATACTAGTTCAATGCCTTTATTTTATAGAGGAAGAAACTAAGGCCAAGAAACATTGAGTGATTTGTTTAGATAACCTAGATAGTAGATGGCAGGTATGGGAGTTGAATCCAGGTCCCCATCTCTAAATCAGGTATTCTTCCCTTTACATTATAATGCTTAGATATTAGTGCTTTTGAGCTTTACAGCAAAGGTCTTTATTGTCCCTGGAGATCACATAATTCAGTGGAAAGTACAAGATATCAAATAGGGCACATGGCTTCACATCCTGTATCTGACACTTTCTGTGTTACTTTGAGCAAGTTACTTAAATCTATCTGGGCTTCAGTCTCCTCTTACATAAAATGAAAGTTTCACTAAGCTTTCTTTACTGCTTCTTTCTGCTTTATGACACCTATTTTAAGATGAGAAAGCTGAGGCTTAAAAAGTCATGGACTTACTTGTGGTCAAACAAACCTGTATGTACCTTATGGGCAGGGCCTCAATACAAATCCAGAACACTTTCAAATATGCTCCAATGCCTCTCTAACAGAAGCACTTTACTTTTTATCTTCCTGAAAACAGACCTTTTCTCCCTTTCCATGTATATGGAAACAATCAATGTAAGATTTGGTTGTTTACCTGACATTCACCTAGGACAGTCTAGGACAGTCACTGACAAGCTACCTGCTTAATGTTATCTAGAATTTCTTCTGATTTGGCTTCAATCCCACTTAGTCTGTGATAAATTTTCTTCTCTGCCTTCAGAATCTTGCTAATTACTCATTAACTTCCCTAGACCATTGCAGTGTTCCTTGGAATAGTACTCTGATCCCCATTCAATGCTAGAAGATTTACCCTGACACAAACCACTAGCTGTCAAAATAGCAAATACAGAACACTTCCAAACTTCCACCAATAAATGAAACTCTCTAACCCAGTTTCTTTTTATAAGGAACCTTTCTCTTAAACCTCACAATAGCAATACTCCAGTGAACTCCATTTCCTTCACCTCACCTTTTTAAAGAAATGTCACAGCTGCTTAAATACTGGCAACCTCGTATTAACATCACATCTCACACACCTTTTATGTCTTTCTAGAACAAAAATACCTGTGGTAATCTGAGGCTGTGGAGCCAAATATTCATTAGATGTCATTGACTTCTCAGGATTAACAGAGCACTGATCAATTATAGTGTCACACATGTCATTTCTTGTTCAGTATATTTTAACACTGAACATTTTTTTTCAAACACAAAAATTGTAGATTATTGTATTTTTCTTTCTGTAAAGAATTTTCCCCTTTTCCCATTCCTTTTTTTTAAAGAATATGGTTTATAAAGAAAATCTCTATTGTCCTATACATAGCATATTTAATTAAGTGCAAATAATCTCATTTGTGGCTTCCCTAAGCTTATTTCCATCTTACCCCTTTGTACTGCTTATCTGCTTATTATCACTGAACTGGAGCAGAAAGGGATGATAAAATATTCAAATGATTAGAGTTGTTTACTTGAGAAAGGATAGAGAGGGACTATACTTGTGATTGAACTTGTGTAGAGGAACCTCCTAATGAAGAACTTTCTCCCCCTTCTATGTAACTTATGGTAATAGAGAACTAGAACTACCTAGCCACTAAGAGATTAAGTGACGTGAATGTCCAAAGTTATCCAGTGTCAGAGACAGGATTCGAACCCTGCTCTTCCTGACTTCAACACCAGCTTTTTAATCTATTATTCCATTTTACCTCTCTATTATTTGAGGAATTATGTTGAAACTATAAAATTGCAAAAGGTAAAAAGAGACCTCCTTTGAGATCCTCTGTGTAAAGAAGAAGCCCATTGTACAAAGTGGCTGCAGGACTTCATTAAACCCCCATGTTTGATGCATTTTATCCTTCCCACTCTGTCCCTTTCCAGTTTCTTTTTGTGTGTTGTCTTCCTCCTTTAGATTGTAAGCTTCTTGAAGGTAGGGGCTACTCTTTGCCATTCTTGGTGCCACTGGACTTAGCACAGCGCCTGTTATATAGTATATGCTTAATAGATGTTTATTGACTGACTAATTAGTTATAGCTAGAAGAAATCTCAGAGATGATCTAGCTCAAACCCAGGCACAGCATTGTATAGTGGGAGGACACTCAATTTAAAATCAGAGAAAATGCATTTGAAATCTGACTCTGCTAACAGTTCATCTTTGAGAAAGTCAATTATCTTCTTTGGGGCTCACTTTTTTCATCTGTAACTGAAAGGATCATACTAGATGACCTTTGAAATCCCTTTCAGATCTACATCCTGCTTTAAAAACAAATATAATAATTAATTAGTATTTATACCTAGTATTACTAAAATTTAATATATTTCATTTGCTTTTATCACAAATATTAAATAAGGAATTGAAACCTAATACAGAAATCAACATAACCAATGACATTTGTTTTACAACTATTTATATATATATATATATTTTAAATGTCAATGCATAAAGTATCACAAAAATTTTTCAGTCACTCATATCTCCATTAGATTTTTGTTGATCAATCACTCATATTCCTTCTTTGTAAAGTTTTTTTTAAAAAGGGTATTTGCTATTGTGGTACTTGAAGAACCATTGGCACCCTCTGCCCCACCCCTCAAATCTATGACAGACTCTCCCACAAGTACCTTCAAAGTGCAAGAGAAAGTGGACTCGTTTAGAGAGAGTACACGTAACAAAAGGGTAACTCACAGTTTTTAATGGCTAGAAGTTCCCCCCCCCCCCGCCCAGTGGTGGAGTACTCAGGAAGTTTCCTTTGAACATAATGCACTTTATAGAGTCATGTACATTCCCTTATAGAATCGTATGGATTCCTTATAGAGTCATAATGCTGGAATTCTTATGAGGAAAGTAAAAGTAAGGAGTGGTGTTTTAGGAGAGGGATCTAGACTGAAGACACAGATGAGGACTTTTATATCCTTTCCTACTCCTTCCCTCCCAACCACTCTCTCATCTCCCACCTAGCAATTTCATCTCTTTCTAATCAAGGATGTTAGTTAAACGACATAGTTGCTTCAAGATTTTTAATGCCCATTTACTTTTTCTCCTATGTGGTCCTAGTAAATTTCTTCTACTAACTCTTCTTTCTTTTCATTTCTCATTTCATAAAGGCATTTTGGTATTGATTTCTACTCCTTATATTTAAGAATATTAGTTATATTACTATACTATAAATTACCTATATATTTATTGCTGTACATTTATGTAAACTTCAGATTTTTTTTTGGAATGAAAAATAATTATACTATTAAAAATATGTACAGTCAATCCCTTCAGAGCCCTTATATTCTTGTCTTCCTCACCATTCACTGTAATTGCTTAGGACATAGGTTTCTTTTATTTCTTTCCTTAACACAAACTTCTACTTCAATTGGTCAAAATCATCATAACATGACTACTGTGTTTCCTATTCTAGGTACCTTAAAAAATGATAATGGTTGTTCAATTCCTTTTATCAGGGCTTTTTAACCTATGGTGATATAGATCCCCTGAGGGGGCCCATGGATTGATTTCAGAAATTCTGAGAACTTGGATGGTGGGAAAATTGCATCTTTATTTTCATTAATCTATAATTGAAAATTGGTATTTCTTTCAATTATTTAAAAATATTCTGACAAAGGGTTCATTGGTTTCACCAATGATACACAAAAATGGTAAAGAATCCCTTCCTTAAATCAAGGGAATGGCTGTTATTATTGCAATAGTGGAATTTAAGGCACCTTCAGACCATGGAGATATTTGCAGACAGACAGACTTTGAGATATCTCTCAAATGCCATCACATATGCAGTTACCAACTCTGCCTATGAGAGAAGTATTGTCTATTTCATGTCACACTGTTTGTTATTTATAAAATTTGTACTAGAACCTAGGTTGCTGAAGTCATAATTTAGACCAGAAGATAAAAGAGGGAAGAGGTAACTTCCCTGTCAGTGGCAGGTAGTATGACTGGATTATCCCATTTCCACAGCATGAAAAATGTTGAAAAACATATCCTATTTGACCTATTGACACTTCAGTGATATCTCATTAAGAATCAACTTTCATGGGAGTTTCCAAGGAGACAGAATGTTATTTCTCTTAATTTAATCAATATTCCTTCAGCTTGTAGACTAGTTATATTCTTATTTAAAAATATTATTGAAACCATTTTTTAAAATAAACCTATTCCTGTCCCATCCCTATGAGCTGCAATGCCACATTAGTGTTCTCTTTTTTTGCAATGAACTGAAGTTAAGTCAAACAAATCAACACAGTTACTTGTGTAATATCATTTCTTATAACATATGTCATTCTGTACATACTGTCCACTTTTGAGAAGAGCGAGGCATGGAAAGGAGAAGAGGGGGAAAAGATCATCAATCCAGTGAATTCATGATGTTCACTTCATTGTACCAAGTTCCTATGCTTTTGAATGTTATTTTCCTTTCCATTATTGTGGTCACTGTGATCTTTGTTCTGTGATTCTCTTTTTGTTTCTGATGTTTTTCTGATTCTTCATTCTGTACCTGTTCATACAATTCTTCCCAGTTTTCTCTTAGTTCTTTCTATTTGTCATTTTTTATAATACAATAATACCTCATTATATTCATAAACCACAACTTATTCAACAATTCTTTAGCTGATAAGCATCTTTTCTTTTGGTTCTTTATTGACACAAAAAGTACTACTTAGAAGTGTTGGCATATATGAAATTTTTATTCTATCAGTGACATCCTTGGCATATATGCAAGGGTGTGCTTGTAAATGTTCAACAACTGACCATCTGAAAATAATAATAAAAAAGTGTGTGAAACACACTTTGAGGTTTAATTTCCTTTATGAACATTTATATCACTTTCTTAAGTGTAGATAATAAACAAAACAATATGCCATTATCTGATTTGTAGTATATGCTGATTTCAGGGTGTAAATCATATAGTAAATAGTACAGAAGGAGAAGATAGAGGCCTGGGGGACACCCAAAGTTAGTGGTCATGACCTAAATGAAGATCCAGCAAAAATAGGATGAGGAGAGTGGTTAGGAGAACCAAAATAGAGTAGTCTCACGGAAACTGAGAGAGAAGAGGATATTAAGGAGAAGAGGGAGATGAACAGTGCTGAATAGATAGGTTAAAAAGGATGCGGATTGAAAAAAGACTATTAGATTTGGTAATTAAGCAATCATTTGTAACTTTGGAGTGAACAATTTCAGTTGATCTCAGAAGCCATACTGCAGATATTTAAGAAAAGAGAGGCTGGGAACTGAAGTTACCTGTTACAGAAGATCTCAAAGCATTTAGACACAAAAAGAGATAGATGGAGCAAGGGAGCATATTTTAAGATGGAGGAGACATGCGTATGTCTGTAAGTAATAGATAAGCACAAAACTTAGGTTTCCTTCTAACTCTACTGATTCATACCTGAAATATATCTGTCACCTAAGAGCCTTAGAAACTTACTGGGGGTTCTTAGAAGTAATTGACTTGCCTATGATCACATAGTTATTATTCAACTGTGGTATGACTTGAACTCAGTTCTTCCAGACTCCAAAGCCAATTCTATAGCTGTTCTACCACGTCACTTCCATTCTATGAATCTAACTCTCAAAATTTATATTATAATTATTTTGTACATACATGTTTATCTCCCTACAAATGGTACATGCTTTAAAGAGAGGAATTGTTCCATTTTAAAAAAATTACTATTTATGTCCCAAGCAATTAAAAATAGTACCCTATAGGTAGTTGACATTTAAGAATTTGAAGTTTATTTGAATTGGTATAACCCTTGACATGTGGAAAAATATAAAACAGATTTTCTTTCATGATCAAAACACCTACTATGTTTTGCATGATAAACATAGTAGTTTCATGAATTTGAAAGTAACCTGTAATGTAGGGTTGGATCCTCCACCACTGAAAACAGAGAATTCTGAGGGCATTTCCGTTGAATGGAGAGGAGAAAAAAGATAATTACACTCTAAAGATCAGTAGCATCTTAATAGTTGCCCAAATTGCTAGGAAGTAAGGTACAGGAAAAAGATAGCTACACGATTAATACCGCTGACAATAATGATGCTAGAGGTGATATCAATCAATTAATTTGTATCTGAAGTTTCTTTCCTCCCTCCCTCCCATTTTTCCTTCCTTCGCTCCCTTTTGTCTTTCTTCTGTCTCTCTCATACATACATACATACATACATACACACATTTACATGAGCACAGACACATACCCCATATTCATACATGGGTTTCTTCTTAGTAATGCTTCAATTTCTTAGGAAGCTGAACTATTTTCCTGCCAAGTTCAGTATGATTAATGACTTTACTCTATAAAAGGCCTACTTTTTGTGTTACTGTGCCTACTTTCCTAGTTCTAACAGACGTAATGAAATTTGGCTTCAGACATAATGGACTGTCTTTATTGCTGGCACTGTCTCTAGATTTGATAATCATTACCAAAGTATTATGAAATATTTAAATAGAATTTATCCTGGTATTGCTAAGGTGCTTATCTTTTCCTTACTTCTTCTAAGCTGTTCACTGTTTACCCTGAACGATTTTGAAGAAACTTATTTTCTAAACCTTTAAAGGCCTAAATAAATGTCATAGCATCACTGATTTAGGTGTAGAAGGGAACTGGTCATCTACAGCTAATGATGATCAATGGTTATCACCATTTTAATTTATGTAGATCAACCTGTGCTTTTATTGGTACAAAGAGCTCCCACTGTTTAAATTCCCTCCCATGAGCAAATTATCACATTTATTTATTCAGCATAGTTCAGATTTGGAATCAGAAGACCTGAATTAAAACCCTATTCTTCTACTTAGTGTCTGTATAAACTTGGGTAATCCATACAACCTCTTTTGGCTTCAGTTTCCTCATCTGTAAATTGAATGGTTTGGATAGACGGCATTTAATGCCCCTTCTGCCTTTAAATCCATAATATTATGAACATGCTACATGCACAGCAATGTGCTAAGCACATGTAATAGAAAGACAGAAATGAAATAGTCTCTTCCTTCAAAAAAATGAATAAGACTATTATTCAGTCTATAACCTATAGTCTTGAGTTGTCTGGATCATTGAGAAGCACAATTACTTGCTAATCGTTATATAGCTATGTACTGATCTAATGCCTGAATCTAGGTTTTCCTGATTTATATGTAGACCTCTAGCCTATGTCATGCTGCCTACTGTACTTGTGATTCAGGTTAATATTATTTTGAGCCCATTCCCTTTTTAATAAACAAACTTTTATAAGAGATCACACATCTATTTTATGTCTATATCTATCATCTGTCTATCTGTCTATTCATTTATCTTTCATGTGTGCATTTAGCACAAATGATTTAAAAGATGTTGTGTACATGTGTTTATATGACAATGGAGAGATAGATGGATTCAAGAACACCTAAGTTTAAATCCTTTCTCTGATGCTTGTGACTCTGAGTGAGTCACTTAACTATTGTCAGACTCAGTTTTCTCATCTGTAAATGGAGATAATAATAGCACCTTCTTCAGAAGGTTGCTGTGAGGATCAACTGAGATACGAATGTGAGGTTTGTTCTAAACCTTAAATTGTCATATAAATGCTAGCTAACATTAGTTAATATTAGAAGCCTTGCTTACTTTTTGTAAGAAAGTTGAAAGGATGTATTATTGTTTTTCAATTGTTTCAGTCATTTCTGACTCTTCATGACCCCATTGGGTGTTTTCTTAAAAAAGATACTGAAATGGTTTACCATTTCTTTCTCCAGCTCATTTTCCAGATGAGGAACTGAGGCAAACAGGGTTAAGTGACTTGCCCAGGGTCACACAGCTAGTAAATATCTGAGGTCAGATTTGAACTCAGGAAGTTGAGTCTTCCTGACTTCATGCCTGGCACTCTATCCACTGTGCCACCTAGCTGCCCATAAAGATGTAAAGGGGTTTTCTATTAATTGTCATTTGAAAAGATGCATCACTAATTATAGAATGAAAATGTTAATGTCCCTAAATTAAGCATAAAAGTCATTTAATTTAAAATAAGTAACAGAAATATGTGTTTTAATCACAGTGCCACTTTTTGTAATTTTTTTTCTCAAAAAGGCATGTTTCTTCCTTCTAGACTTAAAGCTTTCTCAGTGTACCAGCTTCAAGAGATCATAATAATTCCTATCGGCCCCCACAAACAAGAGATCAGTGAAAGCAAAATGTTCCACTTCATTTGACCTTTTCTTGTAGAAATATATTAAACATGTATGAAAATTGTGCATTTTCTTTCATCGATTTCAGAATTTATTCAACCTGAAAGTAACAGAACATGGGTTTCAAGAGCTGTCAGACACTGAATTTACTGCAGTCCTCAGTACTAAAATGTGCAAGGCTCAAAGAACATCAAAAACAAAGCTCCAGTTATATGCTCAGAATACAGAAGATTCTTGAGAGAGCTACTATGTATGCTGCCAAGTTTAGCAAGTTGGAACTTCTATGCATCTGTGCATTCTTTTCATACACTGAGTAACAAATGTATTTACAGCTTCTAAGAATTTTGTAGCAAAAGATCTGAGTTTAGATTCCCTTTAGAATCTTTAAAATACTATTATGTATATGTGAAGTACAGGTATATATTTAGAAATACTATGTTTTCTTATCAAAATAAAAGGAAAATTATTTTAAAGACACAGAAACAAACAGGTAAATGTCTAGCTTTATATATGCTTATTTTTTCATAAATAACAAGAATAATTTACATTTAGCATAAATAGCATCCATATTATGCTTTAACTTATGTAAAGTGCTTTAAAAACATTACCTTATTTTATCCTCACAAAAGCATTAGGTAATATTATTATTCCCATTCTAGAGAGGAGGAAACTAATGTCCACAGAGGTTATATGACTTCCCCAGGGATCCACAGCTAGTGTCGGAGGCCAAATTTGAACTCACATCTTGATTCCAGGGCCAGCACTCCACATACTGTGCCACCTAGATGCCACTTTTTCATTAATTTCAGTTAAGCTAAAATTAAATAGAGTAGGCCCAAGCAAAGTAAAAACAAGTGAGTTCAAGTCAACACTCATTGATTATTTAAGATAAGTTCGCCTATGTCTGCTTATGTGCTAGGCACCTCATTAAGCCCTGGAAACATAAAGAAAGGGAAAAAGATAGTCCCAGTTCTCAAGGAGTTCAAAGTTCAATGGAGAAGACAACAAACAACTTTTTACAAACAAGATATATATGAGCCAACTTGGATATAATCAACAAAGAAAACAAACTAGTATTAAGTTGAAATGTCTGATTATGATGATAATCATTTTCCTTGATTACAGGGACAGTATGGATATGGGGAATTCAGAGAAATATGGGATGACTTGTGTGACTATGAACTAATGCAGCATGATGTAAACAGCAGGAGAATATACAGTACAATAATGCAGAGAAAAGGAACCTTAAAATGAAACTAAAACTTGAGAAATTTGTAGTGACCAATCTTGGCTCTGGAGAAGATATTAGGAAGTTCAGTTTCTTCCTTTTGGTATAGAGTCAGTTCATTGGAAGTAGAAAAAAGGATATTTCCTACTTTGTGGGTGCTGCCATTGTGTCAGTGGGTTTGACTAGACCACTGTTTTTATTTGTACTAATGGGAGGTGTGGTGGGCTGTATGTGTTGGGAGGTAGCTATAATATATAAAGAAAATGTATTATTAAAAAATAAGGAAAGCACATTGATTAATAGCATCATTTTTTGAGATAATTGTTTGCAATCCTTCCTAGATATTTTTGTTCTTGTTCAGTCATTTGCAGTCCTATCTGACACTTTGTGACTCTTATTTGGTGTTTTTTTGGCAAAGATACTGGAGTGGTTTGCCATTTCCTTCTCCACTCGTTTTTCAGATGAGGAAATTGAGGCAAACAGGGTTAAGTGACTTGCCCAGGGTCGCACAGTTAGTAAGTATCTGAGGCCAGATTTGAACTCAGGAAGATGAGTCTTCCTCACTTTAGCCAGTACCCCTATGCACTGGGCCACTTAGCTGCCCCTTCCTAAAAAGAGCAAACTGGATAAGGTGAGCTCTAAAGACTTTATATGGTTCTGTGGTCAGTGATTAATTTTTTAAAGGCACTGTATCTATCATCATTGGATAAGAATGACATTGTCTTTTGTCATGTCCTGGAAAATATTTTCATTTTTGGAAGATTGTAAAAGAGTTTTTCAGTCAATAGTTCTCAAGCAAATAGCATAAACTTACTCTTGAGAGAAATAACTTTAGGTGATATTTTCCCAGAAGAATTATAGAGTTCAATAAGGACATTAAATTAGACATTAAATTAGTTAGGAGTTAAGTATACTAATAAGTAAAATGTTACAGAATAAAATGGAATGCACTTTATAACTTGATATTTAGAGACTGACAGAAGCCATGATCAGAAATGTAATCTCTCTCTACTAAGGGAGGTATAAAGTTAATTGCTTTAACTTCCACCACATAGTTTAAAATGCAAAAATGGTCTAATTGCATTTTATGTACTTTTTTTTCCCATACCACCATTTCCAAAGGTCATCGAAAATCTGACTAAAACCTGAGTAGGATTAATAGAACTTGTTAGGTAAAATTAAAATCTTAGCCTGTTGAATATGTTGTATAAAACTGTTTGAAAATTATTCATTTCTGACAAGAAATAGGAATGAATGGTAACATGTTGTACTCCAGATTTTAATGCCATTCATGATTATTAATATCAAATAGCTAGCTTGTTGGATTCTAGAAAATGCTGATTGAAATCTCAAATGAATAGAAGAGGAAGGTGGTGCTATAAATAGAGCTCCTGGCCTAGAGTCAAGAAAATCTGACTATATCTGGACTCAGAAACTAACTTTATGACACGGGGCAAGTCACTTAATATTTGTTTGCCTCAGGTTCTTCATATATAACAGAGGGATCTGAATAGCACCTATCCCTTCCCCGGGTGAGAATCCAATGAGATAATAATTTTAAAGCAATTAGCACAATGCCTGGCATAGAGTAAAACATGATATAAATGCAAGTTATTAGTACCATTAGTATTGTTTTTAAAAATTCAACCATAAACACATAAATTGTAAGAGCGATATGTAGATTCTTAAATAGAATGTTGATTCTATCATTCACCAGTGAGAAATTCAAAGGTAATGGGGTGAGGGGTAACTCAGAGAATTATCATTTGTCCCATGGTATTAATATTAATACCTGGTATTTAAGTTGAAATATTTTTACATTTTCTATCAAAAAGTAAGTTGACTTTTCAATGAATGAAAACAAATAAACAACAACAACAAACCCAGGTAAATATACTAATAAACATATTATAATTTTTTTAAAAAATGATTAATATTTTCTTTGAGACTGATTTTATGATAAATGTTCAGATAGCGAACTTTGGTAATCCTTTACAGGAAAATAGGACAGTTTTTTCTTAAAGGAGCACCAAATGCTAGCTCCACATTAACTCATTCATTTGCTATGCCAGGAGTTGGTTTGATAAAAAATGATAGATTTGTGGATAAGATATTTATTAAACATTTAGTATAAGTCAGGCCTTGAGTTAAGCCATGGGGATACAAATAGGAGCAAAAAAGACAGAGCCTACTTTCTTTTTTTTAATTTTTTTTAATTTATTTATTTTTAGTTTTCAACATAAACTTTCACAAGATTTTGAGTTCCAAATTTTCACCCTATCTTGTCCATCCCCCCATCCCAAGATGGCGTGAGTTCTGAATACCCCTTCCTCTAGTGTGCCCTCCTTTATTTCTCCCCCCGCCCTTATCCCCTTCCCATTCTATTTTCCTGTAGGGCAAGATAGATTTCTGTACTCTATTTCCTATATTTCTTATTTCCCAGTTGCATGTGAAAACATTTTTTTAAACATGCCTTTTTAAAACTTTGGGTTCCAAATTTTCTCCCTTCCTTCCTCCCCACCCTCCCTCACTGAAAAGGCAAGCAGCTCAATACAGGTTATACATGTGGAGTTATGCAAAACACTTCCATAGTAGTCATGTTGTAAAAAACTAACTCTATTTCCCTTAATCCTATTCTGCCCTCTGTTTATCCTATTCTTTCTTTTGACCCTATCCCTCCTCAGAAATGTTTGCTTCTGATTACCCCCTCTCCTAATCTGCCCTCCCCTCTATTATCTCCCTGCTGTCTTGGCCCCTCCCCCCCCATTTTTCTGTAGGGTAAGAGAGATTTCCATACCCAATTGAGTGTGTATGTTATTCCCTCCTTGAGCCAAATCTGATAAGAATAAGATTCACACATTCCCTCTCACCTTCCCCCATTTCCCCTACACTGTAAGAGCCTTTTCTGGTTTTTTTTTCTAAGATAATTTACCCCATTCTACCTCTCCCTATCTTCTTCTCCCAGTATAATTCTCTCTTACCACTTAATTTTATTCTCCAGATATCACCCCTTCATCTTCAACTCACCCTGTACCCTCTATCTATCTATCTATCTATCTATCTATCTATCTATCTATCTATCTATCTATCTAT
>NW_020954557.1:28413424-28443993 GCF_900497805.2 Vombatus ursinus | reverse complement strand
TATCTATCTATCTATCTATCTATCTATCTATCTATCTATCTATCTATTTATACATATATACATATATGTATATATATATAATATATATATACACACATATAATTTTTTTGCTCCAATTACCCTAATACTGACAAAGGTCTCATGAGTTACAAATATCATCTTTTTGTTCAAGAATGTAAACAGTTCAACCTTAATAAGTCTTTTATGATTTCTCTTTCCTGTTTATCTTTTCATGGTCCACTTGAGTACTGTATTTGAAAGTCAAATTTTCTATTCAGCCCTGGTCTTTTCATCAAGAATACTTGAAAGTCCTCTATGGCACTGAATGACCATTTTTTCTCCTGAAGGATTATACTCAGTTTTGCTCGGTAGGTGATTCTTGGTTGTACTCCTATCTACTTGGCCCTCCAGAATATTACATTCCATGCCCTGCAGTCCCTTAATGTAGAAGCTGCTAAATCTAATGTTATCCTGATTATGTTTCCACAATACTTTAATTATTTATTTCTGGTGCTTGCAATATTTTCTCATTGACCTGGCAACTCTGGAATCTGGCTACAATATTTCTAGGAGTTTTCCTTTGGAAATCTCTTTCAGAAGGAGATCGGTGAATTCTTTAAATTTCTATTTTGCCCTCTGGTTTTGAAATATCAGGGCAGTTTTCCTTGATAATTTCTTGAAAGATGATGTCTAGGCTCTTTTTTTGATCAAGGCTTTCAGATAGTCCAATAATTTTTAAATTCTCTCTCCTGGATCCTTTTTTTAGGTCAGTTGTTTTTCCAATGAGATATTTCACATTGTTTCCTAATTTTTAATTCTTTTGGATTTGTTTTACAGTGTCTTGATTTCTCATAAAGTCACTAGCTTCCAATTGCTCTATTCTAATTTTTAAGGAAGTATTTTCTTCAGTAAGCTTTTGAACTTTCTTTTCCATTTGGCCAATTTTGCTTTTTAGGGCATTCTTCTCCTCATTGGCTTTTTGGACCTCTTTTGCCATTTTGGGTTAGGCTATTTTTTAAGGTGTTATTTTCTTCAGTATTTTTTTGGGTCTCCTTTAGAATCACTCTCAGTTTTTCCTCTACTTCTCTTACTTGCTTCTCAAAATCCCTTTTGAGTTCTTTCAAGGCCTGGGACTGATTCATATTTTTCTTGGAGGCTTTGGATATAGGAGCTTTGGCTTCACTGTCTTCTTCTGGTTGTATGTTTTGATCTTCTTTGTCACCAAAGTAAGATAATATAGTCTGACTCTTTTTGCACTGCTTGCTCATGATCTGAGCCAATTACTTGAGTTATAAACTCTTTGCTAAGGGAGGGGTCTGTTTCCAGTGTGGAGAATGTACTGTCCCAAGCTTCAGGGGCTTTGTGCAGCTGTTTTCAGAGATACTTCTAAGGACCTGTAAATTTTCAGTTCTTCCAAGGTGGTATGATTAGGGGCTAAGTATTTACTCCTTTCCTGGCCTGTGCTGTGGTCTATGAGTGACCACAAGCACTGTTTTCCATCTTGGAACTATGAAAAGGATTTCCTCTCTACCACCACTACATGCTCTACCATGCCAGCACTCCTCTTCACCCCAGGACCACCACCCAGAACTATGACCCAGATCCAAGCATGGGCAAATCAAGAGAGTCCTGCAGCAGTAAAGAGATCCCTGCAATTGCCTTCTGACCAGTCACTCAGTTCCCCCTCAGTCTGTGGGCTGGCAGCTCAGAAAGCAGCCACCACCCCGGGGCCACGCTCGGAAACTGGGGCTGGGACCTAGCTTCTCTCTCAGACTGAAAATACAGACTTTTCCCACTGACCTTCTAAGTTGTCTTTGGTGTTTCTTGGTTGAGAGGTCTGGAAACTGCCACAGCTGCTTGTGATTCAATCTTCTGAGGCCTGCTCCAGGTTTACTGAGACCTGCATGCCCACGCCAAACTGTGTTCCTCTTCCAGCCTGGCACTATATACCTTTCTAATCAACCATCCAGGTTGTGTTGGGCTGGAAATGTGTTTCACTTTGTCTTTTTGTGGGTTCTGCTGCTTTAGAATTTGTTTAGAGACATTTTTGTAGGTATTTGGAGGGGTTTGGGGGAGAGCTCAAGCGAATCACTGCTTTTACTGTGCCATCTTGGCTCTGCCCCCAACAGAGCCTACTTTCAAAGGAACTTGTAACCTTTAAAGAAACATATGGGTCAGCTAGGTGGCCCAGTGGATAGAGCTCTGGCCTTGGAGTTAGGAGGACCTGATTTCAAATCTTGTCTCAGACACTTGACACTTACTAGCTGTGTGACCTTGGGCAAGTCACTTAACCCTGATTGCCTCACCAAAAAAAAAAAAGCAAAAAAAAAGTAAAGAAACGTCATTTTCCATACTGCCTAAACATCCTCCTATGACCTTTTACCTTTCTTCCCCAGAGAACTATCCTCTAAAACTTTTTTTTAATAGGAAAGGAGGAAGAAGAAAAAATAATCAGTAAAACCAATCAATGTGTCAAAAAAAATCTGAAAGTAATATCAAATGTTTCATACCAGTGGACCCCCCCACCTTTGTACAAGACTGAAGGGAAGCGTCTTCTTATATCTTCTTTGGAGGTATTTTTGTATTTTGTAATTTGTAATGTAAGCATTAATTTTCTGTTATTTTGTGGTTGTTCTTGCCATTTACATTGTTGTAATCATTTTATATATTGTTTTCTCAGCTCCATTCCCTTCACTTTGAATAACTTCATTTAAGTTCTTCTGTATTTCTCTGTATTCAACAGATTCATCATTTCTTCCATTACAGTGATATTCTATTATATCATTGTAAGACAATATGTTTAACAGTTCCCCAATCAATGGGCAACCACTTGTTTCCAGTTGTTTGCTGTCATAGAGAGTAATACACACACACACATACACACACACACACTCTTACCTGTACATATAAAAGTTTGTGTGTGTGTGTGTGTGTGTTAGCAAGAAGAAGGGTTTATTTTATGATCTAATTTGATTTTTTTTATAAAAAAGGTAATGGCTGAGAAAACAAAATTCAAGTTTAGTATCACATAAATAGTTTATATACAATGATTTATTAGTACTACATACAACTTCAAAAATAAATGCTCCTTAGTTTTATGCAAAATAGTGAGAAACGCCTTTGACAGCACATAAGCAATTGGAAATTTCCTTGAATAGCCAATGTTTTCCTTGAGTGTCAAAAAAAAAATCATAGAAGGAAAAATATAAATTAGAATTTTAGTGAGCTATACAGAACCTTTCCTCTTATCAATGACCTCTTTAGAGTGCATGCGCAGCAGGGGAATCTCTGGGTCAAAGGATTTAGATGTTTTAGCCACCTTGTCTGCATAATTCCAAAATGGCTGTGCTAATGCATAGTCCCCAGAAAAATCATTTAATGAGCCTGACTTTCCACATCTGTTACTATACTGACTATTCCTCTCTATTTTAACTTTGCCAATTTACTGGCTATGAGAAGAAACCTCAAGATTGTTTTCATATGAATTTTTCTTAGGGATTGGGAGCATTCTGCTCTATGCCTATCAATAGGCTGCAATTCTTTGTTTAAGAATTATTTGTTCATATCCTTAGGCCAGTTATTTTTTTGAGAGTGGATTTTGGACTTATATATTGAGGCACCTAGTTGATGCAGTGGATCAAGCACTAGGCCTGGAGTCATGAAGACCTGAGTTTAAATATGGCCTCAGGCACTTATTAGCTGTGTAATTCTGACCAAGTCACTTAACCTTTGTTTTCTTTAGTTTCTTAACTATAAAATGTAGATAATAACAACAACTCAAAGGGAGGTTATAAAGTCAAATTTGTAAAGCACTTTGTTCTGTGCCTGGCTCATAGTTGGGGCCATACTATACACTTACTCCTTTTCCACCACTGTATCCTCAAGCCTAATTTCTATGGGACATTTATCTAATTTTCCTAAGGAGTTCCTATCAAATAAGTAATTCTTTCCAAAGTAATTAATGTTTAAGGGTTTATCAAATATTCTTCTATTGAGTTCCATTATTTCTATATCTCCTTTGTCCAGTCTGTTCAATTGATCTACATCTCCCCCTTTAAAAAAAATTAATACCATTTTTTTATATAACTATTACTTTATTTTTTTGTTTGTTTGTTTTTGTTTTTGCTAGGCAATGGGTTTAAGTGGTTTGCCCAGTGTCACACAGCTAGTAAGTGTCAAGTGTCTGGTCTGAGACCAGATTTGAACTCAGGTCCTTCTGACTCCAGGACTGGTGCTTTATCCTCTGTGCCACCTAGCTGACCCTTAACTATTATTTCCCTTCATGGTCTTTATCTTTATTTTTCCAAAAGAATTTTATAATTTGTTATCAAGCTCTATAAAGTATCCCCTTGGAATTGATATTAAAACTTGAAATTAACTTTTATAGTATTGTATTTCTAAAATTTTTATTGATGTAGTCAAGCTATGAGCACTAAATATCCCTCTATTTAAGTCATTCATTAATTCTTAGGGAGAATTTTGCCATTAAATTTATACAAATATTTTGTGTGCTTTGATAGATTTACTCCTATAACTGATGTTAATAGGCTTGACTGATAAAACACCAGGGCCCATAGGCAAGTATACTAGTAAATTCAGAGACTGGGCATTTACTCTTTACAGCCTCAAGAGGGAATAGTACTTAGGGTTAGGTTCTCTACATCTCTAGTCCTCATTGCTACTTCCCTATACCCACATTCGTGCTTCCTTCTTAGGTAATTTAGAAAATACTCTTACTTTATTGGTCCTATAACATATAAATAACAGAGTAGTATCATATTTGTATCACACTGTCTCATTGTTTCAAATGATATATGAGTATGAGTAAGACTCTGGGTCTTATATTCCCCTCACACACATACACATAGGATGCTTCCCACTGTCAGCATGGAGGCAGAACAATGAAATTTTCTTTGCCGCTAGGCCTTTTCCTTCTCCTCCTACGAGTAGCAATAAAGCTTGTTAAAACTTTCTCTGTTTGATTTGCCACTTCTGATCTAAATTCTGCCATACTAGAAATCTCAAAGATTTTATGTATTTTGTATTTATTTTTTAATGAAGTTTTGCTATCTTACATGTTTAATTAGTTTCTCTTACATTGTTGCTATTGTTAGCATTTATAGAATGATATGAAATAAAAGTAAGGAGAGATAATATCCTCCTTTTATCCCTGCATTTATTGTAAACGTTTCTAGTATATTATCCTTGAATTTGAGGCTTGATTATGGCTTTAAATATTTACTTTTTTATGCTATTAGAAGGATCTCTCTATTCCTATACTTTATAGGATTTTTTTTTAGTATAAGTGAGCATTGTGCTTTGTCAAAGGCTTTTTCTGTGTCTCTTAAAATAATTTTAAGTACTTAAAACACTGAGTGTTTTAAGAAGAAAACTGAGAATAATAAAGAAAAAGTGTACTACCTTCAAAAATATGAATTGCCCAAATCAACAGATCTGAAATAGAGAATTCAAATAGTAAAATCGCTTAAGAAGAAATACAATTAGAGGTAAAATGACTACTCAAGTGGGAGTAAGGGGGAATTTCTGCTCCTGACTGATTTACAGAAAATTATCAAAATTTTAGTAGTAATGCCAAAACCACACATAAATTATTCTCCAAATTTGATAAATAAAACATTGTCAGACTCATTTTGGGAGTCAAATATGGTCCTAATGCTTAAACCATGAAAGGATAAAGAAAAAAAAGAATTATAGCCTAATATAAGTAATATCGACTTTGAAAAATTTTAAATGAAAACCTTTGAAATAGACAACAGCAATTTATTCAAATAAATAATTTATTTTGATCAAGTTTGATTTACTCTAGAGATTCAAGGATGGTGTAATATTAGGAAAATGCTCTACCTAATCATAGTAAAAATAAAGACATTCAATAGCATGTGATTACCTCAATATATACAGAATGAATCTTTAATAGAATATATCCTAAAATGTGTATGTATACACTCTATAATACTCTTTAAAAAACCATCTAAAATACACAGATATGGAGGAAACTTTCAAAAATTAATTAAAAAAAGTATCCATTTGAAAAGAGCTTATATTCTAACATGGGGAGGAAACACATAAAGGAGAGCTGGAAATTTGGATAGGGGAGTGTTGATTATAATAAGTACCTAGTAGAGGCAAAGTGGGGGCTGGGGAGGTGGAAAAGTCTGAAAACTGAATCAAGCATGAAATGAAGTGTGGATGTCTAGGACCCCACACAAAATCTGGAATACCTGATTTCTAATTTCACCTTATAAATCTGCCCCTTGTGTGACCCTGGGCAAATTAAATCTTCTTTGTGCCTCAGTTTCCTCATCTGTAAAATGAGTATAGTAACACCTACATCCTAGATTTGTTATGAGGATTAAGTGAATTAATAAATATAAATCACCTTAAAACCATAAAAGGATATATAAATGTTAACTGTTGTTGTTCAGTCATTCAATGTCTAATTCTTCTGGACCCTATATGATGCTTTCTTGGCAAACATACTGGAATGGTTTGCCAATTCCTTCTCCAGTGTATTAAAGCAAACAGAGTTTGAGTAACTTTGCCCAGGATCACATAGCTGGTTAGTGTCTGAGGCCAGGTTTGAACTCAGGTCTTTCTGATTCCAGGCCCAGTGCTCATTCCACTAAGCCACCTACCTGCCTTTCAGCTATTGTTATTAATTATTAATAGGCATAATAATAATTGTCTATATTAATAGACATTTGTATGTTTTTCATCATCACCTTAGCTACATAGAATCCATTATTTCCTTCAAGACTTGACTCAAAAACTACATTCTACATGAAGCTCTTCCTGATTTCTATTCTTGTCCCAATACTTCCCCTCCCAAAAAAGAAAAAAAAACTTGCTTGTGTTACTCCTCACCAAATTACATTGATTTATTTTGTATTTAATTTCCATAAACACATATATACACGTTATCTTCCCTGATAACATGGGAACTTCAGAATGATTGTTTCTTTTTTGTCTCTATCCCCAGTGACTAGCACTTAGTAGGCACTTAAATGCTTCCTTGAATGATTGGCTGTCATAAATACAAGTTAAGCTAAGCCAAGTTTTCAGCCCTCATGAAGCGTATAAGAAGAGAGGAAATGTAAGTGACATGAACTGCACTTCAGCATAAAGCTAATTTAGGGACAACCACAGGCATTCTTTGGGCAAGCCTATTCTGAAAATGTCAGTGAAAACTGCTTCATTAGATTCAATTCTACAAATATGTATTATTTACAATTTTCTCATGTGTTTTAAGTACTTAAAATTATTTCAAGAGACACAGAAAAAGCCTTTGAGAAAGCACAATGCTTACTTATGCTAAAAAAAATCCTATGAAGTGTAGGAATAGAAGGATCCTCCTAATAACATAAAAAGTAAATATTTAAAGCCATAATCAAGCCTTAAATGCAAGGATAATATACTAGAAACTTTTACAGTAAATGCAGGGATAAAAGAAGGATATCATCTCTCCCCACTTTTTTTTTCATATCATTCTATAAATGCTAAAAATAGCAACAATGTAAGAGAAACTAATTAAACATGTAAGATAGCGAAACTTCATTCAAAAATAAATACAAAATACATAAAATCTTTGGGATTTATAGTATAACAGATTTTAGGTTAGAAGTGGCAAATCAAACAGAGGAAATTTTAACAAGCTTTATTGCTACTCATAGGAGGAGAAAGAGAAGTCCTGCTGGCAAACAAAATTTCAGTGTTCTGCCTCCATGCATACAAAGATAAAGTAAATTACCCAAAGTCACATTAGCAGGTGTCTAAGGTTGCATTTGAACATAGGTCTTCCCTACTCTAACCTTAGCCCTCTATGCAATGGCAAATATGTCGCACTTGAAGTGTCATTACTTCCAATATTTCAAGGATCTAGTTTTTCCCCCCTATAAATATAGCACTCTCTTTATCAATGGAGAACATGACCCTTTAATACACAACTTATTGTACCTTCTTCATAACTTGTCATGATAACAAATGGCATCATTCAATTATCAACCTATCTTGATCAATGTAATCAATATCTTTCTTGAGGTTAGTTAGACTTTCCTGGGACAACAAGCACAACACTGGGTTCGTATCTGAAGGTTTTCTAGCTTGGAAAGATTCTGCAGATCTTTTGATCTACTTGAATTTCCATTTAGACCTCAGATCACCTCTCCACAATGAGATAACGGAGAAGGCCTTGCTTGCTTTTGTGGAGGTAACATTCAGTAATGAGATTAAATAATGCACTGTGGAAATCCAAGGAACATAATCACACAGTTTCTAATGACATTTATTATGTAATCTGACTAAGGGAGTTGTATGGATATGCTTAGGAGAAATTAATGAAGGATTTCTATCTCATTTGCATCCTACTTACTGCATCTTCTGTGATGTTCTTTATGTGACCAAAAGAAAATATTTAGTTAGTCATCCAGATACCATCAATAGCTAATGTTGACATAACATATCAGAATAACTTGATGACTAGTTGCACATTTCATTTTTCATCTGAATTTCTGGTACCTTTTATAAGAGTTCATATTCACTTCTAAGAATATGATACAGCCTAAAGAAGGGATATATGTTTGGAAAATGCAGTGTAATGTACCAGTGAGCACTCATTCAGCAAAATCTGCCATCTAGAATCCCACAGGGAACCAGAAGCTTTCTCCTTTTGTCACCTACTGAAAAGAGAATTGGAACATGAATTTTTGACTTCTATGAACTCGTTCATGGTATTCACTTACATGCAAATTGTACTACCATTTCAAGGAAACCTACTAAAGATATTCTGACTTCAATTTTCTGACTTCAGTGATTCCACACACATTAGATGAGTATTTTTTTTTAAGTCTAATGAACACAGTGGCGTTTCCTACGTATTTTTTTTCTTAGCATGTTATCTTGTCAGTTTCTCAGGAAGTGGTAAATGAATTATTCATGAAAAAGAAAATGGTATTGGGAGCACATGATGACTTCCACTGAAAACAAATGCTGTTTGCGTCAATAGAATATAAACTATTTGAGGAGAGGATCTTCCTTATTTTTCTTATTGTGTACATAGCACTAAACACAGTTCCAGGAATGAAGATAGCACTTTACAAGTAGTTATTGAAATAAATTAAATCATGTCAATATATGACGGATGAAAATAAAGAGTAAGTGGAAAGCTAGCTAAAAATGCTTGTCAGGGTACAAACATTTTTTAAAGTCAAATTATGCAGTCTTCTATATTTTATCTGTCCATCTAACACTATCTTCTTCCTGAGAGTTAAGCATGTCTCTTTTCCTTTAAGTTACCATGAGCCTTGAGCAATGGCAGAGCATTTTTTTTTCTAATTCATGATTGTGTATAGGAAAGGAGATGTGAAAAAAGGAATGTAAACTACTCACTCTCCAGCAGAAGATTTTCCAAGATTATATTTGGTAAAGCATATGATGTAAGAAGAACATATCCTTTGTCCTTTCTGGATCTGCTTTCCTTAAAGACTTTCTTCTAAGTTCCCAAGAAGGCTTCTGGTTGGTAAGTTTGCAGTCAATCTTAGCCAGATAAGTTTTTTTCTTGCTCAGCATGAGATGACAGCACTCCTCTGTGACAAATATGATATTCTTACTAGAAAAAGAAGTGTAAAACATAAAGGTGTATCTACAATACTATAGGTTTGGTTATAATTAATGTCTGGTCTATAGAAGGTAGCTTCCTATTTCCTAAAAGGAAAGGTTTTTATGTTTAGCAAAAATCACTACGAATGGACAGAAAGAGGGACATAAATATTTTGAAGTCCAATTGAGATTTCTAAGGAAGAAGTTAATATGTCATGCATGAATACAGTTGTGTTTTTAAAGTCTCTAAATATAAAGAAGCTATAATTTAATATCTTATTAGCTTAATGAGTGTTTCTTTCAGAAACGTTTTCCTTAAGTTTAATCTTACATATATTTCAGCCCATTGACCAGTGATCCAACTGACTGAAAGGCTTTCCAAGTGTCAGGAGGATTACTTGGACTTTGTTGGCACAAGACATAGATAATAAGTTTTATAAAAGTCTTCAAGATCACAATGGCCACCTGAACTTCCTTGGGCTTAAGGAAAAATTTTGGGAACTGGTTACTCACTCATCAGCTGTATCTCTGAAATTATAATATACACTTACATGCAATTGGTAAAAAGGCATTTCTTTATAGTTGTGTCTCTGAGCTATAGCTTACATTGGTGATCTCCAAAGTGGGAAGTATAGAATGAAAATGGTAAAGGGGTAATTAAATTAGATTAAATAAGGGTAGCTAGGTGGTACTAGATAGAGTTCTGGGCCTGGAATCAGGAAGACTTGAGTTCAAATTTGACCTCAAACACTTCCTAGTTGTGTGACACTGGGCACATTGTTTAATTCTGTTTGCTTCAGTTTCTCATCTGTAAAATGAGCTAGGGAAGAAAATGGCAAACTTTTCCAGTGTCATTGCCAAGAAAACAGCAAAGGAAGGTCACAAAGAATAAGACACAAATGAAACATCTGAACAACAATAAGAGTATGGTAAGAGTACAATATGTAAATGACTTCAATGAATTCAAGTGACTGGGCCTAGATGAACAATATTTGTCTCAGAGTACTGAGAATAACTTTAATATGTTATTATTAAGTTACTATGAATCTAGATGAGTATGTCTAGTGTAGACAAGATCAATCCAAAGAAGTAGCTGTGAATAGTAGTGGCTAACTTTTCCATTTACAGGTGGGGAGAGAATTCATAACTAATTCAGGAATAGAAGCAATTGCAAAAGACAAAAAAAAGCTATATTGATTGTAAAAAATTTCAAACATTTTGTATGAATAAAATGTATGCAATTTCAAAAAGAGAAGCTGTTAATTGGGAAAAAATCACAGTTTTTTAGTGTAAGAATCTAAATTAGAATCTGTCTCCTGCCTCTTAGGCCAATTTTCTTTTTGTTCCTCATGGTGGCAAGGTTAATTCTGAAGTTTTCCTTTTTTAAATACAAACTCATTGATGATAATTTTCTTATGTATGAGAAGGTTTAAGAAATTCAAAATAAATTAAAAGTAAGGTCCTGGTCCTAAACTGATTTCACCCATTTCTGAGCTCGTGAGTGTCTCCATCCATCCATCTATTTCTTTATCCATGTGTAAATATGAATTCGTGACTTATACCTTTGCTATTTCAAAAATAAATTAATGCAAGATATTCTTTAAGATAAAACACACAAAAACATTACTGCTAAAAATAAAAATGAGAAAAATCACTTAAAATACTTGGGAGTAATTTTTAATGAGACAAATAACTTAAAAGTATTGTCCAAAGTAATGTCTAAATGTTGTGGAGATATATTTAAATTCTCTTTTTAGTTAATTAAAAATATTAAGAAACAAATATTTCTTCAGTCTAAAGTCACTTGTAGATTTTCACCTCCTAAATCTAATTTCTTTCTTTTTGGAAAGTGTATAAAAGATAAAAAATGAACCTAAGACTCTGGGGGAAAAGAATGAATTAAGGGAGATAACTAAATTAAAAACAAGAAACACCTCTTGTCTGATTAAAACCATTGCCTTTCTTGTCCCCTGATGAGATTACAGTTGTAACCCACCAAAGGGAGGATGCTGGTCATTATTTAAGGATCAGCTTGGGCAGGAGGTGCATGTAAGACACACTTTTAAATTTAATCTGCATTGTTAATGCATTATCTGTTACTTTCTTCAGACTAGAAAATCAATTGAACAATAAGTCAAGACCTGATTTATAGTGTTTACGGAAGTCTGATGTGTAAATGTTTGCAACATAGATAATTTAATAGTAGGTTCTCAGGAACTGGTTCCAGCTGTCCCCAGCACATATGGAGTTTTTTCCAAATCTGAACAGATTAGGATATTGTTAAAAAGGAGTTATTTGAGGTCACCTGTGACCAACAGCAGGAAGCAACATCTGTAAGGGAGTGGTCAAAGAAAGATGAGTGGTTTTAAGAGGGTTCTCTTAGGGCATCTACAAAGATTAAATGACTATGGGTCTGTTCTATGAAGTAAAATGTTAGCCTAGAACTCTTTTCTATCATATTCTGTTTCCTTGTTCAAGATTATTAGAAAAGTCATTAAAAAATATCTTGTATTCAAGAAATATACTCTTTTTGGACATTTATCTTTCCAAGCAGAATAATTTTTTTATTAGAATAGTGATAAATAAATATTATTTCTGGCAAAGATGCCTAAAATTCAGAGTATAGTATTGATATTTTTTTGAATTTCATTTTTTGAGCATTTAATTAATTTATTTAGATTTATCAGCAATCACTTCTATAAGCTTTTGGGTTTTAAATTTTCTCCCCCTCCATTGCCAAAATGGAACACAATCTGATATAGGTTATACATATACATTCACATGAAACATATTTTCACATTAGTGATGTTGTAGGTAAGAATTAGAATCAATAAGAGGAACCACCAGAAAGAGGAAACAAAACACAACAGAAGAAAAAAAAATAGCAAATAGTATGCATTTAATAGATCTGCATTTAAACTCCATAGTTCTTTCTTTGGATATGGATACATTTTCCATCTTGAAGCCTTTGGAGATGTCTTAGATTCTTATGTTGCTGAGAAGGGCTAAGTCTATCAATATTAGTCATCGCACAGCATGGCTATTACTGTGAACAACGTTCTCCTGGTTCTACTCACCTCACTCAGCATCAGATCATACAAGTCTTTCCAGGTTTTTCTGAAGTCTGCCTGTTCATCATTTCTTATAGCACAATAGTATTCCATTACATTCATATACCACAACTTGTTCAGCCATTCCCCAATTGATGGGAATCCTCTCAATTTCCCATTCTTTGCCACCACAAAAAAAGCTGCTAAAAATATTTTTGTATGTGTGGATCCTTTTCCCATTTGCATTATCTCTTTGAGATACAGCCCTAGAAGTGCTATTGCTGGGTCAAAGGCTGTGCACATTTTTATAACCCTTTGGGCATAGTACCAAATTGCTCTCCAAAATGGTTGGATCATTTCACAGCTCCACCAACAATGTACTAGTGTTCCAATTTTCCCACATCTTCTCCAGCATTTATGATTTTTCTGTTTTGTCATGTTGGCCAATTTGATAGGTGTGATGTGGTACCTCAAAGTTGTTTTGATTTGCATTTCTCTAATCAGTAATGGTTTAGAGCATTTTTTCATATGACTGTAGATGGATTTAATTTCTTCATCTGAGAACTGCCTGTTAATATTCTTTGACCATTTATCAATTGGGGAATGACTTGTATTCTTATAAATTTAACTTAATTCTCTCTATATTTTAGAGATGAGGCCTTTATGGGGGAGAATGGATGTAAAAGTTCTTTCCCAATTTTCTACTTTCCTTTTAATCTTGGTTGCATTGGTTTGTTTGTGCAAAAACATTTCAATTTAATGAAATCAAAGTTATCCATTTTGCATATCATAATGTTCTCTGTCTCCTGTTTGGTCATGAATTCTTCCATTCTCTATAAATCTGATAGGTAAACTATTCCTTGTTCTCCCAGTTTGCTTTCAGTATCAGCCTTTATATCTAAATCATGAACGCATTTTGACTTTATTTTGGTATATGGTGGGAGATTTTGATCTATGCCTAGTTTCTGCAATAGTCATTTCCAGTTACCCCAGCAGTTTTTGTCAAAGAGTGAGTTCTTATTCCAGAAGCTGGTGTCGTTGGGTTTATCAAATAATAGATTACTATATTCATTGACTACTGTGTCTTGCATGCCTAACCTGTTCCACTGATCTACCATTCTATTTCTTAGCCACTACCAAGCAATTTTGATGATTACTGCTTTATGATACAATTTAAGATCTGGAAAGGCTAGGTCACCTTCCCCTGCATTTCTTTTCATTAGTTCCCTGGATATTCTGGACCATTTGTTCTTCCAAATGAATCTTGTTATTATTTTTTTCTAACTCTATAAAATAATTTTTGGTAGTTTGATTGGTATGGCACTGAATAAGTAAATTAGCTTAGGTAGAATTGGCATTTTTATTATATTAGCTCGGCCTACTCATAAGCAACTGATGTTTTTCCAATTATTTAATTCTGACTTTATCTGTGTGAAAAGTGTTTTGTAATTGTGTTCATATAATTCCTGGGTTTGTTTTGGTAGGTAGACTCCTAAATATTTTATAATGCCTAAAGTAACTTTAAATGGAATTTCTCTTTCTATCTCTTGCTGTTGGTCTTTGTTGGTAATATATAGAAATGTCGATGATTTATGTGGGTTTATGTTATAGCCTGCAACTTTGCTCATCTTGCTTATTATTTCAAATAATTTTTTACTTGATTCTCTAGGATTCTTTAAGCATATCATCATATCATCTGCAAAGAGTGATAGTTTTGTTTCTTCTTTGCCTATTCTAATACCTTCAATTTCTTTTTCTTCTCTTATTGCTAAAGCTAATGTTTCCAGTATGATATTGAACAACAGTGGTGATAATGGACATCCTTGTTTCACCCCAAATCTTATTGGAAATGCTTTTAGCTTGTCCCCATTACATATGATGCTTGCTGAAGGTTTTAGGTAGATGCTATTTATTATTTTAAGGAAGACTCCATTTGTTCCTACATAACTGGTCTTTTTTTAATAGAAATGGGTATTGTATTTTGTCAAAAGCTTTTTCTTCATTTATTGAGATGATCATGTGATTTCTGTTAGTTTTGTTGTTGATATGATCAATTATGCTGATAATTTTCCTAATATTGAACCAGCCCTGAATTCCTGGCATAAATTCTACCTGGTCAGAGTGTATTATTCTTTTGATAAGTTGTTGTAATCTATTTGTAAATATTTTATTTAAATTTTTTGCATCTATATTCATTAGATAAATTGTTCTATAATTTTTTTCCCTCTGTTTTGACTTTTCCCAGTTTAGGTATCAGTACCATATTTGTATCATAAAAAGAATTTGGTAAGACTCCTCCTTCACCTATTTTCCCAAATAGTTTATATAGTATTGGAATTAATTATTCTTTAAATGTTTGATAGAATTCTCTTGTAAATCCATCTGATCCTGGAGATTTTTTCCTAGGGAGTTCATCAATAGCTTTTTCAATTTCTTTTTCTGAGATAGGGTTATTTAAGTATTTTATTTCCTCTTCTGTTCATTTGGGCAATTTTCATTTTTGTAAATATTCATCAATTTCACTAAGATTGTCAAATTTATTGGTATACAGTTGGGCAAAATAGTTTCTAATTATTGTTTTAATTTCCTCTTCCTTGGTGGTAGATTCACCCTTTTCATTCTTGGTACTAGTAATTTGATTTTCTTCTTTCTTTTTTTAAATTAAATTAACCAAAGGTTTATCTGTTTTTTTTTCATAAAAACAATTTTATTAGTTTTATTTATTAGTTCAATAGTTTTATTCATTAGTTTTATTTATTAGTTTGATAGTTTTCTTAATTTCAATTTTATTAATTTCTCCTTTGGTTTTCAGTATTTCTAATTTGGTTTTTAACTTAGGATTTTTAATTTGTTCTTTTTCTAGTTTTTTTTTATTTGTATGCCCAATTCATTGATCTCCTCTTTTTTCCATTTTATTCATCTAAGCATTTAGAGATATAAAATTTCCCCTAAGAACTGTTTTTGCTGCATCCCAGAAGTTTTGGTATATTGTCTCATTATTATCATTCTCTTGGATGAAGTTATTGATTGTTTCTATGATTTGTTGTTTGACCCAATCATTTTTAAGGATTAGATTATTTAGTTTCCAATTATTTTTAGTCTATCTTTCCATGGCCCTTTATTACATATAATTTTTATTGCATCATGATCTGAAAAATATAAATTTAATACTTCTGCCTTTCAGCATTGTATTGTGAGGTTTCTAAGCCCTAGTATATGGTCCATTTTTGTGTGCCATGTACTGCCAAGAAAAAAAGTATAATCCTTTCTATCCCCATCCAATTTTCTCAAGAAGTCTATTATACCTAAGTTTTCTAATATTCTATTCACCTCCTTAACTTCTTTCTTGTTTATTTTGTGATTAGATTTATCTAGCTCAGATAGGGGGAGGTTGAGGTCCTCCACTAGTATAGTTTTGCTGCCTATTTTTTTCCTGTAACTCCCTGAACTTCTCCTCTAAGAATTTGGATGCTATACCATTTGGTGTATATATGTCTAGTAATGATATTACTTCATTGTCTATGGTGACTTTTAGCAGGATATTGTTTCCTTCCTCATCTCTTTTGATAAGATCTACTTTTGCTTTTGCTTTATCTGAGGTCAAGATTACTATTCCTCCTTTTTTTTTTCACTTTAGCTGAAGCATAATATATTCTACTCCAACCTTTTACCTTTTGCCTGTGTGTGTCCCTCTGTTTCAAATGTGTTTCCTGTAAACAACATATTGTAGGATTATAGTTTTTAATCTATTCTGCTATCTGCTTCTGTTTTATTGGGGAGTTCATTCCATTCACATTCACAGTTATGATTACTATCTCTCTATCCTTCCTCCCCCCCAGTTTATTCTTTTCTTTCTCCTTTCTCCTTTTCCCTACTCATTAGTATTTTGCTTTTGACCACCACCTCCCTCAGTCTTGCCTCCCTTAGATTATCCCCCTCACTTTTCTTTTGCTTTACCCTTACTACTTCTTCCCTCCCTTCTACTCCCTTCTCCCTTTTCTTTATCCCTTTTCCCTCCTATTGATTATAGGGCAAGTTAGATTTCTATACCTAACTGTTTGTTATTCCCTTCTTGAGCCAAATCTGATGAGATTAAGGGTCAAACAATACTCATCTCTCTCACTTCTTTCCCTCTGCTGTAATAGGCTTTTGTGCCTTTTCCTGTAATGTAATTTACCCCTGTCTGCCTCCTCCTTTCCTTTTCTCTCAGTACATTTTTTCATTAGATCAGATTGATCCACTTAATTGGATCCATTTAACCCACTTGATTGTTTGTTTTTTATCATTACATCATAGTCAACTTATATCCACCCCCTTTAACATGGTATAATTACAATACAGTTCTCAAGAGTTACAGGTGTCATCTTCCCTTGTAGGGATATAAACAGTTTTTCTGTATTAATAACATGTTATTTCTTTCTGTCCCATTTACCTTTTTGTGTCTCTCTTGAGTCTTGTATTGGAAGATCAAATTTTCTGTTGAGCTCTGGTCTTTTTATCAGGAAGGTTCTCTGAAGATCTGTCTCCTCCCCTGAAAGATCATGCTCATTTTCACTGGATAGTTGATCCTTGGTTGTAATCCAAACTCCTTTGCCTTATGGAATATCATATTCCGTGCCCTATGGTCTTTTAATGTAGAAGCTGCAAAGTACTATGTAATCCTGACTGTGGTTCCATGATATTTAAATTATTTCTTTCTGGCTGCTTGCAGTATTTTCTCTTTCACATGGTAATTTTAGAATTTGGCTACTATATTCCTTGGCATTTTCAATTTGGGATCTTTTACAGGGGGTGATTGGCAGATTCTTTCTATAACTATTTTACTCTCTGGTTCTAGGACCTCAGGGCAGTTTTCCTGTATGATTTCCTGAAACATACTGTCCAGGCTCTTTTTTTTCATTGTGATTTTCAGGTAGACCAATAATTTTGAAACTGTCTCTCCTGGATCAATTTTCCAGGTCAGTTAATGAGATATTTCATGTTGTCATCTATTTTTTTTCATTCTTTTGTTTCTGTTTGACTGATTCTTGCTCTCTCATAGAGTCATTAACTTCCATTTGCACAATTCTAATTTTTAGCAAATTGCTTTCTTCTGTTAGATTTTGTATCTCCTTCCCCATTTGGCCAATTGTATTTTTTAGGGACTTGTTTTCTTTGGTGTTTTTGTTTGTTTGTTTGTTTGTTTGTTTTTGTGTTTTTGGTTAGGCAATAGGGTTAAGTCACTTGCCCAGGGTCACACAGCTAGTAAGTATTATGTGTCTGAGGCCAGATTTGAACTCAGGTCCTCCTGAATCCAGGACTGGTGCTCTATCTACTGTGCCACCTAGCTGCCTCAGAACTTGTTTTCTACATTAATTTTTGTCCTTCCTTTTCCAAGCTATTGACCCTCTCTTGCATACCTCTCATTTCTTTTCCCATTTTTTCTTTTATCTCTCTCATTTGACTTTTAAAATCCTTCTTAAGCTCTTCTAAGAAGGCTTTTTAGGTTTTAAACCAGTTCATATTCCCTTTTGAAAGTTCCAGATGTGGGTTTGTTGACAATATTGTCCTCTTCAGAATTTCTGCCTTGATCTTCACTGTTCCCATAATATGAATCTCTTTTATGTTTCTTTTTGCTCATGCTGTTTGCTTATTCCCTGGCCTTTAAAGATATTAAGCTCTGCTTCTGGGGAGCAGGGGTCACTGACCCAAGCTTCTTGTGTTGGGACCTGAGGGTGTAGTCACTGGCTTTGTGTGCTGGGGCCTCTGATGTTGACAGTTGGAGGCTGTAAGGTTCTGGCAGCTTTCCTGGTGTTGATCTGGAATCAGCAACACTGGAACTCTAGGGGTAGGATCGGGTAGTGTGACTCCTGGAGATTTCCTGCTCATTTGGGCCTTTCCTTCCTTATTCTTTCTTCAGCTCCTTTCCAGATGGATGTTTCAGGGCATTTATCTGCCTGGGGTTCCTTGGATCGCTGTTTCCCTTAGTTTTGCTAAGGCACAAGGAGATCAGGTTTTGGTAGAATGCCTAGGCACCTGGTGGTTTTCCACACTGGTTTCCACTTGTTCCCCAGCCCTCACTGAGGCACATGGGGGGTCCAGGTGTTGGTGTTTGCCTGCTCCACCACCTGGGTTTCAGGATCTCCTCCTGGTATGCTGAGGTGGGGCTTTCTGATAGCTTGTTGGGACACCTCTCATACTGTACTGCTTCCCTTCCTCCATGGCAAGAGGGGCTTTTCCCATTAATCCTTCAAGATACCTGGGCAACTGGACTGCTGCACCCATCTTTCTTCTGGTTCAGCTGTTCCACGGTTTTTCCTGGGGTGAAATTTTCTGGTCTTTCAGAGGTTAATACAGGAGAGTAAGAGAGATATACTTCTTACTCTTGTCATCTTGGCTTCCAGAAGTGGAATTTGGCGTTTTTTTTTTTTTTTAAACAAGGTTTGAATTGTTCTCAATTTCTTTTTTTTTAATTTTTTAATTTTTTTCTCAATTTCATCTTTACATAATTTGTGATCAAGTACGTTAAGTTGTTCCCTTTTCAAAATATTTTGATCAGGACCAATGTTTATGAATGCCTAACAATAAACTGTCCAGTTATGTTACTGGATCATTTCTTCCAATTTGACTAAAAGTGGAAGGTGGTCCTGTCCTGTTCTGGTACAAATTAAATAGTTGGGCTATTGGAGTAAAGATGGAAAATGCTTGTAATTTATTGTGACTTCATTCATCTTTAGTGTATTTTTGGGAAGCTGACTCTACTTCACAGTATTACATAATTACTTGGTTCTTTCTTGGACTTCTATGTAGTGTCTTATTATTATTACCCTTATCTGCATAGCTTATCTTTCTGGTTTTGCTTTTTGTAAATAATCCTTTCATTGATATGTACTATACTTAAAAGTACTATGACAAGAAGCAATTGTAAAATATTTTAATATGAATCAGCATTTCAGTACTTACTTTCACATAGTTCTTTAGTGTGATGAGACATCTTTTCTTAATGAAATAATTTCAAAATGTTTAGAATTGTTTTTATAAGACCAAACTCTCAAATATTTCAATTATCTGTTGTAAAAGATGCTGATATTGAGTTTTTGAAAACATTCTAAAGTATTAGTTTTCATTTTCATCAGATGGTTTGATGACATATAGAATTATGTAGTCAGAAGACCATTAAACTTGGAACTAAAAATAGATCTGGGTGAAGAACAACCTGGGTTTAAATCTTGCCCTAGACACTTACTAGATGCTTGACTATTGGCAATTAATATAACCTCCATGCACCTTATTTTTCTCATCTGTAAAATGGGGATAGGAAGACCCATAAAATTGGTATGATAGAACTCTTGTGATGATTAAATAGTGATGAAGATAGTGTAGATAAAGTGAATTAAGATAGTGGAGGTAAAGTTCTTTTTTCTTTTTCCTGAGAATCTTTTTTTTTCCTTGATAGGTGCCTACTATGATTGGCCTCATAATTTTGGGTCTATATATTTCTTCATATAAGTAAAACTAATTGATGAGCCACACCTCTGCATTAAATTGGGTTCATTTACCACTTATATAATGAAACTATAAGTCTGCTTCCTTTTTTGACAGATTTAATTCCTAAAAAGAACCACCTGAACCATTTTTTTTGTTATCATGTTAGGACTTAAAGATTTCCTTGAAGAATAGTCTGATGATTTTTTTAACATCTTTAGGTTCCTGTTAACAAATCATCAGTTGTTTTTTTCATCTTACAATTCTACAAGAAGCCTTACCATAAGAGAATGACAACTTTTCTTTAGCACTTTCTAAAGATAATTTTTTAGTACCTACACTAGACAGAGTGGACATGGGGAGATAATAACTATCTCCATAGGTCACTTAATATGTGTCATCCTCAAGCTAATTATTAGAATGTGGCCAAACCAGTACCATTCCTGATCCATGTAGCATCTACATATTTCTAAGTCCAATGAGGGTATTGAATTTGTGTCAATATTGAAATGCCCCCCAAACCTCATAATAAGGTAACAAGGACCGTCCCTGAGATCAACCTGCCTGACTAGGTTCCCAGATCTTAAAGGCCAGAGAAGAAAGCTGTGCTTCACTGTAAAGTTAGATCAGAATCAGTTTTGCTCCATACAAACAAGAGCAACTCAGATTCAAAGTATACTGCTAAATACCCATGCACCTTAAGAGATCTGCTGCAGAAAAAATACCGTTACCTATCCTCCACAGACATGGAAACTAGCAACAAAAACATCAACAATAATTAATATTTATATTGCCCTTTAATATTTGCAAAATGGGGACAGAGAGGTGGCGCAGTGGATAGAGTACCGACCCTGGACACATAACACTTACTAGCTATGTGACCCTGGGCAAGTCACTTAACCCTATTGCCTAGACACCCCCCCCCCAAAAAAAAGTTTTGTAAAATGCTTTACAACAATTCTCATTCTGTCCTATTAACAACACTGGGAAGTAGGTAATATTGTTATCTCTAATTTACATAGGAAGAAATTGAGACATGATCAATTGCATCAATCAATTGCAGACCATTGCAGGCAGTCATATTTTCCATCATCTTATGACCTGGCTGATTATGCTATATCCTACCACAAACTTTACTGTGATACATAATTTATCCATAGGTGGGAGGTCAGGAGGTTGCTCTATAGTAAGGTGGTGATAACACCCAGTACATAACCTTCTATTCAAAAAACATTGGTCCTCTGATGTTGGGTTTGAGCAGAAGAGACCATAACAGCTCTTTTTGTGGTTGCAAAGAATAGGAAATTGAGGGAATGCCTGTAAATTGGGGAATAATTGAACAAGTTGTAATATGAGATTGTAATGTAGTATTGTGCTTTAAGAAATGGCTAGTAGGAGGATTTCAGAAAGCCCTGGAAAGACTTACATGAATTGATGCAAAGTAGAAGAACCAGGAGAACATTGTGCACAGTAACAGCAATATTGCACGATGATTAACCGCGAATTACTTAACTATTATCAGAAATACAATGATCCAAGACAATTCCAAAGAACTCATGATGAAAAAATGCTATCCACCTCCACAGAAAGAACTGATGTAGTCTGAATGCAGATTGAATCATATTATTTTTTCCTTTATTTTTTTTTCATTTTTGTCTGTTTTCTTTCCAAAAAGGACTAATATAGAAATGTTTTGCATGATTGCACATATGTAACTTATATCATTTTTTTTTTTACAAACTCAAGAAGGGTGCAGGGAAGAGAATGAGAGTGAGAATCTGGATTCAAAAAAAATTTAAATGAATGTTAAAAATTGTTTTTTGATGTTCATTAGGGAAAAAAAAATATTATTTTAAAAAGCAGAAGAGACTACTTTTCTACCTTTGAAATGAAACTCCCAAACATAGAAAAGCTTTGCAAGCTTTAGAACATTGTATATAATTCAGTTAAGGAGAAGCTGTCATTTTTCCCCCTATAAAACCATGGAAGCCACAGTAATGCTAAAGATTTTTTTTTAATTCAACATATTAAAGAAAAAAAAAACATAACAGTCTGAAATTGTAAGCAGCGTAATTCCAATGACATCATCAATCTAATATCAAAGTACTTGACAAATAATAGCTGCACAAAAGCACAATTTCATTTCTACTACATTAAGCTGGTTAGTTTTCATTCTTTCATCAAAAAGAAGTAAAAAATTCACCACAAAAGAACATTTTCTTCATCCTATTTTTTTTTTTGCTAAGAGAAAAATGTTTCAATGGCATTTAATATGAATTGTTTATATCTGTTAAATAACTCAATGTATCAAGATTAATCACCTATAAAATAATTTTCTTCATTTTTCTCTCTGTTGTTACTGTGTTCACTAGATTATATTCTATTTGCCATATATAAGCTACAAAATTTCTCATGTCCCAAGATAATGTGTTGAATAAGATGATGTTGGCAATTAATTGTTATGCAAATCATTTTGATGAAGACAGCTAATGTGACCCAAAATCTTACAGCACCCTTTATTATGTTTATACATGCTTAAGAATATGTATTTGAGAAAACTAAATATTTTGGTTTTTTTCTGCTTTTGACAACAGCAAGTTAAAACAATTGTGTAAATAGATCACATCTTGAAAATCAGGAATAGACATCTTTAGTTATTATCATTCCATCTAATGATTCACTTAATGGCAATAATTTTGCTTACTACTTAAATTTTAACCTATATATACAGGATGCCTCATTGAAAAGCTTCTCTCTTGAGTGCCAACATGCTTAATTCACTAAAATACTGTATAGAACCTCTGTGACATCTGGTGATTCTTGTGGTGTAATTGCTCTGATAAATGCATCCGTTATGTAAGACACTTCTCATTATATTAGTGCTTGTTTCTGTCTGCATTGCTCTTATCATCTCCTTAAATGTAGGCAAAGTTTACTGCATAAATTCCCAACCCTTTTCAAATTTGCCTGGAAGGTTCTGCAGCATTATGCTGTTGTGTCTCAATTGCAGCTAAATCAGATATTTTATTTTATTAAGGAAAAAAAAAAAAGAAATCAGCACAGAAATTCACCAGGACATTAAACCTTTTAATTCATACACATATTTAGGGTTTTTTTCCCCCAGATCTATGATTCTATTGTTTTAGAGAATTACTGCTAAGGAAAGTGATTATACCCACATAGAACAGTAACCATTTTGTGATTGACAGTTTTAAACATTACCAGGGGCACTAAGAGATTAATTGATTTGACCAGAGTTTTAAGTCTAGTATGTCAGAAGAAGGACTTGGACAGAGGTCTTCTTTCCTCAGGGAGTGGCCCTCTATCCACATACCATGCTGTATTTCAATTTTTTGAGAGGGGAGTGAAGGAGATGGTGAAGAAACAGAACTTCTATTAAATCAGTAGGATGATGGCAATCATTTCTGTTTTCAAATATTTGTTAAGGTAAAAATTCAGTCAATTCACTATAAACTACCAATAGAAAATGAGAATGTGACAACTTTTTATGAATTAGAGGATTAATAATTAAAAATTACATGTATTATCAAAGAAAATAAATCTGAGATTTAATCTTAAGTATTAGATTTGATCTCATTCACTTTTCATCTGAATAATTATAATAACTCTAGCAAATACAACCATTCTAAGAGATTCTGGCATTATATTGATTGGAGGCTGTATCAGAAATCCCAATATTAGCTATCAAGTTGATTATAGTGTACAGTCACATTATTTGTACAGCGTGAGAAATTGAACTTCTTACCAAAGATGCAAAAACAAATTTTCTATCAATATTTCATCTCCTCACTAGACTTATTTTCTCATTATACTTTATATAATATTTTCTTAGACCTACTTTTTGCCCAGTATTTCCCGAACTGATTATGACTTTTTGATAGTATGAATGCATATATATATATATAAATCTCTATACAGTTTTTGACTTGGATAGCAGATGAAGTCTGTTGCTTTCTGTGGTTTATGTTTATTTACTGTTTTTACACTGTGTTTACACAGTGCCAGCAAAAGTGATTAATTCAGTCAATGTTGTTAAAAATCAAACTTTGAAATAAAGAGAAAACTCCCGCAGAAACTTTTTTATTTCTCAAACAGTTGTTCAATATTAAACACACATACACAAACCACATTTGTTTCAAAGTTATTGTTCTATCCAAATGATGATAATGCATCTGAATAAAAAGTTAAAATGCTATAAGTTTTGTAGATATTTTGTCTACATAAGTATCTGGATATTTGAGTACTTGAATTTGATTAAAAAGAAACATTCCTAAATTTGTTAGATTTGAATTTGTCAATTTTAAATGACTTAACAATTAAATAAACATGTATCATAATTCACATATTATGAGTTTGTCCCTTTAATAACTTTATTTTTTGTGATTTTCCTCCAGCTCGAGTGAATATCGCAATAGGATGTGAACAGATTTACCTAGAAGAGTGCTTAGATAGTTTGTTACCTGCACCATTCAGAAAATTATTGAAATCAACACATACACATAAAAGAAAACATTGAAGTATTAAGGATTATTTAAAATGTTTTATGAGGGAAGCCCCTACCCACCCATATGCACACTGAATTGACTTGAATAATTTTTATTTTATTTTTTTCCTGGTGTTGATGTGTTGTTACCCACAGCATCTAAGGGGAAAGGGGCATTTAGTTGTTATTGCTCTGAACTAATGGATGAGTTAAGTCAAAAGAAGTTACTTAGTAACTTGTTAAGATTAGACATACAACTAAGATGCAGAGGTTGCCTTATGAGTAGATAGGGAAGGCAATTGTCTACATGGAGTGAGTGATGTGAAGGATGCAAGTCAGAAGAAATACTTTCTACACCATCTATAAAGATACTTTAGTTCTATTCAAGTTTTATTTTAATGGATCTTGAAGTTGTTTTGTTTTTTAAAGTCTTCATTTAGCATACAGTTTTCTCTCTTAGGCAAAATAATTAAAGTTGTTATTGGCCACCAACTTAAAAGAAGTAAGTTAGCAGTTACCTGAATGAAACATTTCTTGATTGGAAGGAGTCATTTTCTACTTATTGTATGACCCTAGTGCCAGTTTGTTCTGTCTCTGCCCAGTACTGCTCTGCTGATTGTCTGGCTGTGGATTTTCCTTCTACCTGCAGCTTCTGAAATCTTTGGCTATCTCTTCGTCAAAGGAACAATAGGTACCCTCATGCTCTTTTAACTTAAAGCCTTTTAATCTAAAGGCTTTTTCTTGCTACAGATCTCTTAGAAAAAGTAGAAAACTTTTCATTAGACCAGAAACAAACATACCTTCATATTTTCTTGTATTACTTCCTTCAGAGTCTTGGTGAAGCCTCCTATCTTCAAAAGGAAATTCTCAGCCCTGGCACTCATTCCCTTAGAATAAAGACTAGCAACCTTCCAGCTAGTGAAAGCCCTCAGACTTTATCTTTTCTTCAAACATTTTTTTTTTCTTTTTCCTGGTCAAAGAGTTTGGCTCCCTCTTTCACAGACGTCACCCTAGCTTATTGTGACCACACCATATGATTCCCAATTTTAATTACTAATGGCTATATTATAAATCAGGTTGTGGCTATTTGCCCAATAACTATCAAATATATCTGGAAATTAGGATTTGTTAGTTTTCCAACCATAAGCTTCTTTCATGTAGTCATGTAAATGAGTTGGAGTGGGAGGACACACAGAGATAAAGGTATAACTAGGGGCAGGAGTCTTTTCTATGTTCTGTTCTTGTAGTCTTGGACCTTTAATGTGCAGATATGTCAACCAAAGCCTAAGAAAGGATCGAGGTGTATCCTTACACATAACACCAACAGAGAAATGGAAATAATTATTATCAAACTAAAGCATAAATATAAGTATTTAGAAAATGTAGGTTATTATCTCTGAATAACTTTATATTTTCAGTCTTAAATCTTAGATTAAAGTGACAGGTAAATAACTATGAATTAGGGGAAAAAAGATAAATAAATTGTTATTCACTTTTCTTGCATTGTAATAGAACTAAAAATAACTTCTCAGAAGGGTTACTATCCTTTGTTGGCTATTTTGTGAGTCATCATATTACTTATTAAAGTTAATAATTTCATTTAACTTCATTCTTACAAGTGAGACAAATATTACAATACTCATAGAGCAATCTAACTGACTCTCAAAAGTGCCTCCAAGTAGATATTCAATGGACTTAGGAATCATATCTAAGCTCTTAAAATATTTAGAATCTCGAGCCTTTGAAATATAATCACTTTTGTAAATAGAATGTATCTTGGGACACCCTCCTAGAGTACTTCATTGTGCCTAAAAGCATATTCATGTCTAAGATATATAATATAGGATAAAAGACATGTAAAACTATCTGAATTTCATAAAACTCAAGAAGACAAACCTTTAAAATTATTGAAATCACATATATCTCTGATTTTCCACCTTGGGAAGAAATCTAACATTGATATTGACTAAGGGCAAGGTGGCTTCTATCAAGCATTTCCTAGTGGTAAGAAACCAATGGACTGCATGGAAAATATTGAGTAGTCTATGGAAATAACTTTTACAAAAAACTGGTAATTATATGTAACTGCTTATGTTATCTACAGTACAAAAGCAAAGTCTCTGTGACAGTCATTAATAACCTAAAATAGCATATCTATTTCCAAAGAGACTGCTTTATGTGGACAACATAAGACTTGCTCTATCCTTTTAAAAATTTAAAATTTCTTTTTAGATAATGTATGGCTCATGAAGACTTACCAGTTAATGTTATTCACTAAATTCACAGTATCTTTAGAGATAGAAGGGACCATAGAGATCACCTTATCTAGCATCTTTATTTTGAAGAAAAGAAATTGAGACCCAGAGAAATTAATTAAATTTTCTAAGGCCACTTTGGTAGTAAGTAGTAGAACCAAAATTCAAACTCATGTCCTTTGAGTTCAAGTCTATTAATTATAGAAAAATACAAGCCATTTGTTTTTTACCCTAACATCTTGAAAAATTATTAGTGAAACTTTTAAATTAATTGAAGAAAATTGAACATGCTGTAGAACTACAACTAGATTACAGAACTACAGTATATCACAGGATCATAGATTTTGTGTTGAAGATTTTAATGTCATCAAGTTTAACAAATGCCTCATTTTACCAATGAGAAAACTAAGGCCCCAGAGTGGTTAAATTACCTCCCGATGGTCACATAGTCAGTAAGTATCTCAAGACAGCATTTCAAGTCTTCAAAAATGATTATTCTAAAAAGAAAAGTGATTATTCTAAAACTTAGATCTGATCAAATCACCACCACACTCAATAAACCCAAGTGGCTCCCTAATACCTCCACTTTAAATCATTAAGTCCTCTAGGCACTTAAAACTTTCCATAACCTGGCCCCTTTCTATCTTTCCAGTGTTGTTATAGTTTGAATGATACCCCATAGCCATTCCCACATAACACAAGTTAAATAAGGGATCTAAACATGCTCATATTTAGTTATTAACAACTATTTCCCCCTTATTTTTGGTAAACCTTTATATAATTCTTTGTTAGATATTTCCTATATCTATTATTATTTTTAAGAAGAGATAATTCTGCTTAATTGCTAGTCTGACCTTCTCATTTTACAGATGAGGAAACAGAAGCCCAGGAAAGTTTAATGACTTAGCCAAGTTAACCTTAGCCAAGGTGTTGAGTGGCAGCAGGAGTGTGCTGGAACCTGCTTGGCTCAGCTTTGGGGAAGTGGAGAAGGTCAATTGTTCAATTTTCATTTGGAACATTTATATTTCAGAAATAAGAAAAATGCTCCAAATCATACTTGATTTATTTGTTGTTTTGTTGATTGTCAGGACCTAAGAAAATGATGAAGAAAATGTTAATAATGAAAATTAAACCCAAAGTGAATAATGGATACAATTTTTAAGAGAGCTGATTGTTAAGCATTTAACAACATACCACTGAGTGGGAGAGAAAGGAATTATACCCAGGTACTTTGACACCAGAGCCAGTGGTCTTTTCACTATGTCATAGATGATTTCATTCAACATCAACATCCATATTACATCCACAATTCAGTTATGCCCCTTTCTTAATCTATGATTCTTCCTCTATATTTTACTGTAGTAGAGGATAGAGCCATCTCTAAAACTTACAACAGGAATGGGTGGGGTGAGGGCACATATTTTCATCTATTTTTGAGGGATTTGTGATGAGGAAATGTGATTCATTTAGAATCACATTTTATCAGGTTAAGTATTCTGCCACTTGTGGCAAAGCTCTCTGTGGAGATTAAATTTGATTTATGGCCTTTACATTAGAATGCAAATTTCTGAAGATCTGCATAAGAAGTAGAATGGGAGTAGGGATTAGACCTGTGATTTCACTGATATCAGGAACTCTGGGGTGCAGACACTATTTCAAAGCGTATTGGCACCTTTTCTACAATGTAGATTATTATATAATTGATTAGAGCATTTGGAGGTTAGAGCATTTTGAGATTGTGACTTTCCCAGAGTCACACCACTAATAGGTGTTAGAAGAGGGCTTGAGCCCAGGTCTTACTGACTCTGAGGCTGTCACCATACATCTTACTGCCTTTAGTAGCAGTACCTTCATACAAATCTTTTTGTTTTAGATGCTATAGAAATTAGTACGTGCCTAAAGATGAGAATGTTAGAATAAGCCTAATAAGAATTGAGAAAATGAAAAAAAAATGAGTAGCAGGACCAAAAACTATTTTTTAATTCTACAATTATTTATTAAATATTTACTGTGTATAATGTACTGTTCTAGGCTATAGAGGTATTATGAACACAAGAGAAGTCTTTATCTTCAGGCAATTTAAAATCTTTTCAGGCTGATAAAACATGCACACATTGATTCTAATATGAGATAGAACTATAGTAAGCACATAAGATGTCCAAACAATGTGCTATAATGATGGATAATTTTCAAAGAACTCTGTCAGAGAAGAATGGGATGCAACAAACAACCTATCTTCATTTACTATGAGTTTGAAGTCTGTAAATTAAAAGGCAAAAAAGCATCTATTCTAGGAACTCAGTAGCATCATTCAACCACAATGTTCGTGAAGTTCAGAACTTAAAAAGGACAGTAGAGATTGGATTAATTCTTCTCCTTGACTTTTAGGAAGCCTTACCCATAGATTGATCTCTTAATATGCAAGTCACAGATACCTGTAGATCCAATAGTGGTAAACCTTATGAAAATAGATATCTTGATTTGCTTGAACCCCCATCCCCCAAATTACCCAGGTAACTGGGAGAACTGTATGGGGACTTAGTTTGATATACCAATAATTCTTTGTGGTGACTGAGAGTAAACCTAGCTGGACATGTAGAAAATCAGCAACTCTGAAGCCAGTTAAGCTCTTATCAGCTTTGAAGTAGACCCTAAGCCATTTGGTAGTTTATGACCCTTCAAGAAACATTCTTATCTCCCAAGACTCCCCTAATTGTTGGTTATCGGACTCTAGGACACATCCTATTTTACATCCCCTTATCTTATTGTTTGTGCTCAAGCCTTGAACTGTTAGGCTGATTTTGTATCAAAGGGCCACATATCTGACACCTGGAATTCCTTCTTGGTCCTCCTGAATCTTCTATTCCTTGGGAATGGGGGCTAACTCATTCCAACTTTTACCCACAAATTCCCTGCCTCCCTTTGTTTGAAATGTCTAAATATCCCTCTTTCCAACTGGGCCTTGAACATGTCAGAATAGGTATTGTTCCAGCTTACAAGGTTTTCCTTCTCAGGCAACAAAAAGCATCTATAAGCTGTATAAACTGTGATCAGACTCTGGTTTATTCCAAGTCCCACCTTTGGGGCCTGGGTTTCTTCCATTTAATAGTTCACAGGGAGTTTTCTTTAACAACCTATTGAGGGAGCTAGGTGGATTGATAAGAGTGCTGGGCCTGGAGAAAGAAAGATCTGAATTTAAATCCAGCCTTAGATGCTTATGAATTGTGTGTATCCGGGCAAGTCACTAAACCTCTGTCTGCTTCAGTTTCCTTAACTGTAAAATGAGGATCCTAGTAGTACCTACCTCTTAGCATTATTATAAGGATCAAATGAGATATACTTATAGTGCACTTAGCATAGTGCCTGGATCATAGGAAGACCTATATAATTATTCTTACTATTATTACTATTAAATCTGAAGGCTATTCTATCTATCATTGATGGAGCTGTATCAGTCAAGACAAATAGTTAATACCCAAGAGTTCTGTAGAAATTCAAGCATGAAACAAGATTTGCTGACTAAAGTTCCAATGTGACCCAAAAGAGGTCCATGGAGAAGATTCAGTGACAAAGCCATGACTCTAACTTGCACTTCTATTCTATTCTATTCTATTCTATTCTATTCTATTCTATTCTATTCTATTCTATTCTATTCTATTCTATTCTATTCTATTCTATTCT